>NC_064920.1:94487041-94820374 GCF_023897955.1 Schistocerca gregaria | reverse complement strand
CGAAACCGGTTTCTCACCAAGTGCTGCCGGATGGCGAGAGCAGACAGAAGGCGACTAGGTTGAAGCTTAAGCGATACTCGGAACTCCACTCTCAACTGGAGAACTGGAAAAGCAGTGCGAGAACTGACAGAAAATACACCAGCAAGCCCAGATGTCATAGAAGTGAACAAATAAAGCATTTTGATCCAAAAACTAGCGAATGGCTAGCAAGGGTGACGAGCAGATGTTTGGAAACATTTCAGTTTCCCAAACTGTGGAGGAAAGCACTAGTACTAGAATTACTTAATGCTGGCAAAGAGTCGACTGGACCAAAAAGTTTCCGTCTTATTCCCTTAAGTCATTTGAATGAAAGATTCTGTTAAGAATAGTATCCAAAAACGATACAAAATTGACTCTGGAACAAGATAGATTCAGACGAGGGAACGCATGTTGTAGCTGAGTACTAAATAACATACAGAAGACGATTTTGAAACGAAACCGATAAATGCTGCAGTTTTTGTCGAACTTTTCTCCTTCTTATGATACAATAAACTACCAACGACTTCTCAAGAAGGTTTACGAAAGAACAACGGACATTCGAATGACTTATATGTTAAGAGGCATGTTGCAGAATCGAAGAAAAATTGACGAAGATAACAAAAGAATGGATTACAACAAGGGAGAATTCTTCTCTTTTTTACAATATGTACACAAAGCACCAGCTACACCAGCTGTAAATAAAGAGATTCATATATGTAGATAACACTGCCATTGCTGCTGAAGGAGAAACATCAGAATGGGTTGAAAGAAAACTGATAGCTTTTGGATACCATGGCGACTTACTATAAAGAAAGTCACCTGCGACCTAATCCTGAAAAAACGCAAGCATATCCATTCCACTTGCGCAATACAGATACTTGAAGACAGGTGGAAACAGAATGGAGAGGGTTAGACTACAACACTGCACGAAACCAAAATACTACGGAGTCACCCTAAACCGTACACTGTCATTTCAAACCTCTGCTGTGATCTAAAAAGAAAACTACGTGTAAGAAACAATAGTATATAACACTACCGTCTGCTATTGCTGTACCATATCCTTAAAGTTGTAGGCAGGTCGCGAAATAAAACTATCTTGTTAAAGCAATTATGGTATAAAGCAACAGATCAGTGTTATCTTCTAAGAGGAATTTTGTTATGTCGACCGTGTTGTACCTAACAGAGGTGGCTAATCGGAAATGAAAGTCAGAATTACGTAAATATTTGAACAGTAACAAACAAACTTTGTTTATCTCCACTGTTTAACTGATAAAGAAAACGGTCGCCAGCCTAACTAGGCAAGAGCATGATTAACATTCTCGTTCAATAAAACAGTTATTAGTAACTTTAATGGATAAACACAACATATACTTTGTCACACGCGAGTGCAGTGATCTCTTGACACCTACGTATGTTTACGGTAAGATTGAAACTAACAGTTAGAGCAGCAAAAACTATTTGCAAAATTATACCAGATACCGAAAAACACTATTACTTTCAGGGCTTACACAAACTGAATGGTCTTTATAACGTTATTATTACTATTCACTGCACAATAATTAATTGGATATAGGTTAAGTCTCTCTCAGTTAAATACTTTACTTTTTAAAATGGAAGTTAACTGGAATCCACTAACACGTTGTCTCTCACTATCTTTTGAATAAAGAAATAATGTTTTTCATAATTAGTGGTCTTCCCATTGCTTGTTACCTAGCATTAACACAATAGACAAACTGTGGATTTTGTTATATTATTAATATGCACATCCAATACACAAGAGAGACAAACACTTAGCAAACATGAGTATATAACGTTCCACACTGCAGTTTTCCACTTTTACTACATTGAGAGACAAAATTAACATATATGTAAGATACTGACTCACCTTCTGCGATTTACAACAGGCAGTAATGTGATCATTTACTTAGGAAACCATTGTAAGCCTCAGTCTTAAGAACTTTTTATTTGAAGTTTGCAACAACACATTAATAAGCAATTTTATCAGGAAAATTATTTTCAGCAAGTGTCGTTAGCTTTAACTCACTCTTTTGCCGATTTAACCTTAACTTTCTTTTTACCATGTTCAAGAAGCATCAATTAGCAAAACACTGGGCTTTAATGTTCTTTCAGTAGGGACACTCGGAAATCACTTTAGTTCAAACGGAGAGGAACCTGAGAGGTTTTATGATAAGGATGACACATACAAATTGCAGAATAGTTCGAGCTATTTATCCATCCATCCGAGGCATTGGGAAGTAGCAGAAAAATCCTCTCTCGAGACCAGCACAATATGCAACATTTACACGGCAGTGCACAGTTTGGTAGTTCGTCCCTGGCTGGTAGCTCGTCCCCGACATATACAGTAAGTTTTGTTCCCTCCAAATGAGACTAAGAATTTAAATGACAGATACACTACATTGCATAGAATCAAACCATGACATCAAAGTTTTCAACAAAGAAAAGAGTATACAATTTTGTGACATCTATTCAGTCAAACATATTTACAGAAGCTCAACGATGTAACATTAAGTAAAACAGAAGCAAAATAACTCCATACAGCATTAGAGCTATGGTGTTACAAGTACACGTAACCTGACTAGTTTAACATCGGGAGTTCAATCTGAACTTCTTCGAGCATCAGCAGTGGTGCTCTGTCTTGCAGCCAGAGACTATGCAGCACCAGAATGGGAGACGTCTAGCCAATGCAAACAAGAAAACGTCACTTTAAATGACACTGTGAGGATTAGCGCTGCAAGCCTTGTAGTCAATTGCGGCCGCAGCATGGCCAAATATCAGACGAAAAGTAGCAAGCCGACTGACGGCACTTGATGTATGACCACCAACCAGTGCCTACTCCTCTCACATGAAGGAGACGTTTTATCCGACGGACAGTACCACTAGAAGGCTGACCTGAAACCCGCCGGCTATCTTTATGGTTTAACTCTTTGCAAAATACAAACCTGCACCCCAAAGACGAAATCACACGTGGGCAGCAGCTACAGTGTAGTACACGGAGAGCACTGAATAGACTGTGGTAAGGAATCGCAAAACGCAAAGTAAACATATTTAAGTAGGATACTTTGAAGATGACCAGTGAGAATGCGAAGAAACACTGACGGCACTACATTTGATCATGTGCCCGCGGATGGAGTCGGTTTGCACAGCGGAAGTTGTATTTTTGTGCAACGACAAGGCCATTCAAGCTGCTGAGTTTTGGAAGAAGAGAATTTTGGTGTTCTTGCCCGGACACGGGAAGTAAACTCAGTAACTAGCCACTTTCAACTAAGGTCAGGCAAGTATTACAGTGAGTTCATGTAAGAGCAAAAGATACTTTGTCTTGCAGCACAAAGTATAACACCAATGCTTTAACTAATACAAAGCCGAAAGTATACTTAAGAAACTAGCAACATTAAATTCTACGTGATACAGACTATCAGTTACAGACATAAGAATGGTACCTCTGTGTACTTTTAGAGGCGGTATTGAGCTTTGCAGCTAGCACATGGGCACGCAGACCTGCTCTCGTCAGGAATAGGATCACTGTTAGGTGGGGGCCGGAGGAAAGTGCTGCTTAGGCTATCTGGGGCATTCGACACCGCATAAGTCGATTCGCGGTATGTAACGCTTGGAATTACCAGATCGCTTCACATATCGGGCTGCAACCTACTGGTGGAAGGTGGGTAGACCTAAGGGAATGTTGCAGGTCACAAGGCAGCACATACAAGATAGGCACCAACTGGAAATAGGCATACGGACACTTGGCAGAAAGAGTGGGACGTGAATGATAAGGGCCGTCGAGTCCATTCATTTTTTCCCAATATCAGGGAGCGGTTGTGGGTGAGCCATATGAAACCCGAAATGGATCGTTTTGTGACTGGACACGGCCCTAATCCAACCCAAGCGGCGCACATGCGGGGTAATGGGCCATTTGTGCATACCACTACCTTCTTGGTGACTAATGGTCGACACCAGCTGCGTATAGTGTATTTTTAAATTTTTATTATGCTGCAGGATCGCCATCGGGCTGTGTGTCCATACACGACGATGAACGTTTACTGCCGTTATTTCTGATTTAGAGAGATCACTGGTTAGGGGCGCGGGGCTCGGTTAAAGTCTAGCATAAAAAACTCTGGAAATCAATCCTATGCACCTGGTGTGGACGTTTTAGTCGCCATAAAGATCCCGACATTCACGCAAGCTGAAAATCACAATGTATATCAAATAATTATGCGTGTATTACTTCTAAACAAAATTTCAGAATGTACTATTGATTAATGAACTACAAAACACGAAAATAACTCGAAATACATCATACACTATTAGTTTAAAGAGATATTTATAAATTTAATATCTAAATTACAAATTAATTCGCTTCTATTTGATTAAGTTTCGATACCCTAAATACGACTATGTCTTGAGTTGGTTTGAAAAATTCTTGAATTTACAAGTTTATCTCTTGCTGAGTAAGATTTTCATCCTCGTTTCAATATCTGCCGAGTGAAGCTTTTGGTTTGGAAATCGATTGTGGGCTAGCACCCTTGAATACGGCGTGCTTCGACAGCATTCATTTCATAGTCTTCCATCTTTTAGTTTCTATTGTAGTAAGTTTCATTCTTGCCACTATTTGTTACATATCCCTCCGTTCTGTGTATGACCAAAAAGAACTGCGCCACTACGAATTAGATATATAAGGAAATATTGAATCATAAAGGAATTTGTGATGTCAACAGTGATATCAGCCATAAATAATATGGAAATTAACAGCAACTGTGAGTAGCTTCAGTTGATAAAAGGAACAGCCAGCCAGTTGCCAGATGTTTTGTTTGAACTTCAGTGTTTTTGAGTTCGGCGTTCGCCTTTGTTCAATAGCCATACACATCTCACTTTGAGAGTTTCATTGAATTTTGTAATTATATCTATTGCAAGTGACTTGAGCTGGTTATCTCTTGATTCATGTAACAAGTTTTAATGTAATCTATGTATCAGCATGTACTGCTAAAGAAGATACCCATACTAGTCCCGAAACCTAGATCAATTTCAAATAAACAGAGTTCTGGTAAGCGCTTGGTTGTTTATTTTTCCAATTGATGGTCATAATTAAGTGCTGCTTCTGTTCCGAATTTCCCTTTCATTTTACATTGAATAATCATGAACAAGGATACGAGTAAAGAGTGAAAATTTGCAGAATTGTTTCCACCTCTTGTATTTCTCTGAAATCGGACATCTCTCCAACTGAATTTGTAACCATAACAACCTGTATTTGGTCGCGTACTTCATATGTAACTATTAAAAGCCAGAATAGCCGTTAGTGTGCCAAATACTTTAAAAATTAGAGAGAATGTTGATGAAATTTATTCTTTTTCCTTTTCTGGGTGAGAACACCAAAGAAAATACTCGATTCTTCTGTAAGCAGATACGTACAGAATCAAAACATATAATGGTGCTAGGCTACAGAAAAAATGCTGTAATGCTATTAGAGTGCTTAAACTGTAGCACACTTGGGAAGAGTGCCAGCAAAAACCAGGATGAAGCATTTATACTGACTACTTCGTCAGAAACACACTGTCAGTAAGGTATAAAGTTTTTGTCGTAATCATAAACCTTGCAGAACTGCGTAAAAGTGCTTTAATCAGTGTAGGTAAAATGTGGGTATTGTCTCCCGGCACTGACGCAAACTCTGTTAGTTCCAGTTTACGTGCACGCCTATGAAAGGCAGGCTGCTGGTAGTGAAATACTTTGCCGCTGGGCGCTGCGTGCGAGAGGGACGCTTAAGCTGCAACCAGTGCGTCAGACTATCGCAGAAGCCCGACGAGGGTGGCTTATCTGAACCGCTTGCTTCGCCCGGTAAGGGTTGCTCTGTGGAAAGTGGGGGAGAGCAAGAGGAATGCCACCAAGTCACTTGCAAGGGGATCCTAACAAATTGTGTTCTCGTACCATAGATGTGTAACGGTTGTTATGTGGCAGCTTTCTTGACTACTCCCGAACGCACACAGTCACTAGAAGAATTAGGTGGGGTGACTGCCACAACGAGAAATAGCGTACGAGATGGGAGTTCTCAGGTTAGAAGCCAGCCACCATGTGACGAAAACGTTTCATACTGCATGAAGTGTTAGGTGACCATTGTGTAGGAGGGCAAATTTTGGCACGCCAGTCTCAAAGCCGATGAAGTCGAAGCTTCATTACCTAGGAGGAGACAGTGAAGTAGACAAGAAACAGAACTGCGAACCAGCAGCAGCCGAGGAATCATTCAGGCAGTCGACAGTCAGATGGTCGAACAGGGAAACAGTGTGTACATAGAGATGACAGAGATGTCAGCAGAGGAAGAGAATCTGGTGAGAAGGTGAGAAGACAGTCAGAGGAACAACGAGTTTGCTCCTGGAGGCATACAAACCAACAGTCGACTCAGCCTTCAGCGTTTTAGTCAGATCCCTTCATTCACGCCGACGTTTATCTCCGCTTCGTAACATATCCATTTTCGCTACGCTTTGAACGGGCGAAAACTTTCAGTCCGGTAATTTGGTTTTCAAATTATGACTGCATTCTTTTTTCTGTCGTCAGCTTTCAAATACTACGCTAACTCTGTTTCTGTGGGACAGCACTGATAATAGTAGTAGAGGCGACGGTTCCCGGAACAAAGTTTCGGTCGCCGTGCTGTATGCCTGAGTGATTTAGTCAGCCGGCGCCGTGTTAGGAAGAAGTTAAGCCACCCTGGGTATCGCCGTAAAGCCACAGAACACGGGAAAGCGAAGCTGCCGGATGTCAAAACGCAGCCACAAAACCAACAATGTGTATGAAGGCGTCGCGCTTATCTCACATTTACCGTACATACCTCCATGCCAAAATGACTCCGTCGAATGTGAACTAGGACCAGTTGCTCACCACACCACTGTTTTCCTTATTACTGTCGGCCAGTGAAAATGGCACTGAGATTTATATTTGTGTCGATGATGTTTTAATAAATGAATATGTCTCCATGTTGTAATCCTTCAACTAATTTCTTTGATTTGCATATCAATCACTTTCATTTCACCACATTTCGCGGCCTAGAGAGGAGCGATTTGCGTATTAATTTCCATTATATTTCCAATAAAATGCAATACGTTACTGGAGCCATCATTTCATACATTTTCATTAATTTCTCGTTTTTAATGGAAGTGCATAATTCTCGACTGGAATGTCAGCACCCCATTTCCGCTCACGGAGCATTACTACGAGTATCACTATTTACAACATGTACATGAGATGAGGCGGAGGGGAGCCTGTAGTGTGGATAAAGATCTTACGAAGATCTGACTGAAGGTGAGGGCAGGAACGAGAAATTGGTTACGAGGATCATTCTGAAAATAAGCTTCCCACAACGTCGCATTTATAAAGGCCTCAGAAACTGTACTTGAGATTCGTGTGGATGATACATCATTCGTCACGAGGTAACGTCTATAACAAAGTAGCGACCGCGTGCAGTCAGTGTGTTCCATCTAGTATTTGAGTCACACGAAATGAGCTACTAGATGTGTTGTTGTAGTTTCCATAAGTTGTCAAAGGGACCGTGAACGAGAATGATGCTTACAGTTTTCTATCATAAATCATATGAGACTGAAACCGTGACACATGTGGAGAATACCCGATAGAGGACTGCAAGTGTTCACTATTCTGATGGTTGTCATTCCAACGGACATTTCGAAACAGGAGGAGTGGATTGGACCACACACTGCGCTGCAGAGTGGGGGCTGTTATTAGAAAGAGCCGTAGGGCAGGATCAGTAGAGCGTCTACGTGTATGTAAACAGTTTCCTTTTGGAGAGGCATTCTACATCTACATTCACATCCACATTCCGCAAACCACCTGACGCTGTGTGGCGGAGGGTACCCTGAGTACACTTATTGGTTCTACCTTCTATTCCAGTCCCGTATTGTTCGTGGAAAGAAAGATTGTCGGTATGCCTCTGTATGGGCTCTAATCTCTCTGATTTTATCCTCATGGTCTCTTTGCGAGATATACGTAGGACGTATCAATATACTGCTTGACTCATCGGTGAAAGTATGTTCTAGAAACTTCAACCAAAGCCCGTAACGAGCTACTGAGCGTCTCTCCTGCAAAGTCTTCCACTGGAGTTTATCGATCATCTCTTTAACGCTTTCGCGATTACTAAATGATCCAGTAACGAAGCGCGCTGCTCTCCGCTGGATCTTCTCAACCTCTTCTATCAACCCAATCTGGTACGGATCCCACACTGTTGAGCAGTATTCAAACAGTTGACGAACAAGTGTAGTGTTACCTACTTTTTTGTTTTCGGATTGCATTTCCTTAGGATTCTTCCAATTGACAATGACATGCTGCGTCCTGTTATCTAGGAACTCTTCAATCTCTTCAATGTAATCACACAATTGGTCTGATAGTCCATATGTTCCTACTTTGTTCATTAACCGACTGTGGGGAACTGCATCGAACGCCTTGTGGAAGTCAAGAAACAGGGAATCTACCTGGAGAGCCGTGTCTATGGCCCTCAGAGACTCTTGGTTGAATAGGGCGTGCTGGGTTTCACATGATCGTCTTTTTCGAAACCCATGCTGATTCCCACAGTTTTCTAGTCTCCATAAAATCATTATACTCGAACATAATACGTGTTCAAAAATTCTACGAGTGACCGACGTTAGAGATATAGGTCTATAGTTCTGCACATTTGTTCGACGTCCCTGGTACCCCTTAAATCAAGTCCAGTGACCTTTCCTACTATGAGCGATTTTAATTGTTTCTCTATCACTCTGTCGTCTATTTAGATATCTAACATTTTGTCATCTGTGCGACAATCTGGAGGAGGAACTACAGTGCAGTCCACAGCTTTGGAAAAAGACATTTACTATTTCGGTCTTTAGTCTGTCATCCTCTGTTTCAGTACCATTTTGCTCACAGAGTGTCTGGACATTTTGTTTTGATCCACCTACCCTTTAGACATAAGACAAAAATTTCTTAAGATTTTCTACCGAGTCAGTACATAGAACAATACTATAGAATTCATTGAACGCTTCTCGTATAGCCCTCCTCAAATTACATTTCGTTTCGCGTAATTTTTATTTGTCTGCAAGGATTTGGTTATGTTTATGTTTGCTGTTAAGTTCTCTTTGCTTCCGCAGCAGTTTTCTAACTCGGTTGTTGTACCACGATGGCTCTTTTCCATCTCTTACGATCTTGCTTGGCACATACTCATCTAACGCATATTGTACGATGGTTTTGAACATGTCCACTGATCCTCAACACTATCTGTACTTGAGACAAAACGTTTGTGTTGAGCCTTCAAGTATTCTGAAATCTGCTTTTTGTCACTTTTGCTAAACTGAAAAATCTTCCTACCTTTTTTAACATTTCTATTTACGGCTGAAATCATCGATGCAGTAACCGCTTTGTGATCGCTGATTCCCTGTTCTGTGTTAACGTTTTCAAATACTTGGGGTCTGTTTGTCAGAATAGTACCTGGCAGGGCGAAATCAGCTGCATAGCGGCGCCAGTTACTACATTCCCTAGAAATACTGCGTTGGTGTAATCTTGGTGCGGTACGCTGGAAACTTTCATAAATAGGTTAGTCCGGAAAAGGGATTTCTATGTTGCCTAGCAGGAGAACTCTGGGCTTGTACCACAGGCATTAGTTGGCCTGCACTCTCCGCCATATCGTAATCAAGTAAAAATTATTAATAGTACTTATTGTTTCTGTTCTCGGATTGCAATTAAGATTAAGTATCTGCAAATGTCAGGAGTTTTCCTTATTTTTTCTGATAGGATGCATAGAAGTTGAAAACCGTTATCTCTACTAATATTTCAAGCGCTGTCAAGAATAAGTTTAAATGGTACAAGAGATAATTCCAGTTTCTGTGAAGTAATGCAGTTTTACAACCTTTTGGTATCAGCCTAATGGTAATTAAAGATTGTTTACTTATTTCGGAATTTAAACTTTATTTAAATGGCAGTACCATCATCTAAAACAGTAAAATCACACCATAACGTAACTTCATTAAAAGACCACCATGTAACCTTTCTTCAGGTAAGCTGAGAGTTTTTTCAGTTTCTCTTGTGCTTTTGTTTCTCGAAGCGGCAACAAAAAGCAATGACGATGAATTAATTTTAAAATTATTTATACGAATTTGTTGCGTATACAATGCAAAAAATCCACATTTATTTGTAAAATTGTTTCCGAAATGGTACATGGGTCGTGTCTTACACTTACATTAGCTGTCAAAGTAGACCAAATGTAGCACCCAAAGATTCGGATTATAGTCCTGGAAACCCTGTTTTTAATGTTCCGTTTAAACAAATATATTGGAACATTTACAGTACATGTCACCTCTCAACATCAGTGCTGTTGAAACTTTGTGGCAGATTACAACTGTGTGCCGGTTCGAGAATCGAACTCAGGACTAGTTCCAGTCTCAGTCTGGCACACGATTTTAATCTATCTTCAAGTCAAGGAAGTTTCATATCATGGCTTACGCCGCTGCAGAGTGACATTCTCATTCTGGAAGCAAAGCTGTTTTTCACAAACTAACAACATAAGGAAGTATTTAGCTTTACACAGGCAGAAAGATGCCTTACCATATGTTAATATCAGCTTCAGCTTAAGCATGACCAGCATATGAGTAGTTCAGTTCTAATATTGGTTATGTCTGAGAGAACTCTGTAAAATTTGTTCACGAAACAAAGGTTGTTTTGTCCCAGCTGATAACATTAATTATGCGTACTTCGGGATATGGCTAAAGTGGCATTTAAGAGGAGCGATTGCGCACGTGATCAAGGGGTTGTGGCTTTAACAAGTGATGACAAACTTCATGGGTCCCAGGTTCGATCGCCGCTACAGGACAGTTTTTGAACAAAGATCGTCAGTAATTACGGCAGAAGGCATCCGTTATAAGGAGTCATACTCGTACTTGCAACAGCCTTGTCAAAGAAGGCGGCGGACCTCTCTGATTGAAGATACTCTGTGGTCCTTTGGGTGAATAACTGCTTTAAATGGCAGAGGAATCAGCTTTTACCAACGGCAGGGGTATGCAGGAGGCCATGGAAAGAACTGAATTAAAGACACAACATATATAACCACAGGACATCGGGTGCGATGCACGGTCGTGAGTGGAGCAAACTTCAGCTGCCATATTAATGTTACATATTAAAGAATTCCCACTTAGCTTGTTTTAAAACCAGGTAAAGTTTCTTACGAAGACAATATTCTCTTGCGTTCTGATTGTTATAGTAGATGGACGAACCTGTATTCTCAAGAGCTAGGCGAATTATTACTATCGTGCTCAGGGAGCATTAGCATTTTCAATAAATCTGGGCTTTGTGTCACACTTTTATTATTAAATACTATGAATAACAAACTAAAGGAAATTCTGTTCTCATAAAAGGAGAGCACAGCCTGATCGGATAGTTCCTGCCAAGAAGAGACGCACAATCACTAGATAAGAGGTAAAACTGTAATCAATTTCCAACGAAAGCTATCATGCAGAATAGCAAATACGGTTATTGGAAGGACTGATTCAGCTTACAGAGAAGTCAAGAGAGTCTTCCTTGATATTAAAAGCAAAAGCAGCAGCTTGAAGGTTTAGGGTTTATATGAACTTTTTTCCTTTGTTTTGCTTGTAGAATAACGTATTAAAATATTTGCATATTTTCGTGAATCACCCTGTTTATATAATGTTTGTGTATGTATATTCAGCAAGCCCTCCTGAAACACTGGATCGATTTTAATCACATTTGAAGTAGGTACTGCTATCGCAGAAAGAGCACTGTGCATGAGAGAAGAGCCAGGCTCACATAGCAGCAGAGATCATGCTTTACCAGGACTAGACGTATGAATGAACACTGCTAAGCAGAGGGGAAGAAGATAGATGATGAGAGAGGGAAACGATGAGGTCAAATTGAGGAAGGGGGAAAGAGACACAAGACAGGAGGGCAGAGGGGATGGACAGAGAGGGGGTGAAAGAGGAGTGGTGTCAGATATGGAGAGGATGAGATGGACAGAGAGGAGGTATAGGAGGGCGAGATACAGGAAGAAGGTGGAAGTTTTGAGAGGTTGTCGTCACGTCGGATAGGAGGCGGTATACGGGAAGATTTCAGTTAGGTTACATCATGGCCAGGCACAGATTCGGATAATGATATCGGTAGAGAGAGGTGAACGATATGGACAGAAGGAGGGCATAAAGGTACGGGCAGAGAGAGGGGTGGAGGAGACGGTGAAAGAGAGAGTGAAGGAAGACATGAAGAGACAAAGAGATGAGGGAGCAGAACATGGACAGATAGAGGAGGGAGGATAAGGTGGAAAGAGACAGGGAGAAGAAAAAGTGGACTAAAAGAGGAGGGAGGAAGAGGTATGTTGAACAAGTATATAGGAGAAGCCGTTGGGAGAGGGGCATCACCCAAAAATTTTATTTGTATATATATAGAGATGTGTATGTATGTATTCCGCTGTCTAAGGGTAGCGTCTTTGATTACTAACCAAAACAACTTTGGTGTTCAGATCGAGCCACTGCTTAAATTTGGAATAAAATTCATCGGCAATCGCGGTCGAAGACTTCTGGCATAAGAAGTTATCTTCACTCAGCTAGCTGCCTTGCGAAAGAGAGCGGAGAAATAGACAGTGATTCATGGAATTCTCTTGCCTTTCGGGTGGAAAACTGCCCCTATTGGCGGAAGAATAAGTGATTAACGGCATGAGCATGCCGTAGGCAATGTAAACCACTGTATCACAGACACATAACGTGTATCCACAGGACATGTGGCCTGTAACTGAAATGTGTCATGATACTACCAAGCAGATCTCCAGGAGGCGACTGCCAAGGGAGTGCTAAGAATAGGAAAAAGATTGAATAACTGTGGAAGGATAACATTCTGCAAGTCAGAGCTTGAAATGACAGAGGTTTGAACGAGGTACGGAAGCTAGAATATGAGAGAAGGGAAATTCTAAGGCTCAAGTTAGATGTAGTGCAGGTCACTGAAGAGAAATGGAAAGAAGAGAAGGATATCCCGTCCGATGAGAATAGGGTAATATCAACAGCAGCAGAAAATTGTGTAATATGAATATGATTCGTTATGAACAGGAAGGTAGAGCAGAGAATGAACAGTTCAGTGACAGCATTATTTCCATTAAAATCGACAGCGAACAACACCCTCAACTATATTTCAACTATGCATACCGACATCGCAAGCCGAAACTGAAAAGATAGAAGAAGTGTATGAGGATACCATATAAGAAATTAAGAATGTGAAGGGAGATGATAATCTGATAGTCTTGGGAGAATGGAATCAACTGATAAGGTAAGAAGAAGAAGAAACTGTGATGGGGGAATACACTATGTTATCAAATGTATCCGGACACCTGGCTGAAAATGACTTACAAGCTTCTGGCGGCCTCCATCGGTAGTGCTGGAATTCAGAATGGTGCTGACTCACCATTAACCTTGATGACAGCTTCTACTTTCGCAGACATACGTTCAATCAGGTGCTGGAAGGTTTCTTGGCAAATGGCAGACTATTCTTCAAGGAGTCTGCACTGAGGAGAGGTATCGATGTGGGTCGGTGAGGCCTGGCACGAAGTCGGCGTTTCAAAACATTCCAAAGATGTACTATAGCATTCAGGTCAGGACTCTGTGCAGGCCAGTCCATTACAGGGATGTTATTGTGGTGTAACCATTCCGCCACAGGCCATGCATCATGAAAAGGTGCTCGATCGTATTACAAGATGCAATCGCCATCCCTGAATTTCCCTTCAACAGTGGGAATCATGAAGGTGCTCAAAACATAAATTTAGGCCAGTGCTGTGATAGTGCCACTCAAAGCAACAAAGGGTGCAAGCCCCCTCCGTGGGAAACACGACCACACCATAAAACCACAGCCTTAGAATTTTACTGTTGGCGCTACCCAAGCTGGAAGATGACGTTCACTGGGCATTCGCCATACCCACAACCTGCAATAGGATTGCCACATTGTGTACCGCGATTCGTCACTCCAACAACGTTTCTCCATGGTTCAATCATCCGATGTTTACGCTCCCTTCACTAAGTGATGCGTCGTTTGGATTTTACCGGCGTGATGTGTGGCTTATTAGTAGCTGCTCAACCACGAAATTCAAGTTTCCTCAACACTCGCCTGACTGTCATAGTACTCGCACTGGATACTGGTGCAGTTTGGAATTACTGTGTGATGGTGTACATAGATGTCTGCCTATTGCACATAACAATCCTTTTCAATTCTCGGCAGTCTGTCACTCAACAGACGAGGTCGGCCTGTACGATTTTGTGCTGTACACGTCCCTTCACTTTTCCACTTCACTATCACATCGGAAACAGTGGACGTAGGGATGTTTAGGAGTGTGGAAATCTCGCGTACAACCACATGACACAAGTGACACCCAATCACTTGATCACGTACAAGTCCGTGAGTGCCGCGGCGCGCCCCATTCTGCTCCCTCACGATGTGCTTGGTGTTAAGAATGAGAGAGAAAAAAGGCTAATATAATTCTGCAATATATTTCAGCTAGTAACAGCGAATACACTGTTTAAGGATCACAAGAGGACAGGGGTACATTCGGAAAGAGGTTGGGAGATACAGGAAGATTTTTGTTTGATTATATCATGCCCAGACAGAGATTCTGATACCGGATACTGAAGTTTTAGGCCTACAAAGGAGCAGATCACAAGTTAATAAAGATGAAGAGTAAGTTGAAGTTAAAGAAACTAGTAAGGAAGGATCATTGCACAAAGCAATGGGACATGGATGTACTTAAGAGTGAAGAGATACGCCTCAAGTTCTTTGCGGCTACAGATACTGCGATAAGGAGTAGCTCAGTAGGCAGTTCAGTTGAAGAGGAATGGACTTCCCTAAAAAGGGCTATTCCAGATGGTGGAAAGAAAATCATGGGTACAGTGAAGATAAATATTTATCTCTTTTACAGTATTATTATTACTGCCACGGGAAAAAAATACATGCTTAACACTAAAACGCTTTCTCAGATAGAGACAAGTACAACACTACTCACGTGTAATACTCTATTCTAAACGTTGAATGTTTGAATCAATAGCTGGTCTAAGAATTTCTGTAAAGGATTCTCCCAGAGTAATTGAATTTTGAAAATTTGTTTGAATATGCAGTGTATATGGTCAGGACGATTTTTGAGCAGTCGCAAATCTACTTAGGCACAAAGTTATCTTCATTCGGCAATTACAAGCTATAGTTTCGTTTATCTGTTTTGTACATGCCTTACTCAGGAAATGACAACCAGTTTCTCATCTACTGTACAACAGCTAGCTTTCATTCTTACTCTGTCAACTCCAGAGGAATGATATCGTACACCACCCACACATGGTATCTTTTACTGTAACCATATTCAGTGCACTAGTTTACTTTATATGCTCAGAATATGGTTCACTCAAATTTATTTATCACAGCTGGAAGACCTTTTGCTGAAAACATATAAATTTCTTTCCTCTTTTTGTGTTAATTAAGTATGTTCCTCCTTTCCTTTAATAACTAGCGGAAAATTGTAATATCCAGAAAACATTATATTTAATACTCCACAAAAAACATTTACTGATTATATAAAAAAATCACTTTCAAAATACTTTCAGAGATAAGTTTGCAAAATTTTAATTCTGAATAATTTTAGGACACTAGGAATCATTTTCAGTAGGACAGGACCCTGTCTAGATATATGTATTAGGAAACTGAAAATTTTTAAACCATTGTCTGATAGCAACAAGTTATTTTTTTAAATATACACGTTAGTTCTGGCCGTTATTACAGTTGTAAACAAAGTTTTTAATCATATAGTATACACTACAGGTATGTGGCTGCAATGTATGCGCTACATAATCCATGCATTAGCAGCTATGGTTCTTGGACGTTTTGGACCTACTAAATTGTTTTTGGCGTCGTTTTATGTATAAAGAATGTGCCCAATATTCTATAAAACAGCAGTCTCCATCTGAGGCTATTTAGACAATGATTGATGTGTCGGGCACCCCCACACTATGCCTACAGACTTACTTTAGTCATTTTTCTGCGTGGATGTAGCGTGCCATATCGCTCCGCGTTTTCCTTTTCCCGTATTTCCATTCCATCTGAGGTGGGAACTACTACCTCATTTACGTGTCACCTACGCAACTCCAACGCCCTCAGTATGGACCAGTTTTCAAGTTGTTAATTCTTCTATTAACACATTTGTTCATTTAGAAATAAATTGTTTTTAAAAAATGTTATACAAAAAATTTGTTACAAAATCAACTTATTACTGTTTATAAATATGTCTTACGGCAGTTATCTTGAACGGTATTAATTTTCAAGTAATGCGTAAAACTTACGATCGATTCTTATAAGACCGGTTGTAAATTCTTTTTTTCTTTCCTGGCTAGTTACATAAGCACCAGGGACAACTATGCTACATATGCCCCTCTGCCAAGACACAACACTGCACCTCTTTTATCTCTAACTAAAATCTCCTTCAGAATGACATTCTTATGAATCACACATAGAATTTATCAACATTCTTTTCAAAACACTTGACGTTTACTCGGAAGATTCATTAAAATTGTTTTTTTCATACAAAAATCGTCATATTTACCCATTTTCTCATATTTTCATTTTAAGATTAAACTATTATTTAGTTTTAATAAACAATAAACATTTTATGCGATTGCAGTCTTTCTCGGTGTGTTCCACTGATGAATTCTTCTCAGGTTATTAGCCGAGTGGTGGCGTCGTCTTGTCGCAATGCTTAAATCTTCGCCAGAAGATGATGGGTACGAAACTTATTGAACCGTTGCGACAAGACGACGCCACCACTCTGCTCATAACTCAAGAAGAATTCACCAATATACATTTAATAGACAATACACACAAAATCAAAAATTTATGCTTTCCCATATATACATACGGTGGCGGCAAATTTTTTTTTTATTTTATTTTGGGGATATACAGATCAATTGTTCTAACATTATATTAAACGCTACATATGGTGTACCTTTTCTCTTCGAATAGAATTTTATAAATTTTGAAGATACATTCAAAATTACTAACAAAATAGTTAATTCCTAAAGTTTTAGGAACAGGTGCATAGACGTCTACTTATAGCAACTGGAAGTTATCATTTGGTCTTATACTCTTTATAGTACCTCTCTGGGAATTATCACAACATTTAAATTCCCCTGTTAAATTTTTGTTCAGAGAGTTACTACACACATTTAATATACTCGCCGCTTTCTCATTCCACTTTTTTGTGCCACAATGTCTGTAAGCTAGATGAAAATAATCTGCAATGTTACGAGGGTCAGTCAAAAAGTAATGCCTCCTATTTTTTTTCTACATTTAATTGTCAGGAAATTTAAATGCAATTACATAGGTTGAAAACCACAACATTGAGGATCATTTTGTCATTTTTCAATGTAATCTCCGCCCATCTCTACAGTTTTGGTCCATCTTTGAACAAGGGCATGTATCCCAGCACGGTAAAAATCACAGCTCTGCTTCCTAAGCCATTGACGCACGGATGTTTTGACGGCCTCCTCATCTTCAAAATGAATCCCACGATGAGCTTCTTTTAGTGGCCCGAACAGATGGAAGTCTGATGGTGCCAGGTCAGGGCTGTATGGGGGATGAGGCAAAACTTCCCATCCAATTTTGACAATCTCGTCAGAGGTGTGACGACTGGTGTGTGGTCTTGCATTGTCATGCAAAAGATAAACATCTGCCATTGATTTTGTTGGGCGAACTCGCTGAAGACGTGCTTTAAGTTTTTTGAGGGTTGTGACGTATTGAACAGAATATATTGTGCATCCCTGCTCCAAAAAATCAACCAGAATCACACCCTCTGTATCCCAGAAAACTGTTGCCATAACTTTCCCTGCCGATCGCACAGTTTTGAATTTTTTCTTCCTCGGCGAGCTTGTGTGACGCCACTCCATTGACTGCCTCTTTGATTCGGGTTCAAAAAAATGTACTCATGTTTCGTCCCCGGTCACAATTTTTTTCAGAAACTCATCTCCCTCCAAACGGAAGCGCTGCAAGTGTTGGGAGGCTAATGTTTTCCTTGCCTCTTTATTCTGATCGGTTAACATTCTTGGAACCCATCGTGCACAAACTTTTGAGTACCCCAATTCTTTAATAATCGTGATCACACTGCCTTTACTAAGAGAAATAATGCGACACACTTCATCTGCAGTCACCCGACGGTCACCACGAATGATGTCATCAACTTGCTGAATGTTGTGTGGAGTCACTGCACTCACCGGCCTGCCGCTTCGCTTTTCGTCAGTCAACGGTGTTTGCCCTTCAGCTTCCTTACAACGACGAACCCATCGTCTAACAGTGCTGACATCCACTGTCACAACACCATACACCTTCTTCAGTCTTTCATGAATGCGTATGGGCGTTTCACCTTCTGCATTCAAGAATTCAATCACACAACGCTGTCTCAAACGAACATCGATGTCGGCCATCTTACAAACTTCTGCTGTGCTGCCACCTGTTGACACAGAAAGTTACTACTGCAGTGGATTGCAGAAGAAGGTTTGAGGAATGGCGCCAAATTCAAATTTTTCACTTAACTTAATTTTTTTAAGTAGAAAATAAATGGGAGGCATTACTTTTTGACCGACCCTCGTACTTCACATTGACATGGCCAGTTTATTTGCCATTTCTCCTATTCAACACACTTTTAAATATTTTGTAATAGTTTGGTATTTGGGAACATAGTGAACTATGAAATTGAACTGTATCAGATTTCCAAGCATCATTTCATTCTGAAAGCTTATGTTCCTCCACATATTCCCTATTCTGTTGCTACCTAGTACTTCTTTTAAATAAACAATTTAAAAGTTGATTTCGCATGGTTTTCCTGGAAAAGTTCATTTTTATCACTTGGTAAAAGAGCATCTGCCAGCTATTTGTCTGTGCCTTGTACGTAATGTATTTCAAAATCGAACAGTAGGACATATGAAAGAAAATGTTATAATCTCTGTTGTAATACTCGACAATCCTTCAAAAAGGTAAGTGCTTTATGACCTGTACTTGTTATTACCTTATGATCCCATAAATAGTTGTGAAATTTTATTCATTCCCCAAATTACAGCTGTTGCTTCATTTTCTGAAATCGTATAATTTCGTTCATACTTCGTTAATTTTCGGCTTGCGAAAGCAATTGTTTTGTGGATTATTTCTTCTAGGTTTCCTACTTTTTGAAATACATGTACTCCTGCCCCATGATTGTGGCTGTAACGTCTGTGCCCGCATCTCGTGGTCGTGAGGTAGCGTTCTCGCTTCCCACGCCCGGGTTCCCGGGTTCGATTCCCGGCGGGGTCAGGGATTTTCTCTGCCTCGTGATGGCTGGGTGTTGTGTGATGTACTTAGGTTAGTTAGGTTCTAAATTCTAGGGAACTGATGACCATAGCTGTTAAGTCCCATAGTGCTCAGAGCCATTTTTGTAACGTCTGATACGAAATGATAAAGCTAAATCTGGATAATGAAGAACGTTGTTTGTTAACAGTTTATGCTTTATGTCTTCGAAATCCTTTAAATACTCAGTAGTACCAATAAACAATTTGTTCTTCCTCAGTAAATAGTTCAAAGAGGGACTGCTCAGTACTTATCGTATTACGAATTTAAAAGAAACACGACCTACGGAAAGCTTTCAATTGCTGTCTATTTTTTGGAGGAGGACGCTTTTCATGATCTTTAGGTTTCTTGGGATCATTTCATGTTAGGAAAAATATGCACTAAGAATTTTATTTTCTTCTTCACTCACTTCCACTTGTTCGAATTCGAAGTCATACACCCATTTCCCGTAGAGCAATGAAACCTTGTTCCAGCTATTCACAATGTTCTTTCCATTGTTGTGTAGCTATTAAAGTAGTGTCTACTTAAATTTTGAGTTTTATACTTACAGCTCTTTTAATACCCAATCTAATGCACTATAAACATAGATACCGACGTGTATAACCCGAACGGCACCACCGTGCAGTGATAACACTTTCCACGAAAGAAGAAAGCAGTATACTAGCATTTTCTAGATTCAGCATCAAGGGCGATTTGTCAGTACTAAGCTGTCGGATCCAGACCCGATAAACATCCGACGCTGTGGAGTCTTTGCACGATTCTGGCCGATTTATTTCTCTTTTCAAATTTTGATCAATTTCCTGGCGTCAACGGCTTATCTCACTCCTCCATCCGTCTTGCTTACGATAATCAGTGGATTATTGTAATCACTATTAGTACATTCAATGATTAACCGTCCATAATTTTGTCAATATCTTTTTGAACGGCTTGTTTTTTCGCTAAAGGTACTGAACATCGACAGACAAAAAAAGCTTCATGTGGTAGTATGTTTCCAGAATGAGATTTCCACTCTGCAGCGGAGCGTGCGCTGATATGAAACTTCCTGGCAGATTAAAATTGTGTGCCCGACTGAGGCTCGAATTCGAGACCTTTGCCTTTCTCGGGCAAGTGCTTTACCATCTGAGCTACCGAAGCACGACTCACGTCCGGTACTCACAACTTTACTTCTGCCACTATATCGTATCCTACCTTCCAAACTTTACAGAAGCTCTCCTGCGAACCTTGCAGAACTAGCACTCCTGAAAGAAAGGATACTGCGGAGAAATGGCTTAGCCACAGACTGGGTGATGGTTCCAGAATGAGATTTTCATTCTGCAGCGGAGTGTGCGCTGATATGAAACTTCATGGCACATTAAAACGGTGTGCCAGACCGAGACTCGAAATCGGGACCTTTGCCTTTCGCGGGCAAGTGCTCTACCAACTGAGCCACCGAAGCACGACTCACGCCCGGTATTCACAGCTTTACTGTTTGCCTTAAATTCCTGAATTACAGTGGGATCACTTTTCACTCGTCGTACTGCAGCATCATCTGTTGTCGGTCTTAGGTCAATGTACGCAACTGTGACGTCACACGCAATCCGCACAGCTACTGACGCCGGTGTTTCCGCATTTGGTCCTTGGTGACATCCTTCTGTCGCTCGAACAGCACTCTTGTACTTACATTTTGACGATCTGTTGCGGCGGTCGCAATGTCTCGCACCGCGTAGTACCGTGCTTTAAAATCTCTCTACATGTTACGAACCACGTTCCTAGGTCTGGGTCGCGTGTCAAGTCTCGAATCTGTCTGGCCCGTAACATTCGAAGATCTTTGTTTTTCGCCTAGCAATTTGTAGAATCATTACGAGAACCATTTCCCATTCCGCAATTATTTCATGTAAATGTGCCGTCTCTATCTTTTCCCTTTAGAAATATATTTACCCTGTATCTGTCATTACCAGTTTCGTGCATACTGTTCCCATGGGTTCCATAGCATTTTTTCTGGCGGTAATTATGATTGTAACGCCAGTGACCTTCATCTATCACTCATTGGAAGAACGATGAAAAGGATTTGTGTTCGCTACCTACAATATTTTTAGTCAGGATAACATTTTCCCAAGTTCCCAAATTATTTAGGTATCCGATCATCGATTCCGTAAATGAGCCAGTTTACTATAACGTGACTCACAAAACTTTTTCATTGCTATTTGACGCTTTCCTTCGGACATCCTGACCATAACAAATTGTCTCCAAAGACTGTACTGTACTTGTACGGGTCTATATTCATCCCCAAACTCTTGTATAAACTAAATAAGTGACGTTTCTTCAGAGCTTTGGTTGATTCTCCAGCGCTTAGCACGTCCCTCTAAACCACTAATAACATTATTTATATTTTCCTGATCCATCATATTAGCAGGAAACAATACGTCAGTTTTTATTGAAATCTACTGCAGGTAATCCACTATTTTTCCGTGAGAGTCAAATATTTTTTCTTCGTATAAAAGCTAATGTAGGCAATTCTTTCAACCAAATTTGTTGTTGAACTCTTGATTTTCATTTCGAGATTACAAAATTTTTGGTGAATACCCGAAGATTTATACTATTATATTTCTCTTTCCACTCTTATACTATTTCATTTCAAGTTTTCTCAGATTCGTTCTCAGCTGAGCAATATATTCTTAATCGTCTCTAGTAGTTGTCCCTTCAATCAGATTTTTTTTCTGAACATTCGTTTACAAAAACAGGTTAATATTTTCTTGAATTTTCTTTATTTCGTGTATCAAATATTTCATATGCGTTATTGATTATTCCCTGCTTGACATCAAATTTTTTATTTAGGTTGTCAACCCGTATTTTCCTGCTTTTAATTTCGTTAGTTATTATACCTACTTCGTTCCCTACATTTTCCAGTTTCTGCTTAATGTTACCTTCTTGTTCCTTCCAATGTTTAGCTTGTACTTCAGATCGGTGATTTTCACTACTAGTTTGTTTTTGAAGCTATTCATTCACATATGTTGTGCATGATGTTGTCTATCCATATTACTACTTTGTGTTACTAATCTTTGCAGCAATTTATACAAATCTATGTCTTTCTGTTTGTTTTGTTCATTAATGTTTTCCTCAACTGGTTCTTCCGCCTCTGAATCTAAATTTTGTTTCTTTATCTGTGTTGGGTTCAACATGTCGAAACATTCACTCCATTTTTGGACACCTCCTACACAGTTATGCTGTTGTACAATAAGATTCCTCTGTTTACCGATTACCATATTTAATTTTAGATGATTCTGCTCTCTTATTCTTTACCTCCCAATTCTCTTCTGAGCGTTCTATCTGCATTCCGCTTTTCATTTTCAATACGTTCAGAAACACTTGTGCCAAATGAATTTTCCCCGTAATTTTCCTCTTAATTACCATAGTAGTTTCGTGTCACTGAGGACTATGTATCTCTTCTGCCTTTGTAGTTTATCCACTATCTTTTTATTAAAATGTGCCATGGGGTGAAAAATATACCATTGACAAATGCTTTGAATATATATATATATATATATATATATATATATATATATATATATATATATTACCCACCAAAAGGTTCTGTCATGCTGCGTAGAATATAACCTGTCTTTCTTTTAAAGCGTTATTAGCACTGTTTTCGTTAAGTAGAACTTCCCTTTCATTTACGAGTAACAACTAATACATGGAGTTCAGCAAAATTGGAAATTTCAGAAAATTTTAATTTAACGCTCCACGGACAACATTTATTGATTATACGAAACACCTTCAAAATATGATTGTAGATGAAGTTTGCAAAATTATAGTGATTTATAATTTTAGGGTAATCAGTAGGACGGGACCTTGACTAGGTATACGTTTTAGAAATATTAAGTTTTTAGAACCAGTGAATTATAGCAAGAAATTAAAAGCACAAACAAAAAATTTATAGTTGTAAATAATATTCTTAACCTTTTACTGTAGACGGTTGTGTAGTTCCAAACTGGCGGTTACACAACCCACGCATTTGCTGAAATGGCTCGTGATGCTTTGGGCTTAATAAATTCTTCTTGGCGTCAATTCATACATAAATAATATAGCCCAATTGTAAATGCTGTGCTACAATAAAACAACAGTCTCCATCCGAGACCATTTAACCTATAACAAGTGCATAAGCCAATCTCACACTATGTCTAAGATGTTGCCTCGCCACGCTCCACACTGACTAGCTTCACACTTCTTTGTTATATGTAGGTGGAGCGTGCCATATCATAATCTTTTCAACTTCCCCTCTTTCCATTCCGTCTGAGATGGCAAGTACAACCTCTTTTACATTTCACCTATACATCCCTAATGCCCTCAGCATGAACCGTCTTTCAAGTTGACAATATTTCCTTTGACACAAGTAGTTGTTCAGAAGTAAACTGTTTTCAAAAAATGTTGTACAAAACTCTTATACAAATTCGTATTATTACAATATATGCATGAATGCTTTGTAGCAGTTCTGTTCAAAGCTACTAACTACGTAGTTAAGACATAAAACACTCGATCGATTATTACACGTTAGGTTGGAAGGATTCTTTTTATATTTTGCAGAAATTTATATGTTTGTGTCAGGGTTAATTGTGTTAGAAAGGTAATTGGGAAGAAACTATGTCTAACAGGAAAGATATTTCAGTTGATTGACGAAGAAGTAAGTACAAAATGTTTGGCGATATTCAGGAATGCAGATATACAAGTCACATAAAAATGAAATAAATAGGAAGTCCTGGCAAGCTAAAGCCAAATGGCTGCATTAAAAATGTGAAGTAAAGGAAAAATAAATGTTCCAGTTGATAGAAAACACACTTTCGGTGAAATTAAAAGCAAGGGTGGTAACACTAATAATTCAGGTGGGAATTCCACTATTACAGGGAAAGTAAGGACAGATGGGCGGAAAGGGTACATTGATGAGCTGTAGTAGAGAGTAGAATTATGTTAATTGATGACGTGATAGAAGAAGAAATAGGAGTCGACATAGAAGAGACAATGGATCCACTATTAGAATCTGAATTTAAAAGAGCTTTGCAAGACTTAAGATCGAATAAAATCATATGGAAAAATGGGAACAAAACTACTGCTCAACTAGGTGTATAGAATGTACACTCCTGGAAATGGAAAAAAGAACACATTGACACCTGTGTGTCAGACCCACCACACTTGCTCCGGACACTGCGAAAGGGCTGTACAAGCAATGATCACACGCACGGCACAGTGGACACACCAGGAACTGCGGTGTTGCCCGTCGAATGGCGTTAGCTGCGCAGCATTTGTGCACCGCCGCCGTCAGTGTCAGCCACTTTGCCGTGGCATACGGAGCTCCATCGCAGTCTTTAACACTGGTAGCATGCCGCGACAGCGTGGACGTGAACCGTTGTGCAGTTGACGGACTTTGAGCGAGGGCGTATAGTGGGCATGCGGGAGGCCGGGTGGACGTACCGCCGAATTGCTCAACACGTGGGGCGTGAGGTCTCCACAGTACATCGATGTTGTCGCCAGTGGTCGGCGGAAGGTGCACGTGCCCGTGACCTGGGACCGGACCGCAGCGACGCACGGATGCACGCCAAGACCGTAGGATCCTACGCAATGCCTTAGGGGACTGCACCGCCACTTCCCAGCAAATTAGGGACACTGTTTCTCCTGGGATATCAGCGAGGACCATTCGCAACCGTCTCCATGAAGCTGGGCTACGGTCCCGCACACCGTTAGGCCGTCTTCCGCTCACGCCCCAACATCGTGCAGCCCGCCTTTAGTGCTGTGGCGACAGGCGAGAATGGAGGACGAATGGAGACGTGTCGTCTTCAGCGATGAGAGTCACTTCTGCCTTGGTGCCAACGATGGTCGTATTCGTGTTTGGCGCCGTGCAGGTGAGCGCCACAATCAGGACTGCATACGACCGAGGCACACAGGGCCTACACCCGGCATCATGGTGTGGGGAGCGATCTCCTACACACTGGCCGTACACCTCTGGTGATCGTCGAGGGGACA
Source organism: Schistocerca gregaria (assembly GCF_023897955.1). NCBI lineage: Eukaryota > Metazoa > Arthropoda > Insecta > Orthoptera > Acrididae > Schistocerca > Schistocerca gregaria. The sequence goes on along the minus strand of NC_064920.1, from coordinate 94,794,997 downwards.
CGGAATAGTGCACGGTACATCCAAACCGTCATCGAACCCATCGTTCTACTATTCCTAGACCGGCAAGGGAACTTGCTATTCCAACAGGATAATGCACGTCCGCATGTATCCCGTGCCACCCAACTTGCTCTAGAAGGTGTAAGTCAACTACCCTGGCCAGCAAGATCTCCGGATCTGTCCCCCATTGAGCATGTTTGGGACTGGATGAAGCGTCGTCTCACGCTGTCTGCACGTCCAGCACGAACGCTGGTCCAACTGAGGCGCCAGGTGGAAATGGCATGGCAAGCCGTTCCACAGGACTACATCCGGCATCTCTACGATCGTCTCCATGGGAGAATAGCAGCCTGCATTGCTGCGAAAGGTGGATATACACTGTACTAGTGCCGACATTGTGAATGCTCTCTTGCCTGTGTCTATGTTCCTGTGGTTCTGTCAGTGTGATCATGTGATGTATCTGACTCCAGGAATGTGTCAATAAAGTTTCCCCTTCCTTGCACAATGAATTCACGGTGTTCTTATTTCAATTTCCAGGAGTGTATGATACCCGTAAAGTAACATCTCACTTTCGGAAAATAATTCCACAGAATTCAAAGGATAGCAAGGTCCGACAAGTGTGAGAATTATCGCATCATAAGCTTAACAGCTAGTGCATCCATGTTGCAAACAGGAACAATATGCTGAACATTGGAGAAGAAAAGTGATTATATGTAAGATGACTGTCAGTTTGGCTTTCAGAAAGATAAAGGCACCAAAGAGGCGACTCTGAAGTTGCAGTAAATGAAGCAAGACTAAAGAAATGTCAAGACACGTCATGGGATTTGTGGACTGGAGAAAGCGTTCAACAATGCGAAATGGTGCAAGATACTCGAAATTTTGAGAGAAGTAGAAATAAGCTATAGGATGTGACGGGTAATATAGAATAGCACAAGAGGCAATAGCTAATAATAACAGTTGAGGGGGAAGAACAAAGTGTTTGTGTTAACAAGTGTGTAAGAAAGGAATGTAGTCTTTTGCCCCTACTCTTGATTCTGTACATCGAAGAATCAATGATGGAAATAAAAGGAATGTTCACCAGTGGGAAATAAATTGAAGGTGAAATAGTATTGATAAGATTCACTGATGACACTGCTGCCTTCAGTTAATGTGTAGTAGAGAATTACTGGCTTGCTCGATGCAACTAACAGTCTAATGAATAAAGGACATGCATTGAGTCTAAATCGAAGAATTAGAAGTAGCAGAACTGAGAACAGTGACATACCTGACATCTGGACGGATGACGACACAGTTAAGTAATTCTACTGCCTAGGCAGCAAACTAACCTATGACGGACGGAGCAAGAAATACTTAAAAAGCAGACTAGTAGCACTGGCACAAACAGCCTTCCCGGCCAAGAGTATCAAACATAGGCCTTAATTTGAGGAAAAAATGGTAAAAATGTACGTTTGGACCACACAATTGTATGGTAGTCTAATATGGACTGTGGAAAATAAAAATAAAATCGAAGCATTTCAGATGTCGTGCTACAGAAGAATATTGAAAGTTTGGTGAACAGGTAAGGTGAGGAATGAGGATGTTTTCCGGAGAATCGGTGAGAGAAGAAATATTCTGAAAACACTAACAAGAAGAAGGTACAGGATGGTAGGTCACCTGTTACGGAATGATCCCCATGGCATTTGAGGAAGCTTGAGAGGGTAAAAACTGTACTGGAAAACACAGATTGGAATACATCCAGCAAATAATTGAAGTTTTAGGTTGCAGGTGCTACTCTGAGGTGAATAGCTTGACACAGGAGAGGGATTCGTGGAGGGACACACCAAACCCATCACAAGGATGATGAGTAAGACAATGTTTATACTTCTGGTCAACATCTAAACTACTAGATAGATTTCCGCAAAATCTGGTGTACATACTATCTCGAAAGGACTGTGGGTCTCAAAACGACTGTGGTTGTAATGATCACCTACCTGTCATAGCATTGAGAGTGGGGATGAAAAACTAGCATAATGCACCCCAAACAAAATCGCAGACTGTATTCGCATAGTAATTGAGAATGAGAGTACTTAGCGGTTTTACACCAAACATTACAAAACATTTCAAATCATTATGAAACTCTCTGATACACAGTAAAAAATGCTAAAATGAAACAATTTGATGAACTACTAAATTTTTGTAGCCCAAGCAGTAAAACTGGCATGCCATTTTAATTTAGTACTGTTTTACTACTACCTCTACTCGCAACAACGTATACCAGTGAATGTAATTGCAAAATTATAATCTTTTGCCACACATAGTTAAAGAGACAAGACAGCATGAACACTGAGACGAATGAAAAATCAGGTTTTCTGATAATGGTGGGCAAATTACCCGTTATATTGTAGCAGTGTTTGATAGTGACAGTACTTAGTGACTTCCAGCAAACTTCAGAGAGACTTTCCAGCCTGTTTGAAATTTCTTCTGGCTTACATGCTTTACGCCACATATTTACCCAATTACCTTTTTTTCTTAACTAATTAGAAATTTGAGGCTCTTTATAGACGTAAGATAGATTTTCGAAGAATATGGGTTTACCCATTACTTCCTACTCTGAAGGGAGCTATAATGTGTGTAAAATACTGTGAGGGTACGACTTCCTACAATCACTAGGGATCGGGCTCGCGTCGAAAAAGGGGTTGTCTAAAACTGTTGTATAACGACATTTTGGAATTTATTTCCTGTAAATGCACAAACACCTTCTCAATGATAACTTTTTATTTATTGGTAAATAAAAAGTTGTGCTCGACCCTTTCTTTATATATTTTAACAAAAATGTCAAGATTCCTAAGATATAGTGCCAATTTTCTAATTCATTTCTAGTGTACAGTTCATTCGGAGTACTTTTAAAACTATGAATCACAATATTTTTACTTTATTTGTGCTTTTCCGTGTGTCAACCAGATCGCGAGAATGTGAACTGCAGCATTTTTCTGGAACTAATATGAAGCCTCAGGGCTGAATGACACTGACAAATATAACATCCACTCTGTAGTCGTAAGGTGTAAAACAGCAGAGAATGAGACGTTTATGTGAATGATTTACGACACATATGCTTTTCTTCAAGATCTTTTCCTAAACCCCTTGTACAGATTTTAACCAAACTTGGAACATATTTTATTTGCCATTCGGAAAGAATCATTGTGTTGGTAAAATCCTGCAACCTTCCGTTGGGATGGCGGAGGAGACGACAATGATGCGATTTAAACAGAAGGGGAGAGTAGAAAGTGGAAAATGAGTGGGAATGAAGAGATGGAAAGAGAGATTGGAGTAAGAGATGGACAGGCAGACGGGGCGGGGAGCAGGTGGATACAGAGAGTGGGAGTGGAAGATGAACTGACAGCGAGGGAAGGGGAAGGGATGGAGAGGAAAGAGAGGCAGGAGGTGACAGATGAGATAGTGGGGAGGAGGAGATAGAGAGAGAGACGGCAGGAAATGAATCAGACAAGGTAGGAGGGTATGCACTGACACAGAATGAGTGGACAGAGAGAGGGAGTTGAGGATGTGTGTAGAGAGAAATGAATAGAGAGAGAGAGGGTTAAGGATAGATAGACAGAGAGGAGGAGCCGGAAAAAGAGGATATGGGCTAATAGGAGATTAGAATAAATAAACACCCAGGCAACTTTGGGTTTCTCACCTGGAACACAATATGTACAAGAAACAAGGTGAAACAATATGAGTGGAAGACCAAGAACGAAGTACTCGAATGCAGTCTTTCACCACTATTGCTTATTCTGTACATCGAAGATGCAATAAGTGAAAAAAATTAAGAGAAGAGGAAGAAGGTTTCAAATGTACCGCAATACATGAAGAATATCCACTACGCCAGCTGCGAGAGCACTGCACTGTCATGCACTGACTGCTACTGCCATGGCCCATCACTGCTTAGTTACTGCAGAAGTACTGGTTATTCTTCATGTTTACTGTACCTCTTAATACGCATCAATGAAGCGAAGATCACACTGTATCAATCTGGGATTTCATTATCTTCCTTAAAAAGCGTTTTGTTTGTAGGGGAAAGAAACCGTTGCTTTCCGTTGATAACAGACGTCAACTGAAAGACTTGATGAACATTATCAGTTTGTGATGATTCCTACTATACGTTGCAACAACATAATTACAGATATCTGTTTAAATAACAGAGAAAATGCGCCTGACGACTCTGAAGAAGACACCTGGTATATACTGGGTGCCCCAAGAGCAATGATCAATATTCAGGGAAATGACAGTACAGGTAATTCGAAACAAATAAATCTAGTAAACATGGGCTCCGAAATGCATACCTTACGAGCAACGAGCACTTCTCCATCTTCCACTATGTGACACAAATTCATTACATTGCAAGCTCTTTGCTTTCCATAATTCTGTTAGGTGGTGGTATGGAGCAAAGATAGCAAAGGAAATCCAGTAAACAAGGAGTCCAAATGCATACCTTAACAGCTATGGGAACGTATTCAGTAGTGAGATGTGTTTCACAGTACCAGAGATATGTATGCGGTTTAGTGCTCATATGCATTAAAAAAGATTTTGCTTTTTTTGTTATATGGAAAGCCCGAAATATGGAAAGCAAAGAGTTTGCCGTAGAAGAGACTTGTTTTACAGTATCGAAGATAAAGGACTGCTTACAGATAATTATTTTTACCAGAGCATTCCTCCAGCGACACCCTAAATTTGGTTGTCATAATACATTCTTCCCTGTGTTGATGGTGTTATCGACACAGAAATAAATAAAAACCATGAATAAGAACACCATCCTTCTATAAACTTGGCTTCTTTCAGCTTGGCTGATTTCATTTAAAATTGTCAGATGTGTTCTGCCGAATGTATTTTCTACAACTTTTTTCCAGTAATTCATGAAGTAATTTGGTACAGTCTAGTATGACAAATTCTTTTTCGTAGTCAATAAAGGGTTTTGCTCAATCTGCCTCGTAGGTATTCAGCTTCTGAAACATTTGTAATTGCTTCTGATATTACCCTACCTGTTCTCTCTACTGCTTTGCGTCTACCCCTGCAATTTGCGTTTTTTGTTTTATTTCTCTCCGTAAGTAGTAATCCATATGGTGTGATCGGTCTTGCTTACCGGCACAGCGCTCTGCATATATTTAATGAAGGTCGCTTGGGCACATTTGCATGTAATTAAATTTGGTCCGTAATGATTATGCTATCGCCTCTCGATGGCGAGCGAAACAGGAATACAACAAAATATGAGAGTGCTTTTATTGCAATACAAATGCTCTTTGCCGCAGCGTGCTCTAATACTCTTCATATGTATCAGACAACACGCAGAGCCCTCAGTAAACAAGCAAACCATGCTGTGGCTTATTAGCTGTCTGCATTGTAAGTAAATTGCATTCTAGAATCGTCAACCTCAGTCTATCCCAAGAAATTGCGAGATAAAAGCTATCAACCTGACAGTCTTTCTTACGTTCTCTGATCCTTCACTGTTGAAAACATACGAAATTTACACTGCCTCAGAAAAGATCAAAGAAATTAACAACCGAAAAAGATCCGCGCAACAGAACTTACGGCAAACAAAATGATAAATAACAGCGAAGGTAACACATGAATGGCTATAAAAATATTCAGTAACCTTTATTCACTGTAGCATTGATGGTTTCCTTGCCCACTTATGCTTGACAATAGTCAAATTTTTCGAACAGTTATGTAAGCTACCTTAGCAGTCTAATTAAAATTAAGTTTAAGTGTGTCCCTCGCTGTCAGCGATTAGAAATTTAGCCCCTCTGTTCTCTATTACTCCATAGATCTTTGTGACAGAATCCTTGAGTATTTTTCACTCAATCACACTCGTGTAATACAAATGAAACCGTTTACTGCTTCAGGAGTTCCCTAGAAATGCGTTGCTCTCTGTCATAGAATACCTCGCAATATCTAATCCAACCGCAGTTATCTTAAACTGATGGAATAGATCAACATTTTACCTCTATTTTGCTCGCATGGCTACTCGCTGGCCAATCGAATTGTTCTCGTTCTTTCGCTTCCAGCTCACACATCTTACCACTCCAACATTACATCTGTCGTCCGACATCCCCTCTTCACTACTGCTCGTTGTCCCTCTTCCCGGAGGCGTCACCTGCCTAGGATTACACACGGTGAAGTCACTCTGCTGGTAGTCTCTGAACTATTACTAACAACCTTGTAGGACAGAAGAGCACCCTCTCTTTCTCAGTGCAACTTTAAAGACGTATCCTTGCGACACGCCCACACCCTCTCCTCGTTAAGTTTCGGTGAAGGTGTGATTTTCTGAATAGCGAGACAGCTTACATGCTACGGTAAACGTGTCATCTTACGTAAGTGATATAGAGTCAGAACCAAGCAACAGCTATAATACAACTGTAACGTACGCAAGCCCTCACACTCGGATTATAAATCAGTTCCTGCGCACACTATCAGAACAGGAAAATCCTTCTCATTTCATTTCAACTACCCTCCTGCTCTGTCTCCCACACAGTACAACTCAGTTAGGTCCTTGTGCCCCTCGGCCAAATCAGATGAATGTAATGCAACTGGGCACATCTGACAGATCATAGATGTCGCAACCTTATAGAAACTTTGACCAAATGTCACGTGTTATGTGTAGGCCGATTACAACTCCGCACCGTTTTTGGTGTCTCTTGAAGTACCTGCCACCAAGTGTCGTCCATTAAGACGATATAGGCTGCTAAAGGATACTACGTAGGTGTTTCCAATTCAACTGCTTCTGAATGTAGTCTTGTGCAGGCCCTACTTCGTACCCAAGTACGTTCTCGGTCGACACAACACAGATTAACGTGTGGAATTAACTAGAACCCCAGCGGAAAATTTTCTGATAATTAATTGAAACCCTCAGCTGCCGACAGGTGTTGATGATATGGCTCGATAGAGACAGCTGAAAATGTGTGCTCCGACTGGAACTCGAACCCAGGTTCGCCTGCTTACATGGCAGACGCTCTATCCATCTGAGCAACAGAGAACACAGATCAATAGCGCGACTGCAGGGACTTATCCCTTGTACGCTTCCCGTGAGCCCCACATTCCCGACTGTCTACAATCTACATACGTAATGTACCTAATAGGTATTCGCCGATCCACTCATTACTCGCGCACACTAAAGTAACGATTCCCGTAAGAGTTCGGACAACCTCTGCGCATTCGCACAGATGGAGGTCATATGGCTGCGTAGCCCATATACAGGGTGTTACAAAAAGGTACGGTCAAGCTTTCAGGAAACATTCCTCACACACAAATAAAGAAATGATGTTACGTGGGCATGTGTCCAGAAACTCTTAATTTCCATGTTAGAGCTCATTTAAATTTCGTCAGTATGTACTCCAACGTGATCAAATTGTAAATTTTCACAATCAACATATGTAGGCTGACGAGAATCCGCATGCAATTGTGCAATCACGTCATCAACACTAATTTTCTGTGAAAGTTTGGGCAGGCATTGTTGGTGATGTCTTGATTGGGCCCCATGTTCTTCCACCTACGCTCAATGGAGCACGTTGTCATGATTTCATACGGGATACTCTACCTGTGTTGCTAGAACATGTGCATTTACGAGTACGACACAACATGGGGTACATGCATGATGGAGCTCCAGCACATATCAATCGAAGTGTTCGTACGCTTCTCAACAACCGATTTGGTGACCGATGGATTGGTAGGGGCGGACCAATTCCATGGCCTCCAACCTCTCCTGACCTCAACCCTCTTGACTTTCATTTATGGCAGCATTTGAAAACTCTTGTCTATGCAACCCCAGTACCAAATGTAGAGACTATTCGTGCTCGTATTGTGGACGGCTGTGATACAATACGAGATTCTCCAGGGCTGCATCAGCGCATCATGGATTCCATGCGACATGCGAGGGTGGATGCATGTATCCTCGCTAACGGAGGACATTTTGAACATTTCCTGTAACAAAGTGTTTGAAGTCACGCTGGTACGTTCAGTTGCTGTGTGTTTCCATTCAATGATTAATGTGACTTGAAGAGAAGTAATAAAATGAGCTCTAAATTGGAAAGTAAGCATTTCCGGGCACATGTGCACATAACATATTTTCTTTCTTTGTGTGTGAGGAATGTTTCCTGAAAGTTTTGCCGTACCTTTTTGTAACACCCTGTATATACACTCCTGGAAATGGAAAAAAGAACACATTGACACCGGTGTGTCAGACCCACCATACTTGCTCCGGACACAGCGAGAGGGCTGTACAAGCACTGATCACACTCACGGCACAGCGTACACACCAGGAACCGCGGTGTTGGCCGTCCAATGGCGCTAGCTGCGCAGCATTTGTGCACCGCCGCCGTCAGTGTCAGCCAGTTTGCCGTGGCATACGGAGCTCCATCGCAGTCTTTAACACTGGTAGCATGCCGCGACAGCGTGGAAGTGAACCGTATGTGCAGTTGACGGACTTTGAGCGAGGGCGTACAGTGGGCATGCGGGAGGCGTACCGCCGAATTGCTCAACACGTGGGGCGTGAGGTCTCCACAGTACATCGATGTTGTCGCCAGTGGTCGGCGGAAGGTGCACGTGCCCGTCGACCTGGGACCGGACCGCAGCGACGCACGGATTCACGCCAAGACCGTAGGCTCCTACGCAGTGCCGTAGGGGACCGCACCGCCACTTCCCAGCAAATTAGTGACACTGTTGCTCCTGGGGTATCGGCGAGGACCATTCGCAACCGTCTTCATGAAGATGGGCTACGGTCCCGCACACCGTTATGCCGTCTTCCGCTCACGCCCCAACATCGTGCAGCCCGCCTCCAGTGGTGTCGCGACAGGCGTGAATGGAGGGACGAATGGAGACGTGTCGGCTTCAGCGATGAGAGTCGCTTCTGCCTTGGTGCCAATGATGGTCGTATGCGTGTTTGGCGCCGTGCAGGTGAGCGCCACAATCAGGACTGCATACGACCGAGGCACACAGGGCCAACACCCGGCATCATGGTGTGGGGAGCGATCTCCTACACTGGTCGTACACCTCTGGTGATCGTCGAGGGGACACTGAATAGTGCATGGTACATCCAAACCGTCATCGAACCCATCGTTCTACCATTCCTAGACCGTCAAGGGAACTTGCTGTTCCAACAGGACAATGCACGTCCGCATGTATCCCGTGCCACCCAACGTGCTCTAGAAGGTGTAAGTCAACTACCCTGGCCAGCAAGATCTCCGGATTTGTCCCCCATTGAGCATGTTTGGGACTGGATGAAGCGTCGTCTCACGCTGTCTGCACGTCCAGCACGAACGCTGGTCCAACTGAGGCGCCAGGTGGAAATTGCATGGCAAGCCGTTCCACAGGACTACATCCAGCATCTCTACGATTGTTTGCATGGGAGAATAGCAGCCTGCATTGCTGCGAAAGGTGGATATACACTGTACTAGTGCCGACATTTTGCATGCTCTGTTGCCTGTGTCTATGTGCCTGTGGTTCTGTCAGTGTGATCATGTGATTTATCTGACCCAAGGAATGTGTCAATAAGGTTTCCCCTTCCTGGGACAATGAATTCACGGTGTTCTTATTTCAATCTCCAGGAGTGTATATGAAGATAGTAACTGTCGGCAGCTGAGAGTTTCAATTAATTATCATTTATTCCAGAGAAGCTGCGCGGTCATCAATGGTAACTGTTCTTTCGAGAACAGTTACTGTCTTCATATATATAGTTAAAGGATACCCAGCAATTGACCTCCATCTGTGCGAAAGCGCACAGGCTGCCCGAACTCTTACGGGAATCGTCACCTTTTGCCGGCACGGTAGCTCAGCGTGTTCGGTCAGAGGGTTTAGCACCTCTGTAATAAGAAAAGTGAGTGAACAGATCAACGAAAAACTTGAACGCGTGTGTCATCGGACGTCCGCCGCAAACAAATTCAACGAACGCCGACATGGTAGCTCAGCGTGTTCGCTCAGAAACCTGGTTCGCCTCTGAAATAAAAAAAAATAGTGAAAGGACCAACAACGAATTTGAACGGACGTTATGTGACGTCCGCAACCAATAAACGCAACATAAACAAGGAACAAAAAAAATGGATAGAGAGTCTGCCATGTAAGCAGGAGATCCTTGGTTGAAGTCCCGGTCGTAGCACACATTTTGAGCTGTCCCCACCAAGGTATATCAACAACAGCTGTCGGCAGCTGAAGGTTTCAATTAATTATAATTTTTTCTAGAGGAACTGTGTGGTCATCAATGGTATCTGTTCTTTCGAGAACAGTTACTATCTTCATATATTTTGTTGTTGTTTTGGTCTTCATTCCCGACACTGGTTAGATGCAGCTCTCCATGCTACTCTACACTGTGCAAGCTTCTTCATCCCACAGTACATACTGCAACCTACATCCTTCTGAATCTGCTTCGTATATTCATCTCTTGGTCTCCCTCTACGATTTTTACACTCCACGCTTCCCTCCAGTACTAAATTGGTGATCCCTTGATGCCTCAGAACATGTCCTACCAGCCGATCCCTTCTTCTGGTCAAGTTGTGCCACAAACTTCTCTTCTCCCTAATTCTATTCAATACTTCCTCATTAGTTATGTGACCTACCCATCTAATCGTCAGCATTCTTCTGTAGCACCAGATTTCGAAAGCTTCTATTCTCTTCTTGTCCAAACTATTTATCGTCCATGTTTCACTTCCATACATGGCTACACTCCCTACAAATAATTTCAGAAACGACTTCCTGACACTTCCTGACACTTAACAAATTTCTCTTCTTCAGAAATGCTTTCCTTGCCACTGCCAGTCTACATTTTATATCCTCTCTACTTCGACCATCATTAGTTATTTTGCTCCCCAAATAGCAAAACTCCTTTACTACTTTAAGTGTCTCATTTCCTAATCTAATTCCCCCAGCATCACCCGACTTAATTCGACTACATTCCATTATCCTCGTTTTGCTTTTGTTGATGTTCATCTTATATCCTCCTTTCAAGACTCTGTCCATTCCGTTGAACTGCTCTTCCAAGTCCTTTGCTGTCTCTGACAGAATTACAATCTCATCGGCGAACCTCAAAGTTTTTAATGCTTCTCCATGGATTTTAAAAAGTACTCCGAATTTTTCTTTTGTTACCTTTACTGCTTCCTCAATATACAGATTAAATAACATCAGGTAAAGGCTACAATCCTGTCTCACTCCCTTCCCAACCGCTGCTTCTCTTTCATGTCCCTCGACTCTTATAACTGCCATCTGGTTTCTGTACAAATTGTAAATAGCCTTTCGCTCCTTGTATTCTAGCCCTGCCACCTTTAGAATTTGAAAGAGAGTATTCCAGTCAACATTGTCAAAAGCTTTCTCTAAGTCTACTAATGATAGAAACGTAGGTTTGCCTTTCCTTAATCTAGCTTCTTAGATAAGTCGTAGGATCAGTATTGCCTCACGTTTTCCTGTATTTCTACGGAATCCAAACTGATCTTCCCCGACGTTGGCTCCTACCAGTCTGTAAGGAATTCGCGTTAATATTTTCCAGCTGTGACTTATTAAACTGATTGTTCGGTAGTTTTCACATCTGTCAGCACCTGATTTCTTTGGGATTGGAATTATCATATTCTTCTTGAAGTCTGAGGGTATTTCGCGTGTCTCATACATCTTGCTCAGTAGATGGTAGATTTTTGTCAGGACTGGCTCTCCCAAGGCTGTCAGTAGTTCTAATGGAACGTTGTCCACTCCGGGGGCCTTGTTTCGACGCAGGTATTTCAGTGCTCTGTCAAACTCTTCACGCAGTATCGTATCTCCCATTTCATCTTCATCTACATCCTCTTCCATTTCCATAATATTGTCCTCAAGTACATCGCCCTTGTATAAACCTTCTATATACTCCTTCCCCCTTTCTGCTTACCATTATTTGCTTAGAACTGGGTTTCCATCTCAGCTCTTGATAGTCATACAACTTGTTCTCTTTTCTCCAAAGGCCTCTTTAATTTTCCTGTAGGCAGTATCTATCTTACCCCTAATGAGATACGCCTCTACATCCTTACATATGTCCTCTAGCCATCCCTGCTTAGCCATTTTGCACTTCCTGACGATCTCATTTTGGAGACGTATGTATTCCTTTTTGCCTGCTTCACTTACTGCATTTTTATATTTTCTTCTTTCATCAATTAAATTCAGTGTCTCCACGGTTACCCAAGGATTTTTACTAACCCTCGGCTTTTTACCTACTTGATCTTCTGCTTTCTTCACTATTTCATTCCTCAAAGCTACCCATTCTTCTTCTACTGTATTTCTTACCCCCTTTCCTGTCAATTGTTCCCTTATGCTCTCCCTGAAACTCTGTATAACCTCTGGTTCTTTCAGTTTATCCAGATCCCATCTCCTTAAATTCCCACCTTTTTACAGTTTCTTCAGTTTTAATCTAGAGTTCATAACAATAGATTGTGGTCAGAGTCCACATCCGCCCTGGATATGTCTTAGAATGTAATACCTGGTTCCTAAATCTCTCTCTTACTATTATATAATCTATCTGATACCTTCTAGTATTTCCAGTATTCTATTAGTGTACAATCTTCTTTTATGGTTCTTAATCAAGTGTTAGCTCTGATTAACTTATGCTCTGTGCAAAAATCTACCAGACGGCTTCCTCTTTCATTTCTTTCCCTCAATCCATATTTACCTACTATGTTTCCCTCTCTCCTGTTTCTTACTCTTGAATTCCAGTCACCCATGACTATAAAATTTTCGTCTCCCTTCACTACCTGAATAATTTCTTTTATTTGATCATACATTTCATCAATTGCTTCATCATCTGCAGAGCCAGTTGGCATATAAACTTGTAATACTGTAGTAGGTGTGGGCTTCGTGTCTATCTTGGCCACAATAATGCGTTCACTATGCTGTTTGTTGTATCTTACCCACAGTACTATATTTTTATTCATTATTGAACCTACCCCTGCATTACCCCTATTTGATTTCAGATTTATACCCTGTATTCACCTGACCAAAAGTCTTGTTCCTCCCGCCACCGAACTTCACTAATCCCACTATATCTAACTTTAACCTATCCATTTCCCTTTTTAAATTTTCTAACCTACCTGCTCGATTAAGGAATCTGATATTCCACGCTCCGATCCGTAGAACGCCAGATTTCTTTCTCCTGATAACGACCTCCTCTTGAGTAGTCCCCGCCCAGAGATCCGAAAGTGGGACTATTTCACTTCCGGAATATATTACCCAAGAGGACGCCATCATCATTTAATCATACAGTAAAGCTGCATGCCCTCGGGAAGAATTACATCTGTAGTTTCCCCTTGCTTTCAGTAGTTCACAGTACCACCACAGCAAGGCCGTTTTGGTTAGTGTTACAAAGCCATCATCATTTAATCATACAGTAAAGCTGCATGCCCTCGGGAAGAATTACATCTGTAGTTTCCCCTTGCTTTCAGTAGTTCACAGTACCACCACAGCAAGGCCGTTTTGGTTAGTGTTACAAAGCCAGATCAGTCAATCATCCAGACTGTTGCCTCTGCAACAACTGAAAAGGCTCCTGCCCCTCTCCAGGAACCACACGTTTGTCTGGCCTTTCAACAGATACCTCTCCATTGTGGTTGCACCTACGGTACGGCCATGTGTATCGGTGAGGCACGCAAGCATCCCCACCAACGGCAAGGTCCATGGTTCATAGGGGGTGATATAGCAAAATTTTCTGTTTCGCTCGCTATGAAAATTTTCACAGTTGAAGAATTGCAGCTGGTCATACAACCCAATACAGACAAACGAAGTTACATCTTCCATACCAGGAACAGATGACTGGCTCTCTACGTTAAGGTGCATGGGATACTTTCAGTGTAATTTTATTTTTCCCACCCCGAGTCTTTCTAAGTGTGACGTCAGTGGTTTTGAAGTGTGCTGCCATGACCGATTGATGTTCTGTGTCGTGTGAGATGCAATGGACTTTGTTACCAGTAATTCCCTTGAAGCACAGGTGATGACAATGTGTGTTAATTAGAATCCAGACTGGTCGCTCGAGTGGGTCCGATGCCATCTCAAGTAGTCACGAATTTAGGATTTCGCTGTTCCCCGCTTCATATTTAGAAAAGGTTCGGAATAAAGGGGAACATGCTTTTCACAACAATGCTGTTCAGCGAAATAAGTCGTAGACGTCAGTGAACAATTTATAACTGCCTTATTAGCGGTTATGTATTAAATTTTATTTTGCTGGTTTAATCATCCATCGTCTCTTACCTACCAAAATACTTTTTTTTCTCATTTGTATGCATTTTTTGTGACCCTCATGACTCAAAGATAACACTCAATAAACAATTCAACCCAAATATACATATTTCCCTTGGTAAATGTACTCCCGTGTCGCCGCATTCTCTTGCACCCCCGATAATTTTGCATTTCCTTCATTCTACCACTGCTGTTTCGTTACATAACATGTTTCAAGATTTGTGGTTCCTTTAATTAATATCTCAGTTTACTCGTATTTACCTGTTTTCTGAAGTACTGTATTGTGGCATGAAGGCATAAAATTCACCGTTTTAACTGTTAGATTTGTTAACTTCCTGTGATAAATTAGTACTATCAGTGACTTCACATTTATATCTGAAAGAAAGCTCGCAACCGTTAGCTACTGATGCGTGTATAGGTCTATAGGAACGCGACTTTAACCCATAGCGCACAATCTATCAGACTTCGCCCGTATCTATATTTTCTCAGTCTATCGCTCTAAATACAGAAAAACTAAAAGTTATCGGGCCATTGATTATTGAAGGCTTAGCGCAAAATCAAATAGTGTTAACCAAGCAAGACGAGCTTTAACTTCTTTAAGGTACCATCCCAGTATTCGCTTCAGATGATTTTGCATAACACGTAATACCCATAGCACTATTCAAGCACTGCACCCTTTCAGTTGCCCGATGCCTTCAAATGCATATCCCGCCAGCTCAGGTAACTAAAAATGATTTAATTAATACTTGTACAATGATATCTGTCTACACATTGTTAGCATTGCATAGTTTCTCCTTTGAAGGTCGATAATCTAAAAAATGACATGTTGATAAATAATGTAGTAGTGTAACGTTCTCGCAGTGTATAACAGCCCGTGATCAAAAGCTATCAAAGAAATGCACACTAGAAACTATGTGTGAGCGCAGGACGTACCTTTTTGTAATTAAAACCCTCGTTACTCCTAGAAACAGTTAGTGTCATACAAGTTATATACGACGTGTTCTATGACACATTTTGGCGTGCTTTCATTAACGCAGTTGCGTAAAATGAGTGATGTCGATGTGCACACACAAATCATAGTTTCCATAAAGCTGCCACAAGCTGGTAATGCTTTATCGCTGTTCTTTATTAGAGCGCAAGAAACATTTACGTAGTTCAATTAATGTTGCCAATATTGATTTATTATTATACAGTGGTTACACTGCGGAAAGAGTTCATCTCATGAATTAGTAAACTGACAAAATTTCCTTTACTCTAAATCCGATAACAGAAAGTTACGAAAGGTTTACTACATTGGATACTATGTATCTTTGTAAATATGAAGGCTCAGCAAGTAGGAGTATATAAAAATGAACTTAAAAATTCTGATTAATTGCATAAATAACTCAGATCCAGATGGTACTCAATAGTTTATAATGGCCATGACTGTTTCGGACACATCCCATCATCAATTGTCGTGGTAACGAATAATAAAGAGAAGTTGAATTATGGCACACACTGCAAAAAACCAAATGAATGAAGTTACATAAACCACAAATGAAATAAATTGCATATAATTACATAAGTACATACCATCTGAGACAGTAATTACTCCTCGAGGTGTAAAAACTATTTTTTGCTGAAGAGTAAAAAATAAACAATTAGATTCGGTTACAGTCACGAAATCAAAGTATTTTCAAAAGATAATTACTATTATCACAGCTTTGTAAGACGGTAATATTGATTCTATTAGTTATCAATAATTTCTTTTGCTAAATTACTAGCATTAAGACCTTGGATGTTACTGGTCCCACGCTAAAATTGATTATATAATTTGTCAATAATTACTTTTGCTAAATTACTAGCATTAAGACCTTGGATGTTTCTGGTTCCTCACATAGTCCCACGCTAGTATTGATTATATAAGTTATCAATAACTACTTTTGGTAAATTTACTAGCATTAAGACCTTGGGTGTTACTGGTTCCTCACATAGTCCCACGCTAATATTGATTATATAAGTTATCAATAATTAAATTCGCTAAATTTCTAGCATTAAGACCTTGGATGTCACTGGTTCCTCACATAGTCACATGCTAATATTGATTATATAAGTTATCAATAATTACTTTTGCTAAATTACTAGCATTAAGACCTTGGATGTTACTGGTTCCTCACATAGTCCAACGCTAATATTCATTATATAAGTTATAAATAATTACTTTTGCTAAATTACTAGCATTAAGACATTGGATGTTACTGGTTCTTCACATAGTCCCACGCTAATATTGATTATATAAGTTATCAATAATTGCTTTTGATAAATGACTAGCATTAAGACCTTGGATGTTACTGGTTCCTCACATAGTCTCACTCACTACATACATACGTTGCGCTGTGTCCTGTACATTGCTGATGATAATAGTGTGACATATACGTAAGAAATGTTGAATATGTTGAGAAAAGTCTTCTTCAAGTTGTAGGTAATACCCACAGTATTCCAGAAACTGCTTTATTACTCGCTTCGAAATAGATAAATGAATTAATTGAGAGTACGACAGAGCAGTAACTACATAAGGGCTATTGTAGTGCTCTAGACAGTATTACTATTATTACTATTAGTATTATTATTATTATTGCTGCTATTACTGGCTGTAGTCACACACAAACCATTAAGAGCGTGAAGTCTTCCCATTTTTGCCAGATCATAAGTGAGCAGCGCAGCAATGAACTAGTTCACGAACAGTAAATGCAGAGCACAAGTTTTCGCTTTGTTAATTTTACATGGCGTTGCAGTGTGCAGGACGAGCAAGTGTCTCAGTGGAGAGGAGTAAAAAACGGGAACCATGTTTTGTAACAAGTGTGTACCCTCACTGTGAGTACTTAGCTTTCTTAGAATATGTTGTGGGAAGGGCCTGCGATGCACCATGGATTCAAGCGTCATTCATTCTAACACTCACAAACACACACACACACACACACACACACACACACACACACACACACACACACACACACACACATAATAAGTATCAATCATCTTTCACAATTTTAAAAATAAAACCGTTCCTAGAAAAGTTTTTCAGGCTACAGATTATGTAGGTGCTAAAACTGGTGATAATGGATGGAGAAGGGGACGCCAACAGATGGTAGGGGTGGGGGAGAGCGGGTTTATCGACATTCAAACGAGTATTAACAGTGTTTTAACAGATATCGTAGTGCAAGTATTCCTTAATCCTTTTTAGCTGCCTGTGGTAGCGTGGTATGCATTTGAAGACATGGGGCTACTGAAGGTGCGCGATGCTTAACATAGTATATTCGTAATTTGAAGGTGCCAGTTTCTGTGTAGTCATTATATTAGAGATTTTATGTGTTCTCCAAATTCATGTGAAACGAATACTAGCTAATATCTGATTACACTGAGGGATAATGGCCTAGGAAAGGTGCGACCTCTGATCTAACATCATTACATGTATAGGCAAGCTAAGAGACAGGGAACATTCATATCCAACCCTTTCCAGATACGAATGTAATCGAGATATTCAAGGTTTTGTATCGTTATTGTTCATATTAGTTAGGTTGTTTTCTCTATGACCCGTGAAACGTTACTGTAATGCCTCAAAACTACGTCATTTTATATATTTTGTTAATAACTGTGAGTTTTCGAAATACTAAAGCTTAAATAAATAAAACCTGATGGAGCACTAAAGTGTCTGAGTCTTCTTTCTAATAGTGACTTTACTACAAAGAATACGCTTCTGACAAAAGATAACACTTTATAACGTAGGCACCGTAAAGCCTCTGACGTTGCAATGTCTTCAGTGGGTCAGTTAGTACACCACCCTTTCTTAACCACTTGTTGCTGGCAGTTAGAAAAAAAGAGTCCTGAATCACCTTTTTACCATGTTTTAATCTCGTCTAACACAGCCCTACATCGAGAGAGACGACCACGTATATTGTACTATTTTGCCTAAGGTCTTCTGTTTGTTTCCTGAATTTCTAGTTTCTGGCTTAAGCACACATTGTCGCATTTACAACAGTATTTGTTTTCAGGTTTAATGATTTGTCTACTAGTAATGTCTTCATAAGTTGTTTACTCTTAGAACTTCTTCTACTTCTTTCCGGTACCTTCGTTTCTGGGACCCAATATTTCTCACATTATTAGGCTCATTCCCAAGCCCCAAATCAGCATCAGAGGTTGGTAGATTTAGAGGTGGAATAAAATCAGTGTTCATTTTGCATGTTTGAGAGCATTTGTTCATTTTAGTTTCGTCTCAATGTTTTTAGGAAATATATGAAAATTAATTCCTAACTTAGTTGTCTGCTGTGGTTAGTGTAGCTAGCAATCGCACAGCAAGCCATTATTTTTCAATTAGGTGTCTTAGAGTTATTTAAGAAGTTAGCTTATTTCTAACAAAATCCCTGCACTGATAATTAGAGCATAGCTCTGAAGCAAGTCGCCAGTCATTGATAGAAGTCACACTGCCGCAAAAACTCTCGGTTTCACTTTTAAGTGCAACTACAGCGCATACGTTGTGGCAACTGGAAGCAAATGAGCACTGGTTGGGTTCGCAATGACGACGGTGACGCGTCCCATTATCCGTGGTAGGACCTCTTTGGTTGCCATCCATGGCGCCCTTACAGCACATTAAAGCACAGTACTATATCGACTATATTCTACGCCACATTTTGTTGCCCATCATGGCAAGCTATGGTGGGATCACACTTTAGCAAGATAACGCGCATCTGCACACGGTGAGAATTGGTACTGCTTAGCTTCGTTCTTGCCAAACTAGTCATTTAAGGGAAAGGTCAACGGACCTCCCCCAGCTAGAACGTTGGGAGCATTATGGGCAGGGAGCTCCAGCCATCTCGAGATTTTGACGATCTAAAGGACACTTAGACAGAATTTTACGTAATATCCCTCAGTAGAACATCCAGTAAAACTACCAATCAATGCCAACTCGAATAACTGGATGCTTAGGAGCCAGAGGGAGACCAAAGCGTTTAGCGTTATTGATTTGCTCAGTTAGAGAAGCTCTTTCTTTTGAATAAATCACGCAATATTTCTGAAATTTCAATCATTTATTTGTCTGTACATATACTTCACATCTACCGATTTCCAACTAAATAGGATAACTCCCTCGTGGTGCGCCTTTTCTTCTGTCTTAGAGTGTATTTACCATAATAACCCGTTTATTACGTAGTCTTGAGCCTCAAGCTGTTTTATACGAGTATTATCCAGAAAGTAATTTCTGATCGGTCGCGAAATGGAGGCCACTTTGAAAATCAGAAACGTTCTATTTGCAGCAGTTAGGTACACCTGCCACCTACTTCTCTACATAGTCACCGCTCGAACTTCCAGGTTTGTCGTAGTGTTGTATCAGATTTCCAATATCCTCGTCATAGAAAACAGCCACCTGTGCTTTTAGCCAGTTATCTGCACCGGTCTGCAGCTCATTGTCTGTGGAAAATTTTTGTCTTTATAGCCAGCTGTTATAGTGAGTAGAGATGAGACTCAGGGAAAGCCAATTAGGGATTCTATTGTCTTCTCATCAGAAGCGCTGCAGGAGTGTCTTCATTACCCCCGCAGTGTCCGGGCGAGAAATGGAATTAAGAAGGAGCTGCTTGTCTGCAGCGTTATGTGGACTGCATGACATAGCCGATATCTCCGCCCTATACTTGACGTGAGACGATATTTCTTACACATGTTTACGTACTCACTGTTCACTCAAAACTGAAAAGAGCGACGTGACGCGACCGGCAGGCGTACTAGAGACACTGCCCAATACACATGTACTAAGCTTGGCCCGATGTTCCCAGTGGTTTCCATGTTGCGACTTATCGGAACTTACTTTCCGGACAACTCTCATAGATGGGAGATCGACTGTTGGAAGAGAGGGCATTCCCTGGTAAAAGTCTAAGATGATGATTTGGACTGAGGTGTCACCATTTATACGTTATTTACATTCCCGACGTAAGAAATCACTGTCCATCTGTTACCATAGCTAATTCTTCTCTTTTCGTCAATTCCTCAAACAAGTTTTACGTACACTTCTATAATGCTTTATTCTTTGAAAGGATCTTCATATCTGCGTAACTATTGAAATCTGCATTCGAATTAGACTGCTTAATGAGTTCAATCGTTAGCCTTCCTTGACACGAAGTCAGAGATTTTCTCTGACTCGTGATGACTGGGTGTCGTGTGATGACCTTAGGTTAGTTAGGTTTACGTAGATCTAAGTTCTAGGGGACTGATGGCCATATATGTCATGTCCCATAGTTCTCAGAGCCATTTGAACGATTTGAACCTTCCTCGACAGTTTATACCCCTCAAACGTCCTTGTATGGCCAAATAAACAGTTCCTTGACGTCTGGGAAAGTGTCGTACGTGGTAGGCAAATTGAAAATGGGTCAGAAAATATGTACTTTAAGAATCTGAGAAGATGTTGGAAATTACTACAGCTGATGAAGAACAATGCTCAGTTTGTGAAACTGTGAGACACTTTTAGCAGCACTGTCACATGGATGGGAGCAACAGTCTTTTCAGTATTCTGCTGTAGCTCTTTTAGCGTGTGACGATTATCTCCGTAGACCTGACGCTTCATTTTGCCACCTAGGCCAAAATCACAGGGAGAGGGAGAAGCCGATCTGGATGGCCACGACACTGTACTACCTCTGTTTACTGTTTTCTCCTTAGAGAACTCTTCACTCACTCGTGAGAAGATTTGAAGGCTATGTATGCTGTTGCTCCGTCTTGCTAAAAATATCCTTACAGTCGTTCATCTTGAGTCAGTACCACATATGAGAGAGTCATAAACAAAGGGCACAGCTGAAATTATTGTCTAAATTTTTTTTGTTTATTCATTGATGCAATCACATTCTTATGATACCGGTTTCGGGCATACAGTGCTATCTTCAGATTCTAAAGCAATACAGAAGAAAATTTATGTTGAAACCTAAAAATAAGTGCAATATTTAACCATGCTTATTAGTAATCAAACTGAATTTATGAGAAATACATATAGTTCATACCTACAGACGGCATACACTGAACACAGGTTTATGTGTTGTCAAACTAGCTATAAAATGTACAACGTCGGTCTTATATAGGTATAAATATTATTTCTATTTTGTTCACCGTCTTTCACCCACTTTTCGATAGATAAAAGGTACAACACCGGTCTCATAGAGACATAAAAATTTGCTAGATTTTGTTCACCCTCTTTGCGCTAGATGCGAGCGTCCTCTACAGGAATGTCTTTATTTTTCGAAAGCCTAAATTATTACTGTATCAATGGGACACAAATAAAATCCTACTCTGTACTGTTCTGTGGTAAACTGAAAGAAAATTAGATACGAGATGTCACGGAAGATCTACATTCTTGTACGTTTATACTGATATTTTACGTTGTATATTATCTTAATAAAGTTTTTATCATACACGACAAGAGGGAGCAGATCCACGTGGTGCAAATTACCTTCCGTAATGGTGTAATGCATTAAGAAGGATTCTTTCTTTTTTTAAACTATTGCAAGCCACAAAAGCCATGGTGTTCATGTAGCATTACATAAATGTTTTATTATGGCTCTAAACAGCAAATTATGATAGCTGAATAGAAAACATCAGTTACGTAGTTCATAATTCAAAGTATTCTGGGAGCAAATGGAGACAAGTGGACACAGAGTTTTATGAATTGTGTTATAAAACTGATCATTTGCAATATCCCATTATTCCAGCATATGAAAAGGAAATGCTACAATCTATTTTTATATGTATTTTGCACAAAAAGAAATTTGAAATTCCTTAAATCTTTTAACTTTTGAATTCAGATTCCTCAAAGCTACAAGAAGTGTTCTTATACCTCTTTGCTTCTAAGCACCTCGTATGGATTAAACATTTTCTCGTTTGTCCGGGTCAGCTGTAACGCTTCGGTGAAAGAATCGTTATACAGTCTGGACACCAGGCACCGAGCACCAAAACCGGTCTACAGATAACGTAACGGCTCATCGTGTAAAAGCATTATGTCGTATTTTCTCTGAGTTTACATATCCAGACCGGTTGAAACATCCTTCATCTGAAGAAATGAAATACTGAGGAGGTCAATAAATTCCGTATTTCACTTCACTCAGAAACAACCGGAGAACTCAACACGTGAAAGTTCAGCTGGGCGCTTAAATCATGCACGATAGTACGTTTGTGAGAATACAGAAGCAGATTCTGTTTCTTAACTTTTCGACACGACGATCACTTAACCTTCATGCGCACAGATGTTTAGATTTCGTCTGACATTGCTTCAGGATTTCCTTCATTCGGGCTACGTCCTTTGGTAATCAAACTTCTTTTGAGCAGTTACGGCCTTTATTCGGTACAGAGCTCGCTTTGCACCATTTTGTAACGAAATTTTACATTAAAGACCTTGCAGAAAGTGCTGCCAAAACATTAGTACTCTTGAACTTGAATGTCGTCTGTAAGAAACGTGTTTCCTATTGTTACCAGAACTACGAGTTATTCGCACGGATCAAACACGTTGTTGTCGATGCTGTCGTCTGCTAGAGAACACGTACCTTTGGTTGTACAGTGAGACGCGTAGCCGAAAGCTGCATCACGGATGCGGAGCCTTGTCAACGGAACGGAGTGCAGATTCTAATTTGCCGGATATAGACTGGGAGACTCAAACGTTCATAACGGGTGGCAGGGACAAAGAATCCAGTGAAATTTGTTTAAGTGCTTTATCTGAAAACTACCTTTAGCAGTTAAACAGAGAACCGACTCGTGGCGATAACATATTAGACCTTCTTGTGACAAACAGACCCGAACTATTTGAAACAGTTAACGTAGAACAGGGAATCAGCGAACATAAAGCGGTTACTGCATCGATGTTTTCAGCCGTAAGTAGAAATATCAAAAAAGGTAGGAATATTTTTCTTTTTAGCAAAAGTGACAAAAAGCAGATTACAGAGTACCTGACGGCTCAACACAAAAGTTTTGTCTCAAATACAGATTGTGTTGAGGATCAGTGGACAAAGTTCAAAACCGTCGTACAATATGCGTTAGACGAGTATGTGCCAAGGAAGATCGTTAGAGATGGAAAAGAGCCACCATGGTACAACAATCGAGTTAGGAAACTGCTGCGTAAGAAAAGGGATCTTCACAGCAAACATAAACCTAGCCAACGCCTTGCAGATAAACAAAAATTACGTGAAGCGAAATGTAGTGTGAGGAGGGCTGTGCGAGAAGCGTACTATGAATTCGAAAGTGAAGTTCTATGTACTGACTTGGCAGAAAATCGTAAGAAATTTTGGTCTTATGTCAAAAGGGTAGGTGGATCAAAACAAAATGTCCAGATACTCTGTGACCAAAACTGTACTGAAACAGAGGATGACAGACTAAAGACCGAAATACTAAATGTCTTTTCCCAAAGCTCTTGATTTCACTGTACTTCCTTCTCTAGACTGTCGCACAGATGACAAAATGGTAGATATCGAAAAAGACGACAGAGGGATAGAGAAACAATTAAAATCGCTCAAAAGAGGAAAGGCCGCTGGACCTGAAGGGACACCAGTTCGATTTTACACAGAGTACGCGAAGGAACTTCGCCCTCTTCTTACAGCGGTGTACCGTAAGTGTCTAGAAGAGCGTAGCGTTCCAAAGGATTGAAAAAGTGCACAGGTCATTCCCGTTTTCAAGAGGGGACGTCGAACAGATTTGCAGAACTATAGCCCTATATCTCTAACGTGGATCAGTTGTAGAATTTTGGAACAAGTAGTACGTTCGAGTATAATGAATTTTCTGGAGACTAGAAATCTACTCTGTAGGAATCAGTATGGGTTTCGAAAATGACGGTCGTGTGAAACCAGGCAAGTGCTCTTCGTCCACGTGACTCAGAGGGCCATAGACACGGGTTCACAGGTAGATGCCGTGTATCTTAACTTCCGCAAGGCGTTCGATACAGTTCCCCACAGTCGTTTAATGAACAAAGTAAGAGCATATGGACTATAAGGCCAATTGTGTGATTCCATTGAAGAGTTCCTAGATAACAGAACGCCGCCTGTCGTTCTCAATGGAGAGAAGTCTTCCGAAGTAAGAGTGATTTCAGGTGTGCCACGGGGGAGTGTCACAGGACCGTTGCTATTCATAATATACATAAATGACCTGGTGGATGACATCGGAAGTTCACTGAGGCTTTTTGCAGATGATGCTGCGGTGTATCGAGTGGTTGTAACGATGGAAAATTGTACTAAAATGCAGTCGGTTCTGCAACGAATAGACGCATGGTGCAGGGAATGGCAATTGAATCTCAATGTAGACAAGTGAAATGTGCTGCGAATACACAGAAAGAAAGTTCCATTATCATTTAACTACAAAATAGCAGGTCAGCAACTGGAAGCAGTTTTCCCATAACTTATCTGGGAGTACGCATAGGAGTGATTTAAAAAGGAATGACAATATAAAGTTGATCGTCGGTAAAACAGATGCCACACTGAGATTCATTGGAAGAATCCTAAGGAAATGCAATCCGGAAAAAAAGGTTACAGAACGCTTGTTCGCCCACTGGTTGAATACTGCTCAACAGTGTGGGACCCGTACCAGATAGGGTTGATAGTAAAGATAGAGAAGATCCAACGGAGAGCAGCGTGCTTCGTTACAGGATAATTTGGTAATGGCGAAAGCGTTATGGAGATGATAGATAAACGCTGCAGGAGAGACGCCCAGTAGCTCCGTACGGGCTTTTGTTAAGCTTTCTAGAACATACTTTCACTGAAGAGTCAAGCAGTATATTGCTCCCTCCTACGTATACCTCGCGAATTGACCATGAGTATAAAATCATAGAGCCCACACAGTAGCGTACCGGCAATCCTTCTTTCCACGAACAATACGACAATGGAATAGAAAGGAGAACCGATAGAGGTATTCAGGGTACCCTCCGCTACACACCGTCAGGTGGCTTGTGGAGTATGGATGTAGATGTAGATTTAGAACTGATTTCTTGGCACAAAATTCCCATTTCGAATAGGACCAAGTGGAGATACTCTGCACCTAGTCTTAGCCTGGACTGGTCAATATCGTTGTTCCTCCTGAAGATTTGTTGAGTTCAAATACTTCTTGATCATTTATTACCTGCGTTGTTCGGAATATATGTCGAAAGCGTCGCTTACTGGTGTTGCATTGACATAATACTGTATTTCATGATTTTCAACTTTGCAAATGTGTGTATTCTTTGAGGGGGCTCAGTCTTTGTTCGGTTCTTGTCTTTGTCCGACTTTACGAATATTACTATCCATTTTAGCTAGAATCATCTGCATACATCTGTCATGGTTTGTTGTATTTTCGTTCTCACTGAATAGCATTGCTAGGATTCGAAAGCATAATGGGGTAACTTTCATAATAAGTATTTGGCTGCTCTTGTAAATATTTTATCTAACTTCTGGTTTGGTTGCTTTAAAGCCATATCATTAGATTAGATCTTAATTCTAACTATTGGCTTCAAAACCACAAACCGGTTGTTGAATTAATTATTTACAAGAGTAGCTAAGCTACAATTATTGAAGCGATTGCAATTAAATCAATACCATTAGCTACTGACGGGCGTTGATATGCATCAACGGGGCAGTTGAAAATGTGCGCCCCAACTGGGACTTGAACCCGGGATCGTCTGCTTACATGGCACACGCTCTATCCATCTGAGACACTGAGAGCACAAAACATAGTGCGATTTCAGGCAGTTATCACTTATATGCTCCCCGTGAGACCCACTCTCAACTTACAGTCCACCCACTACATTCGAAGTGCCCTTGCCATTATACCCATTATTCGTTGCAGACAATCCACCGAGTCCCGTAAGATTTCATGCAATTCGTGTGCATCCGCACTGAAGAAGATCATCAGCCGGTTAGCCTTAACGATATAAAGATTTCATCCGTTCTTTCGGACATGTCCGTATGGACAGATGCCATCTTCATATAGTTATTGAAGATGTCTAGATGTGGCTGAGTCTGTCCTTCATACAAGACAATGTCTATCATATTGGTACAATAATCTTTTTTGTGAATGTGTGTTGTTATATATGCGTGTGGTCCCTTTGAGGACATTTGTACATACTCTTTGTGGACAATGAAGTTGATTTCCAATCACTCATGACTTATTTTTCTCTTGAAATCATCTCTCAATCTTACGACGTTTTATATTCAGTTGCAGATGTGCTCTTTTATCCTTTTCTCACGTTAGCAGCCCGAACGAACGCAGCTTGTCGCATACGCACTGCATTCAGTTGAACTAATAGTGCCATAAATTGCCTTGAGCAGGAAAAGTATTATGTTTTTTACATGCAATTTCGTAACCTAGTGAGGTTGGCTTCACTTGCAGAAAACTTTAATATGTGTCTTGAAGTTTTCTGCAACTGAAATCTACCTCACTAGGTCAGGATTACATGGAGATTTTCCTGTGATGCACATTTCTTGCTGTTATGTATCAGGCTACACAGGGTGCAGTCACATCAGTACTGCACCCTTCCTTCCTGCAAAAGAGACGCATTTTCACTCATAGGTTCTATTAAAACCATTGAAGACCTTGCTTGTTAACTTACTTTCCTTGACTTATGTCCTTCAATATAGTCCGTTGCGCTATGAAATTCTGCTTAGTGCCTGCTATTTCATTAAGAGTAGTGAGATTCCGTTATTAGTCGTAAACTGTGCACAAATGTGAATGTCCTTGGTGCTACGATGTCTCAAGTGGAACTGTAACAGGTAGTACCGACTTCAAATACTTATCCAAACACTTTTTTGCAGGATTTCCTACAGCCCAACGACGCTCAACCGACGAATACGTACTCCTGTTGATCAGCTTCAGCCATTTGAGCGAGATCCCATTATCGAAATGCACGGAGGTGGATGGACTAATCGAGAGATTGGTATACATATTGGACACAGTGTAATGGTGGTCTGTCACTGCCTTCGAGAGTAGTCTGTTCAACATTCACACACCTGTATACGAACTACTGCACTACCGTGTAGTAGAGACGCACCTCGAGATCCGCACATCGTGCGACAAGAGGTGGACGACCGTAAATCATCCAGGGACGAAATCCGGGCACTTGTCGTACCGGCTGTGTTACTGAGGACTGTTTGAAGCCGTCTGCTTGCACCACGACAAAGATTACATAATGCGTCTTGTCACATTAGCACTGACATCACGACACCGACGAACATGGTTACTCCGGTGTTGGCTGGAGTGTGGATGGCACTCTGTTGTCTTCAGTGACGAGAGGTTGCTCTTCGTGGTGCACGGACAAATACCCTGGCCAATGAGATCACCAGATTTCGCGCCAAATAGACACGTATGAAACATAATGTAGCAGCAGCTTACTGGTACTCCAGGACAGGCAAGAACCAATGACGTATTGGCAAAAAATATGAGAATGTTTGAGACAATCTATGGCAGGATTCCATTCGTAACATTCATGTCTTTTTCATTCGAGAATATACGCCCGCGTTGGCGAAGAGTACACGATGTATTGATGCGACTGTTGGGGTGTCCTTTGCTTTATTTGATCTGGTGAGCTAAAAATCACCTCTACTGTCAATAAAATGGCCTTTTACTTCAGGGTGTTGTAGTTTTCTCTGGCAGTGTTATACTGTCCGACAGTAGACGGGTTAGACATTTCTGTATACACAATTTCTCAGCAACGCAATTGATCTCACGGTGGGCGAACGTATCTTCTAATTGTGTTACATCACTCAACAGCGGAAATCGTCGAACATTAAAGCTGCCTCTAGCGTATTACCAGGAAGTACGGTTCTAATGGTTCCGATCACTATAGGACTTAATATCTGATGTCATCAGTCCCCTAGACTTAGAAATACTAAAACATAACGAACCTAAAGACATCACACACGTCCATGCCCGAGGCACAATTCGAACCTGCGACCTTAACAGTCGAGCGGTTCCAGACTGAAGTGCCTAGAGCCACTCGGCCACAGCGGCCGGCCCAAGGCAGTTTATTGAACTATTTTAACCGCCACTGTTCATATTACAAAAACCAGTAGTGCTGGATGCTCCATGAAGCAAGTAGCGAGGGAAGGTGTTACTTATATAATGCCAGAAATTTTAATGAAAAGCATGAATAGTTACGGACTTGATGTTTCTACTTAACATAAGCAAATGTGAACATAACTCCATTACATGTAATTAGATCACAGGCAATCGACTATGGGATATATTGGTTGCAGCAATCAACAGGCACACTTCCAGAGCTAATACAGCGTAAAGTGCAGCATAAAGCTTGTTGATAAAAAGGCAAGTAATGAACTGAGGTACGTGGAGGTAAATGGAATTTCTTCCCAATGGATCGAACTTTGTGATGTCTCTAATGACGGATTGTTCAATTGTTCAGTAGTTACTGTCATTCTGGCGCCACTACCAAACGGGGGGGATGCAAATGATTCGTTGCGCGTTTAGTTACCAGTTCGTTTAAGCACCTCAGGAGAGGGTCGTACACGTTCATTAACGCCACTCTGAATGTAAGAAGGGAAGAGTGCTATGGCTTGTTGATTGGGGGACTCTGTGTTGTAGATTCAACCGACTAATTTACATCTACGTATCCATGTTGACCACATCCAAGTGAACCACTTTCCGGCAGTACATTAAATTTACTCGCAGTTGCGAATGAGGATAACTATCAGCTATATAACGGAATGACTACACTGAAAACTTGTGAAGAACCGGGATTCCAACGCAGAATTCCCGATTATCCAGAGCGATCGCTTTATCGTTTCCCTATCGGAGCAAGACTCACGGCGAAACCCAAACTTCCATATACAGTCAATCATGTGTCTCCAACCTGCACTTGTACGCCCATTATGTATATTCCCGTACTGGCGAAACACTTTTACTTGAAAATCGTTTACCCAGTGTCGGCGGATAAATACGATATTGTAGTGTCTGCGTTTTTTTGCGAATTACGACGCAAACTTCCTTTGAACACATATCTAATGTTGACGTGACTGCTCTCAATAAGTGAGAAATACGCGTCCGAGTCCAGGTCGGTGGGTGTCGGGAAGTAGTTTGCATTGCAATTCGGAACAACACAGGCACTACAGTATCGTACGTTTCAATGATTTCTCGACCCTTGCACGCCTGAACATAACGTGGGAAAAATTAACACTTAAATCCTTTCGTACTAGTTCCGATATGTCTTAGTTTGCTGCTATGGTTATTTGTCCCTTTTGGCAATAAAGCGCCAAATAAACTGGTACAGACATTCGGATTCAGATACAGATGTATGTAAACAGGCAGAATACGGAGTTGCGGTCGGCAACACCTACGTTGGACGACAAATGTCTGCGCGGTTGTTAGTAGGTTACTGCTGCTACAATGACAGGTTATTAGGATTTAAGTTAGTCTGAACGTGAGATTAGAGTCGGCGCACGAGCGATTTGACCCAACTCCTCCGAGGAAGCGATGAAGTGGGGATTTTCCCGTATGAGCATGACACCGTCAATATCACAAATTAGGTAAAACATCAAATCTTCGACATCACTGCGGCCGGAAAAAGAACCAGCAAGAACGGATCCAACGATGACTGAAGAGAATCGTTCAAAGCGGCAGGAGCTCAACCATTCAGCAGATTGCCGCAGATTTCAATGCTGGCTCATCAACAAGTATTAGAATTTGAACCATTCAACTAAACATAATCAATATGGGATTTCAGAGCCGAAGGCCCACTCGTGTACCCTTGATGACTGCACGTCACAAAGCTTTGCGCTTTGCCTTGGCACGTCAACACTGACATTGGACTGTAGATGACTGGAAACTTGTTGCCTGGTATGAGAAGTTTCGTTTCAAATATTGTCGAGAGGACCCTGTATGTCTGCAAGGGACTGTTCAGGACACGCTCTTTGGTAGCAATCCTCCCTGCTCAAGTACTCGGACGTTCGTGTGCAATGCGTAACACTCTTTCGTCAACATCGACTGGGATGGATCGGCGTCGACCTTTTCGTACGCCTGTCGGGCTGCCTGCTGAGAGGAAAAGCTCCTTCATAAAATCGTGCAGCATCAAGAGAGCTACCATTCGTTTAGTCATGCATAAGGCGCACTTCAGAGTACTCTTCATTGGGGTAACATCTGTCCACGGTGCCATCACTTTCGTAACGGATTGTGAGGCCGTTACGGCACATTGCAGGGAGGGGAAAGTAATTCCACATACGTTAACAAGTAGAGAGCTGATCTCAAACTGTGAGATACCAAAACAAATGCCGTGGTATCCAGGACCCATGTTTATTCGAGCGTTTTAGCTGCTTTCTGCCTCTTCTTTCCATGTCTTAATTATGGACTATCACATCAGAAATACCCTATATAGACTACCAGACCTCGTAACCGTACTGAACATGAAAATACTGACGCACTCCCGTCACAGTTCTGCGGGCAGACAGAAATTACAACTCTAAATCGTTTGTGTATCCTCCCACGGTGTGTACGTGTTTGAAGTTACATTGATATCCGATCAGGTGTTATGGGTGCTTCCCTTTTCTGTGAGGCAATATACTACGTCGAACAAACTACTTCTCCACACAAAGGAGAGAACGGAGCAACTTCGCCTCGACCAGTGGGCAGTCGCGGAGTGATGGGGCGGGAATTAAACCCTGTGGGACCCACTCGCTGACGAGGCGGCACGGCTTAATAAACGACGGCACCGCACGAAATTGTTTCGCAGACAGCGGCGCCACGCCGCGCTTCCATTAGCGGCCGTGAATAAAAAATGGCCCTAGCGGATTAGTAACCATTTTAATCTGCAAGCTGAAATGGAACTTCTTAATTCGCAGGCCTGTCGCTTTCCAAATTCGCATGCTTATCTTGGAGAAATAAAATAATTATCACGACGTCAGAAAGGCGGCTATGTGATTTTCTTTACGAGAACGCTGCCCCTAGACCAATTTTGTGGATTCACATCTCTAAAGAAATTTTAGAAACTTTATCAAACCCGTGATATATATAGGGGCTGGATAAAAATGTACAAACACCGTGAGGTAGGCCTGCTTGAAGTTAAATGCAGATGCTCGTCAAGGCTGCAGGTTGCGCCACGGGCGGCACCTGTGCAGTGCCCTCGACACGTTCCAAGTGCTAGTAGTCGTCAGAGCAGTGTTGTGTGTAGTTGTGAGTGCACCGAGCCATATCGCTTTGCGCCGAGCCAAGTTGGGCGGGTTGCATCACCAACTCGCTAGGCGCTCAGCGGGCAGTGCGGCACTATGCTTTCGAATTTTTTCAAACTGTTGCATCCTTGAGCCCCCAGTTCGCGTGGCCGCGGCCATTCTGCTGTGAGCTCTATATGCAATAGCACTGAAGCACTATGCCTCGGTGACGTGTGTATCGTCAACGTCGCCATCGTATGCCTGTCTACAAACATAATATTAGCCACGAGAATAAACCAGGAGGAAATGGAACTGCTCAAGCTGTTATATTGAATACACCTAAATTCTTCCGAGGCTGCAGGGTTAATAAGCTCTGGACGTCACTACCGGAAATTCTGGTAGTGGTAGGTTTACCCTAGCTATTATGCGTTGTGAAAACGCCTCCCTTCCTGGACTAGAATCTTTCGGCGATCAAGATGACATCTCCTGCAAACCTTGCATTGCGGAATAGATCCCAGGACGCAAAGTAGACCTAGTTATGTATGTAGTAATATGTCATTTACATTGTGTACCCGCACTTGTAGAAAAGTTAGTATTGATGAAAAAATACACGTATGGATGAAATGACTTGGTGTTCTTGCTCAAAATGTTACTGTCACTGGTTATGATACTTTGTACTATAATTATTAATAAAGTGTGATCCTTGACCTCTCGGAGCTGACTGAGTTCTCTCGTGGGTAAATTGTTGGTGTTAGCATGGTGGGTGCTTTCGTAACCAAGGTAGCAAAAAATGTTTAATTCTTTGCGTGGCACCATATCGAAGATTTTCACCGCATGCAGAAAAAGCGGAATGTAACAACCTAAACGGATGAGAGTGTTGAGTGATCGCGACGGACGGTTATTGAAGTGACGAAAGGTCCTCCCCCCATGAACCATGGACCTTGCCGTTGGTGGGGAGGCTTGCGTGCGTCAGCGATACAGATAGCCGTACCGTAGGTGCAACCACAACGGAGGGGTATCTGTTGAGAGGCCAGACAAACGTGTGGTTCCTGAAGAAGGGCAGCAGCCATTTCAGTAGTTTCAGGGGCAACAGTCTGGATAATTGACTGATCTGGCCTTGTACTACTAACCAATACGGCCTTGCTGTGCTGGTACTGCGAACGGCTGAAAGCAAGGGGAAACTACGACCGTAATCTATCAGAGGGCATGCAGCTTTACTGTATGATTAAATGATGATGGCGTCCTCTTGGGTAAAATATTCCGGAGGTAAAATAGTCCCCCATTCGGATTTCCGGGCGGGGACTACTCAAGAGGATGTCGTTATGAGGAGAAAGAAAAGTGGCGTTTTACGGATCGGAGCGTGGAATGTCAGATCCCTTAATCGGGAAGGTAGGTTAGAAAATTTAAAAAGAGAAATGGATAGGTTAGAGTTAGATATAGTGGGAATTAGTGAAGTGGGGTGGCAGGAGGAACAAGACTTTTGGTCAAGTGACTACAGGGTTATAAACACAAAATCAAATAGGGGTAATGCAGGAGTAAGTTTAATAATGAATAGGAAAATAGGAATGCGGGTAAGCTACTACAGACAGCATAGTGTACGCATTATGGTGGCCAAGATAGATACGAAGCCCACACCTACTACAGTGGTACAAGTTTATATGCCAACTAGCTCTGCAGCTGACGAAGAAATTGAAGAAATGTATGATCAAATAAAAGAAATTATTCAGACAGTGAAGGGGGACGAAAATTTAATAGTCATGGGTGACTGGAATTCGGTAGTAGGAAAAGGGAGAGAAGGAAACGTAGTGGGTGAATATGGACTGGGGCAAAGAAATGAAAGAGGAAGCCGCCTGGTAGAATTTTTCACAGAGCACAAGTTAATCGTAGGTAACACTTGGTTCAAGAACCATAAAAGAAGGCTGTATATATGGAAGAAGCCTGGAGATACTGACAGGTTTAAGATAGATTATATAATGGTAAGACAGAGATTTAGGAACCAGGTCTTAAATTGTAAGACATTTCCAGGGGCAGATGTGGACTCTGACCACAATCTATTGGTTATGACCAGTAGATTAAAACTAAAGAAACTGCAAAAAGGTGGGAATTTAAGAAGATGGGACCTGGATAAACTAAAAGAACCAGAGGTTGTACAGAGTTTCAGGGAGAGCATAAGAGAGCAATTGACTGGAATTGGGAAAAGAAATACGGTAGAAGAAGAATGGGTAACTTTGAGGGATGAAGTAGTGAAGGCAGCAGACGATCAAGTAGGTAAAAAGATGAAGGCTAGTAGAAATCCTTGGATAACAGAAGAAATATTGAATTTAATAGATGAAAGGAGAAAATATAAAAATGCAGTAAAAGAAGCAGGCAAAAACGAATACAGACGTCTCAAAAATGAGATCGACAGGAAGTGCAAAATGGGTAAGCACGGATGGCTAGAGGACAAATGTAAGGACGTAGAGGCTTATCTCACTAGGGGTAAGGTAGATACTGCCTACAGGAAAATTAAAGAGACCTTTTGAGATAAGAGAACCACTTGTATGAATATCAAGAGCTCAGATAGAAACCCAGTTCTAAGCAAAGAAAGGAAAGCAGAAAGGTGGAAAGAGTATATAGAGGGTCTATACAAGGGCGATGTACTGGAGGACAATATTATGGAAATGGTAGAGGATTTAGATGAAGATGAAATGGGAGATACGATACTGCGTGAAGAGTTTGACAGAGCACTGAAAGACCTGATTCAAAACAAGGCCCCGGGAGTAGACAACATTCCATTGGACCTACTGATTGCCTGGAGAGAGCCAGTCCTGACA
Source organism: Schistocerca gregaria (assembly GCF_023897955.1). Taxonomy (NCBI): domain Eukaryota; kingdom Metazoa; phylum Arthropoda; class Insecta; order Orthoptera; family Acrididae; genus Schistocerca; species Schistocerca gregaria. Next base: position 94,760,886 of record NC_064920.1, on the reverse strand, counting down.
AAACTCTACCATCTGGTGAGCAAGATGTATGAGACAGGCGAAATACCCTCAGACTTCAAGAAGAATATAATAATCCCAATACCAAAGAAAGCGAGTGTTGACAGATGTGAAAATTACCGAACTATCAGTTTAATAAGTCACAGCTGCAAAATACTGACGCCACTTCTTTACAGACGAATGGAAAAACTAGTAGAAGCCGGCCTCGGGGAAGATCAGTTTAAATTCCGTAGGAATATTGGAACACGAGAGGCAATACTGACCCTACGACTTATCTTAGAAGCTAGATTAAGGAACGGCAAACCTACGTTTCTAGCATTTGTAGACTTAGAGAAAGCTTTTGACAATGTTGACTGGAATACTCTCTTTCAAGTTCTGAAGGTAGCAGGGTAAAATACAGGGAGCGAAAGGCAATTTGTACAGAAACCAGATGGTAGTTATAAGGGTCGAGGGACATGAAAGGGAAGCGGTGGTAGGGAAGGGAGTGAGACAGGGTTGCACCCTCTCCCCGATGTTATTCAATCTGTTTGAGCAAGCAGTGAAGGAAACAAAAGAAAAATTCTGAATAGGTATTAAAATCCATGGAGAAGAAATAAAAATTTTGAGGTTCGCCGATGACATCGTAATTCTGTCAGAGACAGCAAAGGACTTGGAAGAGCAGTTGAACGGAATGGATAGTGTCTTGAAAGGAGGATATAAGATGAACAGCAACAAAGGCAAATCGAGGATAATGGAATGTAGCCGAATAAAGTCGGGTGATGCTGAGGGAATTACATTAGGAAATGAGACAGTTAAAGTAGTAAAGGAGTTTTGCTGTTTGGGGAGCAAAATAATTGATGATGGTCGAAGTAGAGAGGATATAAAATGTAGACTGGCAATGGCAAGGAAAGGGTTTCTGAAGAAGAGAAAATTGTTAACTTCGAGTATAGATTTAAGTGTCAGGAGGTCACTTCTGAAAGTATTTGTATGGAGTGTAGCCATGTATGGAAGTGAAACATGGACGATAACTAGTTTGGACAAGAGGGGAATAGAAGCTTTCGAAATGTGGTGCTACAGAAGAATGCTGAAGATTAGATGGGTATATCACATAACTAATGAGGAAGTATTGAATAGGATTGGAGAGAAGAGAAGTTTGTGGCACAACTTGACCAGAAGAAGTGATCGGTTGGTAGGACATGTTCTGAGGCATCAAGGGATCACCAATTTAGTATTAAAGGGCAGCGTGGAGGGTAAAAATGGTAGAGGGAGACCAAGAGATGAATACGCTAAGCAGATTCTGAAGGATGTAGGTTGCAGTAGGTACTGGGAGATGAAGAAGCTTGCACAAGATAGAGTAGCATGGACAGCTGCATCAAACCAGTCTCAGGACTGAAGACCACAACAACAACAGTGACGAAAGGTAAAGAGGATAGTAGCTGCAAAGCTGAATTTCACACTCTCGAACCCTGTCAGCCATAAAATAACGTGAAGTCAGCTTCTTAAGCAGGGAACAGCAGTGCGAGCTGATATTCCAAGACCACTCATCCGATATGAAATGCCCGTAATAAGAAAAGTTTGCCGCTGCTGCAGTAACACGTGGAATATGGAGAAATGAGAGAATGTTATAAGTTCTTACTGGTCTTGTTTCACACTGTGATTTTTGAGTTTCTCCCGGAGTATTTGATAATCTAAATAACCATGGGTCAACAGTGTCCAACGGGCACAATATTTCGGCGATCATACATGTCGCCATCATCAGGTTAACTGACAGACTGAGCTCCTGTTAACGTGCCAACACGGAGATCCGTACGCTATGGCTGCTCAGAGGGAACTGGGTTCGTTCGCGGTGGCGAATGATTTAAATACCCTCCGCCCGCGGCGCGAACCCTCCGCTGTCCAGGCACCACGCCACGGTCGTGCGGTGGAACAGATTGCGACAGCGTCTGAGATGTCGTCGGAGTGATGGCTCTGTCCGCCGTGGTCGTCACAACTATATGTTTGCTCGATTTACTCTTGATTAACAGTCGCTGGTTACCAAGCCTTGCTAAGATTATATTCACACTCGCACCAATGACGACCTCATAAACCGTGACTGTGTCTATAATCTTAGCAAGGCTTGGGAACCAGAGATTGGGTTAAGCAAGAGTAAATCGAGCAAACGTATAGTTGTGTATAGTTGTGACGACCACGGCGGACAGACCCATCACTCCGACGTCATCTCAGACGCCGTCACAATCTGTTCCACCGCGCGACCGTGACGCTGGGCGCGGACAGCGGAGGTTTCGCGCCGCGGGCGGGGGTATTTAAATCGGTCGCCGCCGCGACCTAACCCAGTTCCCTCTGAGCAGCCGTAGCGTACGGATATCAGTGCCAGCACGTTGACAGGAGCTCAGTCCGTCAGTTCACCTGATGATGGCGACATGTATGATCACCGAAATATTGTGCCCGTTGGACACTGTTGACCGGCAGTATACCCGTGGATATTTTGATTGTTTCACACCGTTCCCCAATCCCGTCCCAGTTTACGTTCTAAGAATAAACCACAGCTGGGATTCGATTATCATTTCAGCGGGGACATCGTGGCATTCTGTGGGCACAATGGTTACACTGCAAACTTGCATTACTGCTCCACCTCCAACATTTCATGCTTCTCGACCCATACAAGCCATCGGTGATTTGAACTGGGGATTAGAAATTTATTTCAATGCGTAAGTTGACTAATTAATTACATCAGCTTCTTAATTAATTGGTTAATAGGCTGATGAGCACACGACAGAACTTGCAATAATCTAAGGATATGAACGAGTGTTTGTAACCGCAATTTTGACTTAATTTACTTCTCTTTTTCATAAGAATACTACACTTACCAACTGATGAGAATTTTGTACATGCCTTAAACCTTTTAGAAAAATTCCTTGATTTCAAAGTGTGTTCCCTCTGAAAGTAGTTACTGAGGGCCCCTTTTCTCGAATCCTCGTCCAGCCTTACTGATTTACGTTTTCCTTGATTCCCATAAATAACTTAAGGCAAATGCCAGAATGGTTTAACTGAAACGACAAAGCCATATTTCCTCCTTAATTCGAGCTAGTGCTCTATCTCAAATGACCTCGATGTTGGTGGAATGTTAAATACTAATATTCCTTGTTTTAACCTTATTTGGGAGACCGCAGTGACCAGTCCTGTGACTCGTTACGCGGGACGGTGTGGGTAGCTCCCTGTTGCCAATATTTCAGTAACTCTAGTAAGGCACCCCCACACAGAAAAGATATTTATCTGCGAAACTGTCTCTGGAAGGCCAGATCCATTCTGCAACGATACACGCCACCTTGTGGCCTTCTTAAATTACACGTTTGGCTGATGTTAAAATTACTTCGACATAACCACGTGACAGTCCAGTACCTGAGCATCTCATACGGTAGGGCCAGAATACCAAAAGAGATATTAACGTAGGGATTGACACATTAAGGTTGCCGTCTTTTTAAACATTCACACAATCGACCCATAATTTTGGTCATCAGATATGCAGCTTTACCCCCTACATAAGAGTGTTGTTGGGTTAATTATTGATCCAAAAATGAAGCGCACATTACTAGATAAAAGCTGGACTGCACATGCCACAGGGGAGTTTCACACGTGTGAGAGCAAAACATCGTGGTAATTTCTCATGTTCACAACCTGAATACTGCCAGACATTCTTGAGACACCTGACATATGGAGCATGAGCTTGTAATTCGGCAGTGTTCGCACATTGTGCACTATATCGCACTGAGTTCCATACCTTGTCTTATTTCAGACCTTCTGTTCTTTTAAACTGTTTCCATATTTTTAATAATGGCATTACAGTTAAATGTTGCTTCGTGATGACTGGAAATAATGTAATATTCTTGGCTATTTAACCATCTATTCAGAGCTGTCATATCTGAAATATGATGATGCGTTTTTCAGAGAGAGTTATTTAAGCCAAACATAACATGGAAAATGTTGTGCAAAATCATGTAAACTTATCTGGATATCACCTACGGTATAATCGTCACACACATGGTGCATGTTCTATCTCAGGAAAAAACATAAAGAGGATACATTAAAGTCACCACCAACTATAATCGTTTGAGTCGGGTACGTGTTTGAAATGAACCTCAAGTTTTCTTTGAACCTTTTAGCAATTGCATCATCTGAATTGGGAGGTCGATAAAGACGCCCAATTGTTAATTTATTCCGGTTGCCAACAATGACCTCTGCCCATACTAACTCACAGGAAATATCTACGTCAATTTCGTGACAAGATAAACTACTTCTAACAGCAATAAAACACGCCACTTTAGACAGTGATTAGCCTATCATTTCAGAACACCGTTAGTTTCTTTGCAAAAATTTTCGCTGAACCTATCCCCGGCTTTAGCCAGCTTCCATTGCTTATAACGATTTGAAGATCAGTACTTTCTATTAGCGCTCTATTAGTGCTCTTGTATCTTCCAAACCAGCTACGACAATTCACAACTGTTACACCAATGGTTTCTTTCTCTAAGTTTTTCCTGTGACTGAAGCTTTTTTGTGTTTTCGCGAGACCCTCTAACCTAAAAAAACCGACCAGTCCCCGCCACACAGACCCTGCTGCTCGTGTAGCTGCCTCCTGCGTATAATTGACTCCTGACCTTTTCAGTGGAACCCTAAACACAGCCACCCTTTGGCGCAAGTAGAGGAATCTGCTGCTTACACGCTCGCAGAACTGCCTGAGCCTCTGATTCAGACCACCCACTCGGCTCTGTAACAGATGTCCACAATCGGTCCTGTCGACTGCGCTGGAAATGGTCAGCTCTGCTTTCATGTCACAAGCAAGACTGGAATCCTTTACTTCTGTTACTCTCTCTAAATCAGGGAGACTCTCTTCTTATCCAAAGCGACACATATCATTGGTATCAAGGCTAGCCACCACCGGCAGTTGGCTGCTCCCTGTGCTCTTCATGGCATCTGGAATGACTGCACCCAGTACGCACACGGAGTGCACATTGGCTTTCTTCCCCTTCTTGTCATCCATGACCGTAATGGGTGCCATAACGCGCCTTATGTTTTAGCTCCAACTATGTATAATACCTCCCCCTGTGACTGTCTGGATCTTGCAGGTTAAGAGGTTTCTTCTGAAACAGGTCAGGCGTTAGCATACATTGAACTATTGACTGATGTTGATATGCTTGTTTTCTGTGAGATAGGGCTCAGTGGTGGACTATACCAATGTGTCCCCCTGTACACCAAAGCAAATAACTAAAAAATGGGTTGGAGTTTCAACGTATCTGAAGATTCGAGTAACTTCATGTATCTGGATGTGAATAATTTATATGGGCATTTGTCTCTACAATCACTACCTCTTGGAGACTTTCTGTGGCTCTTCAAAGACAAAGACATCGGATTACATGAAAGTATTTGAAGTGTGGTGACTGATTAGGGTGTAAAGCATGTTTTGGAGCGATTTTATGCCATGTCCATAACAACTAGTTATGCAAGGGGGCTCCATCCTCAAACTGATGAAAATGTTGGACCACAAGCAGAGATACATTCTTCACTATCATAATCCCCAGAAGTGTCTCAGCTTGGGGATGGATCTGATTGGACTCACCAAAACTATATCCTTCAAGCAGTCACACCGGGTGAGGGAATACATCGATTTAAATACCGAAAAGGGGCCTTCAATAGCGAGTGATTTCGAGAAAAAAGTTTTTGAATGAATGATGCAATTTTCGTCAATAAAATGGGGAATTTGAGAAAACCCCATTAGAATGGAATTGGGTGGGCATGATGGAATAAGTAAATATATCGATGGACCGAATTTCCTGCAGATCTTCAGTATAAATTTCGTTGCTGTGGAGATTTCAGAGATTGCACTAGAATGCAGGAGGATATGCATATTAGAGTAGTCGAAACTCAACTTTTATCGATTTAATTATGAGTTTGCCAAAATCAGTTCCGTTGATCCCAAGTTTCTGTATAGGGATACGAATAGCTTCATTTATTGGGTGAAGGGCTGGGATCGATATGAACTAATGAGGTGCCATGCCGATGTGCTTGACTTAGCTTCATATGCAGCCGATAACACAAAAAGAAGTTTAATTGGCAGTATGATAGACAAGCCAAATGCGTCATCGATTGTTGAGTTTGTCACTCTCTAATAGAAGATGTGTGTATATCACACATTGGTTGGCGTCACCAGAGTGCTGCTAAGTCAGTCTTGCAAAACTGGAGAGAAATTTGAACAGACATCATCTTTCAGTTGCAGAAAGACACCTACCAACTTTCGTCTGTCACACAATTCCTTTTTGGTTCTGGGATTCTTTTCACTGATGTATTTTTTAAATAACAGTGTAAGTGACTACTATTACGAACTACTCCAAGAGAGAAAATACTGTGGTGGACTCAGATGTGAAAATTGCTGTTTGTTTTTTACCTCGTATACAGTGTGAAGTATGGTGGCAAGGCATTGAAAGTATTAATGAAAGGGGCTCACCTACAAATATTCATTCCGATCATATGTGTATCTTTAATCAAAATTGTATGCACAAATACGTGTTGTTTTGTTTTCTGCTTCGCAGCTGTTTTTCACAAATATATGAAAATTTATTTTTGTCTCGTTGGCGTATTATAGAGTACTATTACGCAGTGTGAATGTTTATAAACAATAAACAAAGCTGACGGTCAGAGGAAGGAGTAAGAGATGTCGAAAAGGATGGGAAAGAAGGAGACAGAGAGGGAGAAGGAGCAGATGGACAGCGAGAGGAGGAAGTGGAGATGGAGGGAGAAGGGAGATTGATGACATGGAGAGAGCGGGAAGGAGATGATGTACGGACAGATACAGAGAAAGAGGCATGGAGGAGGAGATTGCTGAGAAGGGGGGGAAAGGAGATAAGGGCATATACAGGATGAACTTTAATAAAACCGATAAACCGCATGGAAAGTTTCCTTACTGGAAAAGGAGGGAAAAAGGTCCAATGAACGCGTGTCTGGAAAAGGACGGTGTGCATGCAACAACAACAAATCATCCCAGAACACAGTACAGAGTTGCATCCCGCCCACGACATAACAGCTGTTCACGGTGGTCGCAACAGGATCTAAGCTGATAAGAATAGTAGTGGTTGTCATGCAGGATACATATTATTGTACTTAGGCTTACATCATGCTGACGGGACAGTTACCTGGAGCTTGTGCTTGGTTTCGTATGAATATCCTGCTGAGCCCAGTCCTCATAATCAGGTGTACACACAGTATCGCACGTTCAACTGTCCGAAAGGAACTATCATCACACAAACTCCTAAAAAGGGCTTGCGATGTTGTCTGATGTGGTGGGTTTCGGTGGGGGTACTTCTTTTGGTATAGCTGTGCTGCCTGTCGACCTTCTCATTTGCCTTGTCGTCCACAAGTGCCATCTCGTCTTGCTCCCGACCTGCGTACCGGACCGCTCTGCTACCTGCAGTATGATGCGTCAGTCACACAGCCTGCAACACACAAGGAAAAGATGGAACGTAATCAGGCAAACTGTCATTCGTCAGCACCATCTACCATGCCACTGCAGTAGTAGCCCTAGGTCAGCCTGGGCGAGACGTGTCATCGACATATCCCGTCTCTCTGTATCACCTCCATGTCCGAACAACATTGCTTTGGTTCACTCCGAGACGCCTGCATACTCCCCTTCTTGAGAGCGCTTCCTGGCACAAAGTAACAAAGCAGGCGTGATCTAAGCGCGGTGTTACCGTCCAGGCATGGTTGAACTGCCGACAAAGGAGCCCTGCACCTTCTTCGTGGTGGAATGACTGGGAGGGATACCCCTCCGTGCAATAGATGCTGCTCATGCATAGTTGGTTACGTCATTGGTCGGTTTTAGTGACTTCTGAACAGTCAAAGGTACTGTGTCTGTGGTACAACTTCCACACTCAACGTGTATGTTCAGGAGTTTTAGGGACTGGGGCGATGAAAAACTTTGTTTGATGTGTGTAAAATAGGGTGTGGAACATACATCCATTTAAATCTGAGGAACTGTTTTATTCCCAAAATAAAGAGACACTTACTTTTATTAAGCACGTTATTCAAGTTCTTTTAGCAAAGGAGAGCGTTCTCCCGGTTTTCCATCCCAGATTCATAATTTATAGCTGCAAAAATTTAAATATACATGGACGGGAGGTTCACTAGTCGACCTACACATCCCTACAGCAGATTCACATAGCCAAATCATTAACAGAATCACGAGCATGGGAAATTTTCTGAGAGTGGAACACATACTTAGGAGACACAAGTAGAGCAAACACAACTTGGCGCCTTTTTACTGTTGTGTACATGTTCAACTTCAATTGCCATGTGGGCTGTTACGTTGTTACAACCAGCTCCACCATCACATTCCTGAAAATTTGCAACTGCACATTGTTTATGTCTCATACCTAGCAGTGACATCTGATCAGCGCTCCAGAGGTAGATTAATAATGTTAAACTTAATTCAAAGCCCTGAAGAGTAACGTTAAAGCGTTTGAAGTAGTCTAGTGTATTTCACTATACTATCATGTTCTTAAAGAATCCTTCAAAGGTAAAACTAAGTACAGTATTATTTTCACTGTCTGGCTAACGAGATAAGAAGCAATATACAGGGTGGTCTATTGATAGTGATCAGGTCAAATATCTCACGAAATAAGCATCAACCGAGAAAACTACAAAGAACGATACTCGTCTAGCTTAAAGAGGGGAAACCAGCTGGCGCTATGGTTGACCCGATAGGTGGAGCTGCCATAGGTCAAACGGATATCAACTGCGTTTTAAAAAAATAGGAACCCCCATTTTTATTACATATTCGTGTAGTACGTAAGGAAATACGAATGTTTTAGTTGGACCACTCTTTTCCCTGTGCGGTAGATGGCGCTGTAATACTCACAAACGTGTAAGTACGTGGTATCATGTAACATTCCGCCAGTGCGGACGGTATTTGCTTCGTGATACATTACCCGTGTTAAAATTGACCGTTTACCAATTGCGGAAAAGGTCGATATCGTGTTGATGTATGGCTATTGTGATCAAAATGACCAACGGGCGTCTACTATGTAAGCTGCTCGGTATCCTGCAGGACATCATCCAAGTGTCCGGGCCGTTCGCCGGGTAGTTACGTTATTTAAGGAAACAGGAAGTGTTCAGCCACATGTGAAACGGTATTGACGCATTACTGAATAGCATATTTCATGACAGGTGGATTGGTCGTCGACGCACCATACCATGGCCTGCACGTTCACCGGATCTGACGTCCCCGGATTTCTTTCTGTAGGGAAAGTTGAAGGATATTTGCTATCGTGATCCACCGGAAAGGCCTGAAAACATGCGTCAGCATATTGGCAATGCGAACATTACGGAAGACGAACTACTCGCTGTTGAGAGGAATGTCCTTACACGTATTACCTAATGCACTGAGGTTGACGGACATAATTTTTAGCATTTATTGCATTAATTTGGTATTTAGAAGTGATCACGTTGTAACAGCAAGCTTTCTCAGAAATGATAAGTTCACAAAGGTACATATATCACATTGGAACAACCAAAATAAAATGTTGTAACGTACCTACATTCTGTATTTTAATTTAAAAAACCTACGTGTTACCAACCGTTCGTCTAAAATTTTGAGCCATATGTTTATGGTTACTACAGCGCCGTCCATCACAAAGCGAAAAAAGTGGTCCAACTAAAACATTTATATTTCTTTACGTACTCCAATACTATGTAATAAAAATGGGGGTTCCTAAAAAAAAAAACAGTTGATATCCGGTCGACCTATGGCAGCGCCATCTAGCGGGACAACCATAGCGCCATCTGGTTTCCCCCTTCAAGGTTGACAAGTTTCGTTCTTTGTAGTTTTTTGGTTTGACGCTTATTTCGTGAGATATTTGGCCCGGTCACGATCTGTGGGTCAGCCTGTATACTCACGACGTACACATTTACTTCTGTTTCGTCGCACTTGTTTCTGTTTAGAGTTCTCATGTCGCAGCAGGAGCTGTATTCGTCATTTTACAGACTGTCGCTGTCATTTTGTTCGTACCGTACCTTGTTTCTGCATGGCTCCCGGAAATCTACAGAATGTGTGTAGATAGTACGTGGAGTCAGAAGCAATTCGTGTTGAATGTTACAGTGATCAAAGAGTTCGTCGTTTGTTCTCCTACTTGTGTTTTCTGAAAACCTTGTTATTTGTACCTCATTGTGCTTGAAAACAATACCGCGTACTCTATATATATGCGAAAATTAGTGGCAGATAAAAACTGTATGCAGAATGACATGTTCTGTCTGCATCGGAGTGTTTGCTGATACTGTGCAAAGCTTCCTGGCAGATCAAAACTGTGTGCCGTACCGAGACTCGAAATCGGGACTTTTGCTTTCCGCGGGCAGGTGCCTCTGTGAAGCTTCGAAGGTGGGAGATGTACTGGAGGAAACAAAACTGTGAGGACGTCCTGAGTCATACATCGGTAGCTCAGTCTTTCATTTTTAGCCTTTCTCGCCCCTAGCTGTAGGTTAGTCGTACTGGGAGTAGGATTAGATAGGGGCCAATGATTAAATTGGTGATTTTTTTCTTTGTTTAATTAGGGCAAAAGTAGCGGTGGCAATTTCCCTGCGTTTCCTTAATTCATTTTCCACTCACATCGAAAGGATAAAAAGAAGAAGGAAATAGCAAAGTTCCGAGTTTGAGTCTCGATCTGGCAGACAGTTTTAAACTTCAACGAAGCGCACACTCCGCTACAGAGTGAAAAATCTTATTCTGGAAACATCCTCTACGCTGTGTCTAAGGCACATTTCTTCTAGGGGTAATAGTCTTGCACATTTCTCAGGAGACTTTCTGTGAGTTTGGAAGGTATCTGATGAGGTACTTGCGGAAGCAGAGCTGTGAGGACATGTTGTGAACCGTGTTTGGGTAGCTCTGTTGGTACTGAAAGTGCCCGCAAAAGATGACCTTTGTCACGATTTCGGTTCTCGATCCGGTGCACAGTTTCTTATCAGCACACACTCCGATGCAGAGTGAAAACCTTATTTTGCGAACACAAATGTGTTTGGAGTATCATTAGGATCCTAGGAGGAACATTTTGAGTTTCTTGTCTTGTTATAGTTCTACCTTTCTACTGTTTCCATCCCTTTTCTTTTCTACGGTGGAAAGCCATGGGAGGGGGGCGCGGAGGACAGAGTGGGCAGGGGTCGTAAAAAGAGGAGTCCCCACGGAGTCCCCCTCTCCTGTCAAGGCATGAGGGATGTAATTTGTATTTCCTTTATACCACACCGGAAATATATGTATCTAGTACCGCATTGTGCACTAAATGACTCTGAGCACTATGGGACTTATCAGTTGAGGTCATCAGTCCCGTAGAACTTGGAACTACTTAAGCCTAACTAACCTAAGGACATCACACACATCCATGCCCGAGGCAGGATTCGAACCTGCGACCGTAGCAGTAGCACGTTTCCGGACTGAAACGCCTAGAACCGGCCGGCCAATGTGCACTAAGTAAGCAAAACAAATATCTCGGTACTTTCCTACAGCGAGGTAATATATACAGGGGACCAAAAAATGTGCTTTGTGCACGATGCAGAAGGGTGTGTCGCTTCTCTCGTTACGCTTCATTATCCTGGTATGTCTTCACTCCGTATGTTATTCCACAGACAATCGGACATTTCTTGTCAGCTTAGTAGGTATCTTCTCCCAACTATTGATGGTCGAGCTGAGAAGAGGGTCGCGTAGGGAAATGAGTACAGTAATGCAATGACATTCTTGTAGGTAGTTCCAAAATTCCAATTCATCTTCAGGTTCATCATGAAATAAATATTGAACCGCATGTCCACGGACCCACGTGAAGGCGTTGGTTTTGGTGTGCGGGAAATAGTGTTCATCCGGTAATAGCAGAAGCCGAGATGTGATGTGTTCCGGAGTCAGTCGTAGAAAATACGACAAAATTTGTCGCAACAGGCGCCATCCGACTTCTGCCGCGCCACATCTGAGATGGTGCTCGTCCGTGTCTGGTAATCTGCTGAGTGTTCACTGCAAGAAAGGACACTTACTGTAGAACATGACTCTAATGCACTTTTCCTATGCCGCGCGCACTGTACTTGGTGTTCGTAAATCAGTTGCTTCCTGGACTGGTTTCGTCTGAATAGGAGACATTTGAAGATTACAGGAAGTCAATATTTTCTACCTAATCACTCTAATAATAATATTTCTTTTGTATGACTTCTTACACAGTGGTAAGGAGCGGCGTTGGAAGGGGGGTGGGGGGAAGGTATAATGTGATTACGTAGGCTTTCCCGGCGTAATAAGTCTTGTAAGTCTCTTCGGGTATGCAGCCGGATCCTAAAATCGACTCGATATTTCGGCGATCCAACTGTTCGCCATCTTCAGGAAATGCTACTTCTGGTGATAAGCCCCGCTGAGAACTGATGCAAGATTGCTATTCGACGTCCTATATAGGCCACCATTCAGTACACGGCACATGCGCCGCCCATCACGGTTTCTGCCTTACAAAACAAGGAGGTGGCGCCGCCCTTAGTGAAACACTGCTGGCACGATATATCGCAATCAAGGCCACACCGAAGAACGTTCAGTTTTGATGCGAGATAATACAGGATTCCACGTTTTTCTAAGAGGAAACCCATTGTTTCTGTTGTTTAAATTATCAGCCTACCTAATTTCAATCGCCTCTTTATAGACACTATTCCAAAAACCGGAAATGGCAATCACAACAGTTTCCTCAAATTTCATTTTGTGTCCCGCATTTAGGCAGTGTTCTGCTATTTCCGGCTGTTGTAGCCTCGTGTGACGGCAATGTTCCACACACCTGTCAAGCACTGTGCAAATAGAACGGCCAACGTAAGCTTTCCCACATTGACAGGGGATTTTGTGCACCCCGGGTTTCCTAAATCCCAAATCATCCTTCACAGAGCCGAGAAGAGCCCTAATCTTAGAAGGTGGACGGAACACACTCTTAATGTTAAAATTCCTTAAAATTCGTCCAATCGTAAACGATAAGCGTCCAGCATAAGGAAGAAAGGCCACACACCTATGTTCCTATTCGTACGCCTCAGGTTGTTGGGTTAAGCTGCCTGCGTCGGAAATGGCATATGCTCTCCGTACCAAAGTCCTAAGGACGCCACTACGTTGGTGTGGTGGATGAAAACTCTTAGGGTGCAGATACCAATCTGTGTGTGTCTGCTTTCGGTGAACACTGTGTCCCAAAGTTCTATCTGGTTTTTACAAACCATTACGTCTAAAAATGGAAGCATCCCATCATTTTCAACCTCCATAGTAATTTTGATTCGGGGATGAGGACAGTTGAAGTGGTCCAAAAATCTGGTAAGAGCACCACGTCCATGTGGCCAGACGAAGAATGTATCGTCCACGTATCTCCCGAAGCACGTTGGTTGCAAAGCTGAGGTCCTCAGTGCCATTGCCTCGATGTCCTCCATAAATAAATTGGTTACTATGGGTGACAAATTACTACCCATAACAACTCAGTAATTCTGTACAAAAGGGTTACCGTTAAATAAAAAATACGTGGAGGTCAGCACATGACGACAAAGCTTCACCAGCTCTTCATCCCGTTTTTCACTGACCAAGCTAAGGGACTCTTCCAGAGGAACTCGTGTAAATAGGGATACCACATCGAAACTCACTAACAGATCTGAAGAACTCAACTTCAAAGATCCCAATCGTGGAATAAAATCCACAGAACTGGATATATGGTGCTCACACTTGCCGACAAATGGACTGAGGGCAGATGATAAAGTAATGTAGCAAGTGCTGTCATTGGATAGTTGGACAGGAGCAGAAGTGATAAACAACAGGTTAACACAAGAAACAGAAGATTTATTTCATTTGTATTTCTCCAAGCAAACGAGGACTCATTTTAAATAATTCAGACCTATATAGATTCCAGCTATCACAATGTTGACTACGATGGGGATGGCTGCAGTGAGCATGGTGTCTCGGTGAAGAGGCTCCAAGTGCAAGTGGGTTGAGCGGCTGCTGCCCACCGTCCCATATTGCAGCGCCAGAGGGCGCTCGTAGTGCAGAGTTGCTGAAAGTGTGGCTCAGCAGGCATGTACCATTGGTCCACCAGCTCCCGTCCAGCTGCTGCCGGCGTCTAACAAAAACTTGGACTTCTGTTGCCAACTACGTGGCACTGGTGTGGTTGTATCTATATGTGACAGTGCAATAATTACAACATTAACAAGTGTGTAGTAGCTCTTATGTAGTTACCGTCTTGTTGTGCTGTCAATTACTTCTTTTATCTGTTTCAAAATGCACAAAGAAACAAATTTCAGTTCCACTGCAGGAATTGCCTACAATTTGAGGAAGACAGTTTCATGAGATATTTAGTGTTTCTGCCACGAGTGTCTCACTTTTACTGACGTCAATGTGTTGTGGAAAGAACAAAGTGTGTGTCCACGGAGTGGACTCTGTGAGTCACCTGTAACTTCCAGCGCCCATTGTCTTGCATTAATACTAGTAACTGAGAAGTCAGTAACTTATAAACTATACAAAAAGTATCACACTCTCTAAAAATTGTAATAAAGTGACAACATCTGTCCCGTGCGATGCTCGCCATCCCAACAATTGGTATCTTATACCCTGTTTTAACGTCTTTCCATCTAACCAAGTTGATTTAAATTACTGGCGTTACTGAGTTGCTGCTTTGCCTGACCGTCATCGGCGCTAGTGGCGCGTATCGATATACCCAATCTGAGAGGATCTTTGATCGGCTGCTATTACTTCCGGTTGTCAAATATCGTGGAGTCAGTCGGAACATGCGAGGAGGAGAGTTCACGTCGGCAGTTCGGGTTGTGAGTTGCGCCCTGGCAGTCAGTTGCAACGCGTCTGGAGCTCAGCCCGTGCCAGCCAGTCGCCGGCTTGCAGTGCTGCGTGGACATCGCCCGCCCGATGGTGGCCGTCAGGCATCACTTAAGCTGGGCTTGAATTTTGTTGGATTGTTGGTTAGTCGGTTGGTCCCAGGACATCTTCGTGTGGCGTAGGCGACTAGGCCTGCTGGCGGTCTCTGTGCAGTGTTAAAGTCTGTCTGGAGCTGTCCTCTCCCCAACCCAGGACGTGAAATTTGAGTGGTTTTGGGTATTACATTGTTGGTTCCGGCGTTGCTGTTGAGGAGGTTTTCCTGTGAGCAACAACGGGTTAAGTGTTCGAGATAGCCGCCGTCAGGTGGAATTGATGAAATTAATTTATTCATAGTCAAGTGCACCAGCAGAATTTTCTGCCTTGTGGCCGTTAGTGTTCTGTTTACCTACCCTGGCCGCTAACGTATATTAAGGCAGTGTTCATTTTGGGTGAAGTTAACCATATCATCTCTTTTCATAGTTAAGTGAACCAATGGAATTTCTGACATGTGGTCGTTGGTGTTCTGGTTACCTGCCCTGGCCTTTTCGTCAAGTGTTGTTGCTGCCCAACATGGTGTGCAGCTCAGTTCACATATGCGTTTCTTTGGGAAAAGTGATACTTCTAAATATTTGGGGCCATGAATTCTTGTGCACCCCGTCGTGGCAAGCAGCCGGTTGGTCGGTCGGTCCTTGGCTGTCCCTTGGTTGGGTTCGCACAAATTAAGTGTAGCTGGACTCACCACCTGTCTCGCCTAAGTGAACGAGGGGAGACCGATCAACTGGAGACTCCTGAGTGCCGTTCTCTTAATTACGCTTTCGACAGTATTAATGTTGTTGTAATTTAATTGTATTTTATATTTTTAATTTGGCAAGGTTAGTTGTGGGTCTTCAGCCCTGGAAACATGTTCTCAGAGTTTCCTTCAAGTCTAAACATTGTCGGCTTCTGCTCTTGAAAGGTTATTGTAATTTCCTCTGAAAGATTTGAAATGTTACTGTGGGCCTTCCGCCGTTGGTGTTGCAAAAAGGAAATTTTTAAACGTAATCTATTATTTTTTCATTAATTTACCGAATTTAAAGTTGTGGCCTTCAGCCATCTTATTGAGTTTGTTTCTCTCTTTCTGTGCACCTTGTGGGCCGTCAGACCTGTTAGCATCTTAAAACAATGTGGCTTTCTGCCTTCAGTAATCATCATAGTTTATTTGGAATTTTGAAGATTTAATTCACGGTCTTCAGCCGCACTGCATGCTGATCTCATATATACTCCTGGAAATGGAAAAAAAGACCCACCATGCTTGCTCCGGACACTGCGAGAGGGCTGTACAAGCAATGATCACACTCACGGCACAGCGGACACACCAGGAACCGCGGTGTTGGGCGTCGAATGGAGCTAGCTGCGCAGCATTTGTGCACCGCCGCCGTCAGTGTCAGCCAGTTTGCCGTGGCATACGGAGCTGCATCGCAGTCTTTAACACTGGTAGCATGCCGCTACAGCGTGGACGTGAACCGTATGTGCAGTTGACGGACTTTGAGTGAGGGCGTATAGTGGGCATGCGGGAGGCCGGGTGGACTTACCGCCGAATTGCTCAACACGTGGGGCGTGAGGTCTCCACAGTACATCGATGTAGTCGCCAGTGGTTGGCAGAAGGTGCACGTGCCCGTCGACCTGGGACCGGACCGCAGCGACGCACGGATGCACGCCAAGACCGTAGGACCCTACGCAGTGCCGTAGGGGACCGCACCGCCACTTCCCAGCAAATTAGGGACGCTGTTGCTCCTGGGGTATCGGCGAGGACCATTCGCAACCGTCTCCATGAAGCTGGGCTGCGGTCCCGCACACCGTTAGGCCGTCTTCCGCTCACGACCCAACATCGTGCAGCCCGCCTCCAGTGGTGTCGCACAGGCGTGAATGGAGGGACGAATGGAGACTTATCGTCTTCAGCGATGAGAGTCGCTTCTGCCTTGGTGCCAATGATGGTCGTATGCGTGTTTGACGCCGTGCAGGTGAGCGCCACAATCAGGACTGCATACGACCGAGGCACACAGGGCCAGCACCCGGCATCACGGTGTGGGGAGCGATCTCCTACACTGGCCGTACACCTCTGGTGATCGTCGAGGGGACATTGAATAGTGCACGGTACATCCAAACCGTCATCGAACCCATGGTTCTACCATTTCTAGACCGGCAATGGAACTTGCTGTTCCAACAGGACAATGCACGTCCGCATGTATCCCGTGCCACCCAACGTGCTCTAGAAGGTGTAAGTCAACTACCCTGGCCAGCAAGATCTCCGGATCTGTCCCCCATTGAGCATGTTTGGGACTGGATGAAGCGTCGTCTCACGCGGTTTGCACGTCCAGCACGAACGCTGGTCCAACTGAGGCGCCAGGTGGAAATGGCATGGCAAGCCGTTCCACAGGACTACATCCAGCATCTCTACGATCGTCTCCATGGGAGAATAGCAGCCTGCATTGGTGCGAAAGGTGAATATATACTGTACTAGTGCCGACATTGTGCATGCTCTGTTGCCTGTGTCTATGTGCCTGTGGTTCTGTCAGTGTGAATTCACGGTGTTCTTATTTCAATTTCCAGGAGTGTATGTACACTAGTTATCTTATTCTTAAATTTAACTGTGTGACATGTCTTTTTAGAACAGATCTTATTATGCAGCATCTGTTTAAAGGTCTTCAGCCGCTAAGCTAATTTAATTGTTTCAAAAGTGTATTTGTGAACTAAATGATAATAAATTACAATTGTGAAGTGAATCCGACCGCAACTCCCTTGGCCCTTTCCACAATCCAAGTTACCTGTTAGACATGAGTGAGTTAGGGGGCGTTTCAACATCTTTTAAAAATTTTAGTTTCTTAACTGAAACACGGGCAGACCTCTTTGGTTTAGACCTCATAGAATGTTTCATGTTGCAGCTCGTGCGGTAGCAATCCCGTATTTTGGAACCGCTGCCTTAGAATCCGCAGCACCCAGTACAAGATAATTAGGCGAACGAGTTAGGAGTTACATTCTTTATGCCATGTAGTTTTTAGCTTTGCAGATCCAAAAAAGGAATTCCCTGGAGACAAGACGCGAAAAATTTCCAGCTCGATTCGGTTGCCGTTTGCCGAACAGTGCGTAACCGCATCTCTACTGGCGCCGAGGGAGGCGCAAGTGGCAGCACAGAGACGGCGGTCGGGATGAAAGGCAGCTCAGAGGAGAGTCGGAGGAAGACTTTACTTCCGGTGTGGCGTGTGTGTATGTGTGCGTGTGCGTGTGTCTGTGTGTGTGTGTTGTGGAGACAGCGGCTGAAGAAGCGCGAGGTAACGGCCCCACCGCCATATCTCCGGTAGCTAATGGCTTCATTACGGTGTGTAATGAGCGTGCTGGTGCGTGTGCGTGTGTTTTGTGAGGGGGAAGAGAGTGCTTTTACATGTAAAGCTGTGTGTGTGTGTGTGTGTGTGTGTGTGTGTGTGTGTGTGTGTGTGTGTGTGTGTGTGTGTGTGCGTGCGTGCGTACGGGTGAGTGTGACAGAGAATGAAAGAGGGAGAGGGAGAGAGTATGAGTGAGATGTTTTGTGGGTACGTGGGGTGGAGAGAATCCTTTGAGCTCCTCACTAACAACCCTAAAGTTGTGGTACATCAAAGTCGAAAATTTCACTGCTGGGTGTAAACGTACAAGTCACGTATACTGCCATAAACATTTACGGGGTTGTTAACTTTTGTGACGTCCTGTGGTTCATTGGCACACTGATGCTGAGTAACTCGATGTATACCTTCACGTTTATAATATTTCTTCACTCTCACCACTAGCGTTCCCTTTGCA
Organism: Schistocerca gregaria; assembly: GCF_023897955.1. Lineage (NCBI taxonomy): Eukaryota > Metazoa > Arthropoda > Insecta > Orthoptera > Acrididae > Schistocerca > Schistocerca gregaria. Next base: position 94,742,225 of record NC_064920.1, on the reverse strand, counting down.
GAGCGCCCGTCATCTATTCATCCAGAACACACACACAAACATACACACACACACACACACACACACACACACACACACACGACAACCTCCTTCTGTCGAGCAGGTCATTGACTTATTTCTGTATACAAAGATAAAACTACACATTGACATAAAACTGGGTTCGTATTTTTTCCCAGGACACATCTTTCCAAAATTTTATTCAAGGTTATTCCCAATCCTCTGTTCCGATCAAGGTTTTCAGGAAGTTTTCCTTCATTCTAAGCAAATACGAGAAGTGGAAATCACCACTCAAATATTTCCAATTGGAGTTACCTTTGCACAGTTACTGGCTCAATAGTAATTCATTATTCGATGGGTTAATACTCGGGCAGCCTGCAAGGGTAGTGGGTGAAAAATAAGAACCACAGATTTTATGCTTGTCAGAGGTAGGTTAGATGTCACTGTTCAATCGATTCTCACGGGAGATTTCCTCAGCCGAAACAGGATGTACCCTATTTATTCACGTTGAGACCTTCTTCTCGTTCACTATCATTTCGGTTCGTACTTATCAGAAAAGAACCGAGTCTCTGTAAAGATTTGGATCTCCTCTACAGCACGCGACTGAGGTGTAACCCCCCCCCCCCCCTTCCCCGCCACATACCCAAAAATTTTAAAACAAAACATTGTGTATGAAAAAGAATCATCCAATTTTTTAAAAATTATAACTATTATGTTATTTGAGATATGTGTGTGAACAACGAACTGTTGGAAAGACCAAACTATCGAGTATCACATGGTACCCGTTAGGCAGCAGCAGTGTGTGCCCAATTAAGCTCTAGTAACAATGGTGTCGGGAGAACAGAAAGCGTTTTGTGTTCTACGCTTTGCACTGTGCGGTTCAATACCAACCGTTTAGCGTCACTTTCGTACTGGGTATGGTGGGGATCCTCCTACGGCACAGAGCATTAGACAACGGCATGAACAATTCCGAGAAACAGGTTGTTTGCGTGAAGGCAAATCGCCGGGCCGTCTCCGAGTGTCTGACACAGACGTCGAACGCATCCGCCTTAGTTTCACGAAGAGTCCGCAGAACTGCGTTCATTGTGCATCTCAACAGCTCAACATGCCCACGATGTCCGTGTGGCGTGTGTTGTCTTTACGGTGACGCGCGAAACCATACAAAATTCAGCTACTGCTAGCTCTCTGTGAAGGTAAAAAACAACAAAGTGGGCAGTTCCGTAATTTCGTTCTTGGCTAGACGGAGGATGACAGTTTATTCCCACGCTTGGTGTTTAGTGATGAGACAGCATTCCATTTAAATGAAAAGGTGAACAGTCATAATGTGAGAAATAGGCTACGGAAGTCACATGAAGTTGTACAACATGAGCGGGCCACTCAAAAATTTGATATGTTTTGTGCAGTTTCACGGGGAGAATGTGTATGGTACATTTTTCTTATTCGGGAGCACTATTTCAGAAAGCACATATCTCTATAGCCTTGAGAACTTTCTTTTCCCACCGTTCGGGACATTCGAATGATTTCATTTACCAGCAGGATGGGGCAACGCCACATTGAGATCTGGCAGTGCGGTGATTTCTACGTCAAAGGCTCACTGAACGTTGGATCGGTCGCACTGGACCAAATGATTCAGCCATACATTACTGGCCTCAACATTTTATGTGAATTTATAAAGCACCTGGTTTATGTTCCTCTGTTACCAACAAAAATGAATGATCTGAGACATCACATAACAGCAACAGTGAAACCGGAATTTCAAAACAAGCTCGGTGCAGTGTAGGAGGTTGTTGTTGTTGTTACTAGAGGAGGCCAAAAGGCACGCGATTTAGCTTACGCAGGCTGGCGTGAGGTCTGGAACAGGACAAGGATATTAGACTTCAAAAAAACGGACGTAGCTGGTGGAATACTTAACTTTAATCCGTTAAGGATGAACGTCGCTCTTGACGGTACAAGATTGACAATATCAATAGTAACTGACTATGGCGCCTTGCTAGGTCGTAGCAAATAACGTAGCTGAAGGCTATGCTAACTATCGTCTCAGCAAATGAGAGCGTAGAAGTCAGTGAACCATCGCTAGCAAAGTCGGCTGTACAACTGGGGCGAGTGCTAGGAAGTCTCTCTAGACCTGCCGTGTCGCGGCGCTCGGTCTGCAATAATTGATATTGGCGACACGCGGGTCCGACTTATACTACCGGACCGCGGCCGATTTAAAGACTACCATCTAGCAAGTGTGGTGTCTGGCGGTGACACCACAGAGGTATTTGAATACATCATTGAGATATGGCGTGCATCTCAAAGGGACCATACTGAACACCTTAGAAAAGGTTTGTAAAGAAAAAAAAACTTTCTGAGTTTCCCATTCATGAAGAAATAAAATTCATAATATATGTTTAATAGTTTCAGAAACGTAGACGTACCAAATCTGACGATTCTTTGTGATACACCCTGCTCTTTTACAGGAACAATAGACAACATTTTCCCAATTCTCCAGAAGCGATAAGGTTCCCAGGAGTTTCCTTTCTTTGAAAGGCCAATGTCGGAACTGCAGGACAGTTTATTGCCAGGAAACCCTCCAACATACCATTATCTGGTTTCATTTGTGGCAGAAAAAACAGAGGATCTGTGTTGTTCCGGATCTTAAACAGACCTTCTAAACAGTTGGTTTGCACCAATTCTCCACTGTTAAAGCTTGAATTTTCCGCTATCTCGTATGAATTTAGTCTTGTTACCTTCGGATCATGTAATTTTTAATTCGACGTTTAATTTAAAAATATGCCAAGATGGGTAACATGTAGTGTTCAACCATTTCAACAATTACTTTCTTCTACAGATGCATATATTTTGTGGTATTAAACCACCGTTTGCATTAATGAGGATACCTGGTTCTACACATCAGAACACATTCGGAAACATTCATGGAAACCGCACGACGCTCTTTATTTTTCTTGTACTTCGGTCCTGAGAGATGGAACGTGCAAATAGGACAGTTTGTGGCAGCTTTCCATGCAAAGCGTGTCACTTGAAAATTACGGCCCGAAATAACACAATTTCTTTCATTTATCTGGAACATATGACATACATTGTCCTGTCAATTCAGTAACTATTAGTAACAGTCTATGTATCTGCATCATTCATTTTCATTTCCCTTTTAACGTACATGCTAAAAGTAAAATCAAATTAAAAGTAAATACTTGGAAATTTCTGGTAAGATCTTGCGGGACCAAACGGCTGAGGTCATAGGTCCCTAACCTTACGCACTACTTAATCTAACTTAAACTAACCTACTCTAAGGACAAAACACACACCCATGTCCGAGGGAGGACTCGAACCCCCGACGGTTGGAGCCGCGAGGACTGAGGACAAGGCGCCCCTGACCGCACAGCTACTCCACGCTAGAAGAGAAAAGTGATGTACATTTAAAAATAACCTAACACATCTTCAATTCACTTTCTGATGTCTGAGTGTAACAAAATCAGTTTTTAATGTGTTCATAATGTGGCAAAAGGCTTCCTAATTAAACATAACACTGACGTCGAATGTGTCAGTGCTAATCATAAGTACCAAATATAATATTTAAGAAAGAGTTCATGAATTATTTGTTTAAATGCCGATAGTTTTATGCGACTTATCACAAATGGTAAACATTAACAAAAACGAAGACACCCATTACATGTCCGACTAATCGTTTCACTGGAGCCCAATTGAAAATATAAAATCTAGCAAGTTATCGCAGTCTGAATCATCCATCTACACATTGGTCTCATTCATGGTTAACGATTGGCACATTTGATAAAAATTCACAGTCTAAACTAGCACTGATATGTTACCCAGGTACTCTGGATGTGGTGGCTGCTTATTGCAATATGTCAAATTTTAACAAAGAAGTGATTTTGTGGTAAAAAAAATTAATTTGCTGTAGAAGAAAGAAGGTATTTTCCTTGGAATTCGAGTAGGAGCATGTTTAGTATCGATCTCAGTTGTCAGTAAAGTGTATTGAAGTAAATAATACGTAGTACATTAGAACCTTATAAGATAGATAATGAAGCTACAGCTAATGTTACGAGCATCGTTTTCTTTACAGTTCTGTTACTTTGAAGTGGCACGTAGGATTATTAAATGTCTCAACATTTTGAGAAGAATTTGTTTAGGGAAATAAAATTAGTTTGTGGCGGCTGGTGGTGAGGGGGAGAAATTTAACTTTACGGTGAAGAGTGTGTGGCACAGAACGAAAATAACGGCATGTGTTTCTGATATGACTATGTATTTTTTATTCTAACACACAAAATCAAAGAAGTGGAAGTTACACAGAGTAGAGCTGATGATTATTATGAACAGTGTATAGGCTTCTAGAAGTCGTTAACTTAGAGAACGGGAACGCTGTTTAAGGGAAAAGCTTTAGGGTACAGTAAATGAAGCGATATCGTAACATGGAGGGCAGTAGTGCATTCGTTTCTTACTACAATAAAAAATGTTATAAGTATATTTCACGTATCAAGACTGGAAAAGACACATGGTTTCTCTAATGATGACGATTTAGTTTCGAAAGTCAGTAACGGTGACCTGCTGAGATGTTTGACAACTAAAAGCAAAGAGGTTTGGATTACACACCGTGAGTATGTAGAATTGTTTTCATTTTTATAGCTGCGACATGTCCTTAACTCTCCGCAAACTGTTGACAAAGCTAACAAACGCATAAAAATTCTTCCTACTTTAACAGTAAGGCCTATAACGGAGCATCAGAAAGGTTAACATACTGACCAGCAATTTTTACAGAACTTCAACATGACTGCATCAGTTAAAACCAGTAAAATTTTACATAAAAATAATGAATTTTATTCAAAGTTTCAAGAAGAGAGCCACATTAAAACGTAGGTGACCTCTAAATGTGTAAATTCTGTGCTTGGTCTTTGCTGACGAGATTGCTTTGGCAGAGCGTCGGCTACTCAAACGTTGGTGCTTTTAAGAGGAAACTTATTCATAAAAAAATATGAGAGCGCTTAAGTTAGACAAAGGTGTTACCCCAACATAAACATGTTTCCACATGCAAATGTGGTTGCCAAGGAGTGAAAATTATAGCAATATACTTTTTTACGAAACGCAAACATGGTTTACTTGTAGAGGGCTAAGGAACTTGGTGATTCCAGGGGCCCGTGGCATGCTAAAGACAAATCACTGGAGGAAAAAACCAAGCTGAATACTTAGATACTGAGACAAAGCTGCGAGTTCCAACAATCACAAGGTAAAAAGTGTGGACTCCACTGACTCGGAAGTGTAGAAGAAATCTGATCTAACAAGTCGTGCTGCGAAACTAAGTTAGCCAAAATTAATTTTTTTCGTTAGAGCCGAAAGTGTAGCAGCTTTCGCCCTACCGTTTGTGAAAATTAATGTAGACTCAAATTTTCGGGGAACCTGTACAATGTAATGCGGTGTACATCACTGTTTCCTTTCTCGTTTGTAAATCTTGTCGTCTTTTAATTCTCGTAAAAAATGTTCACAATTTCTTCCTCTTATTTTGTTTTCAATTTTACTGCACTGTAGATGATGTAGGTACTACCATATTATTCAAGTCATAATATGTTGTGTAGATACCGTAAAATTTCTGAGGGTTGCTGAACGTTGTCATTTGTCACATGAAAGTTATCAGGCTTGTACGTAGCCGTTGTAATTGAGGATCGCTGCTAAAACACATAAAAAATTAAATTTGTGCTAGCTTCAGAATGTCTCTTATTAGACTTTGGAGCAACACGCCGCATCTTCACCAATCTTAATCTAAGAAGAACCTCTACATCTGATTGAAATGCATCCGGTCAGACGACTTCAGTAGGAGATTGTTGTATTTGGGTCCGCTAATTCATAACACACTGTTCACAACTGTAAGCAAAGTAAAGTTCCATTTTTTCTGAATGATGGGCAACAGGGACCCGACCGATCGCCAGGTTATCCTCTGCACATGACGGTATCGTACGCGAAATGAAGGGGCATATTATCAGCATATATCTACATCTACGTAGGCACTCCGTAAGCCATTGTACGGTGAATAGAAGAGGGTACCCTGCAGCGCTACAAGTTATTTCCTTTCGCGTTCCATTCGCAAGCAGCGCTAGGGGAAAACGACTGTCTACATGCCTCCGTATGACCACTAATTTCTCGTACCTTATCCTGGTGGTCGCTACGTGCAGTCCATGTTGGCGGCAGTGGAATCGGTCGGTAGTCACCTTCAAATGGCACTTCTCCAAGTTTTCTTAATAGCTTTTCTCGAAAAGAATGCCTCCTTCCCTCCAGAGATTCCCATCTGAGCTCCCAAAGCATCTCCGTAACACTTACTTGTTGTTTGAACTTACCGGAAACAAATCTAGCAGCCCGCCTCTGTATTGCTTCGATGTCTTCCTCGAAACAGAAATGGTACGGATCCCAAACACTCCAACAGTAAGGAAGAAAAGGTCGCATCCGTTTCCTGTATGTAGTCTCTCTTTTGCAGATGAACCACTCTTTCTTAATTTTCTCCGAATGAAGCGAAGTCAACCATTCGCCTTAGCTACTGCAGCTCTCACAAGCTGGTTCCACCTCATGTCCCTTTGCAACGTCACATCCAGATGTTTAAACGACGCGACTGTGTCATTCATAACACTGGATTACGGTATCCGAACAATACATGTTTCATCTTCTTACACTTTCGCATTAACTTACATTTTTCCACATGTAGGTCTAGTTTTCATCTTACCCACTGGCAATTTTGTCTTAGTTTTCTTGTGTCATCCTTCGACTCTTACCGCACATCACGACATCATTATCAAACAACTGCAAAAAAATGCGTGTGAAATCTTATGAGACTTAACTGCCTAGGTCATGAGTGCTTAAGCTTACGGACCACTTAACCTAAATTATCCTAAGGACAAAGACACACACCCATGCCCGAGGGAGGACTCGAACCTCCGCCGTGACCAGCCGCACAGTCCATGACTGCAGCGCCCCAGACCGCTCTGCTAATCCCGCCCGGCAAAAAACTGCAGTTTTCTGCCCACTCTCTCCGCCTAATGATATCTGTGTGTAGAGAAGAACTGTGGTCCTGTTACAGTTCCATGGGGTCGTCTTAACAATACGGTCCGATAAACGCTCTCCGTCGAGACAACATACTGGATTCTGTTATGTAAGAAGTCTCCGACCCACACACGTATCTGCTTGTTGTCGGGTTTCTTGATCTTGTAACCGCTCATCAGTTAGCCTCAGCCCGTGCCAGCCCTACTACTGAGGAAAAATTCGTAGCTACTCCAAGAACGGAACTCGGGTCCACCGTATGGAAGGCAGCAGTGATGAGCACAGCGGTGTGAAGGCTGACGATAGCTGTAGAGCCACTCGCAGTCAGTTCTGGGAAAGATCCGCAGTAAAGGGCATCTTGTAGCTCAGTAAGAACAGATGATTCACTGAAAATTAATTTCTGGAACCATATTTCCTGTATCACAGCAGACCATACAAAATCTGAGTTAATACCATTCATGAAACATGGGTAAAGAGCAGCAGAATACTCAACCGTTAATTATGTACCAGAAAATGGGAACTTAGACTCTAGTAAGTCCAATTCATGTATCAAGCAATAGGTAAGATAGCCTAAATTAGGGCGCAATTCGTTTATTGTGTTCATAACACACGTGCGAGAATTGTAACGGAACGGATATCTGCAATTCTAGAAACAATATAATCAGGCAGCCGATATTAATACAGAATGGGTAGGCAGTATGCTGGGTACGTATTCACCATCTCCCAACTAAGACTCAAAAGATTTTAATATAAATTCCATACTACGGAGCTATTATCTATTATGAAAATGTTTTTGACATTATAAACCGATCAGACAGAACATTATGACCACCTACCTAGTAGGCTGCATGTCCACCTTCGGTACTGATGATAACGGCGACGCGTCGTGGCATCGAAGCGGTTAGGCCTTGGTAGGTCACTATAGGGAGTTGGCACCACATCTGCACACACAAGGCACCTAATATCGGTAAATCCCGCGGAGGGGGTCGATGAGCTCTGACGCCATGTTCAACCTGATCACATAAATATCCGACTGGGTTCAGGTCCGGCGAGTTAGGTAGGGTGTGAAGTGGGGGGGGGGGAGGGAGGCAAAATATCAAAAGGATCTCTCCACTGTGTTCCTCGAACCAATCCATCAAATTCCCGATCTTATGACGTGGCGCATTACCTTGTTGAATTATACCATTGCCACCGGGAAGAGTAATCGTCATAAAGGTGTGTACGTGGTCTGAAAGCAGTGTACGATACTTCTTGGTCATCGCGGTGCCTTCTACGGGCTCTGCTGGACTCCTGATTGCCCACGTCAATGCTCTGTTCTCCAGAGCACAATGGAACCGCCGCCACCTTCTCGGCGGCGGAGGTCCATCGTGAAGACTGTAGGATGTACGACACTTCTGGCCATTAAAATTGCTACACCACGAAGATGACGTGCTATAGACGCGAAATTTAACCGACAAGAATAATATGCTGTGATATGCAAATTATTCGCTTTTCAGGACATTCACTCAAGGTTGGCGGCGGTGGCGATACCTACAACGTGCTGACATTAGGAAAGTTTCCAAACCCATTTCTCATACACAAACAGCAGTTAACCGGTGTTGCCACGTGATACGTTGTTCTGATGCCTCGAGTAACGAGAACAAATGCGTACCATCACGTTTCCGACTTTGATAAAGGTCGGGTTTAGCCAATCACTATTGCGGTTTATGGTATCGCAACACTGCTGCTCGCGTTGGTCGTCATACAATGAATGTTAGCAGAATATGAAATAGGCGGGTTGAGGAGGGTAATACGGAACGCCGTGCAGGATCCCAATGGCATCGTATCACTATCAGTCGAGATTACAGACATCTTATCCGCATGTATGTAACGAATCGTGCAGCCACGTCTCGATCCCGAGTCAACGGATGGGGACGCGTGCAGGACAACAACCATATGCACGAACAGTTCGGCGACGTTTGCAGTAGCATGGACTATCAGCTCGGCGACCATGGCTGCGGTTACCCTTGACGCTGCATCACAGACAGGAGCGCCTGCAATGGTGTACTGAACGACGAACCTGGTTGCAAGAATGGCAAAAAGTAATTTTTTCAGATGAATGCAGGTTCTGTTTACAGCATCGTGATGGTCGCATCCGTGTTTGGCGATATGGTGGTGAACGCACATTGGAAGCGTGTATTCGTCATCGCCATGCTGGCGTATCACCCGCATGATTGTATGGGGTGCCATTGGTTACACGTCTACGCCACCTCTTGTTCACATTGACGGCAATTTGAAAACTGGACGTTATTTTTCAGATATTCTAACATCCTGCTTGGTGTCTGTTTGTTCTATATCGGGTCTCCCTACCACTTCCGCGCAACGACGCTCTGAGCGTGTTTTTTAGGGAATTGACTAGTTTGAACCTGTGACCTGTTGCTGGTAAGGAGAAGCCAGATCACACATGACATGTAGAATTCAGAAGATTTCAGTGGGACTAGCGATGTTATAACCAAATACTTAATGATTTCAGTGTCAGCTCCACTACACTCCCTGTAAAAGAATCTTAATACTAACTAAATTTAGTGGAAGAGGTTCAAGGCCTCCCTATTTTTAGTTAGCTGGTAAAATAACGTCGAAAAAGCAGTTAAGTTTACAATTTGAAATTTTATTCCACTCACAAAACATTGCTTGTAAATTGCACTATTGATAAAAGGAAATGTTTCAATACAGGATGGTAAAAACCAACTGCGTTCACAAAAATGTGAACGAATATTCCCTGACTGGGTTTCCAAGTTCTACAATGGATCGAAGGAAGACCTATGCCATATCACATCTATAATATAGGTTTAAGTTCAGTTTCACAAGAGAGATAACTATCAAACTGGTCTACAGTGACCTTCAATTATCTTTAATTACTTACCTAATTTGTCGTAAATTACAGTGGCTGATGTGGCTTCTCAATAATTATGTAACAGAGAAATCATCGCGTTTCAGATTTTTACTTCAAGTGACAAATGTGAACACCATGAGCTTTAATTTACGATCGACACTAGTATTACGCAAATAGGGGGTGTAACAGATGAGACCTCTGCAGTTCTGAGTGAAGCTTTATGCGCTGTTATGCGGCATCGCTTGCGTTCATTACATTGTCGTTGGTTAGGCGGCTTCAGGGAGGCAACGGCCGGCGCAGCAGCCATCCATCTCGCCGTCTCGGTACTAACTAACTTCTACTAACTTCTCCTTACTACCATTTACCGAAGTTGGTTTAAAAAAAAAAAACTATCTGGCTGTGTTTTCATGTGACCAATCAGGGTCTCAGTGTTAACCTTAAGCTCCGCATACAGAAATTCTGTCTCTCCAATGAGAAACGTAATACTTTTCGTTGTGGGGCAACGTTTTTAAAGTTTGCAACGTAGCAGAGATGCAAAAAAGTCTCACGCTAAAACTTGCAGCTTGTGTGGTCCTTTTAGCATTATCGTAAGATCTATACTGTTCTTCTGGAGGGCTCTATCTTTTAACATGGGCTGAGGAGTGCTCCTAACGTAACAGAGACGTGAAAAAGTCTCACGCTAAACCTTGCGGGTGGTGTGGCCCTTTTTATGTTATCGTAAGATCTATACTGTTTTTCTGGAGGGCTCTAGCTTTTAACATAGGCTAGGGGGTGGTCCTTGACATAACAGAGACGCGAAAAAGTCCCACGCTAAAACTTGCAGCTGGCGTTGTCGTAGTGGTTAGCTCGCGACATGGGTGTCCATTCCGTCCCTTATCGTAGGGCTTCTGTTCTCGTTTCTCCCCTCGGAACTGCGTCTGTCTCACAGTTGGAAGGTATAACATACATTTAGGCGTTCTTGTGTTAGTCTGTGGTATTCCATTTGCTCACTCGTTACTCGTATTACTTTGGTTAATTTAATGTCACGATTTATTCGGAGGTATGTGACATACTACTGGATTTGCTTATCATGTCACGGTTTTCATGGAAGGTGTTGAATTTGCCTGACACCTTACAATGTGTTACGACCCGTGGCTCTATCCTTCATTCGATCCCTGCAAAACCCTACATTTCAGCAGGATAATGCACGACCGCGTGTTGCAGGTCTTGAACGGGCCTTTCTGGATACAGGAAATGTTCTACTGCTGCCCTGTCCAGCACATTCTCCAGATCTTCCTCCAATTGAAAACGTCTGGTCAATGGTGGCCGAGCAACTGGCCTGTAATAATATGCGTCACTACTGTTGATGATACATTGACAGCTGTACCTGTACACGCCATCCAAGCTCTGATTGACTCAATGCGCAGGCGTATCAAGGCCGTTATTATGGGCAGAGGTGGTTGTTCTTTGTACTGATTTCTCAGGATCTATGCACCCAAATAGCGTGAAATTGTAATCACATATCATTTCTAGCATTTGTCCAATGGACATCCGTTTGTCATCTGCATTTCTTCTTGGCGTGGTAACTGTAATGGCCAGTAGTGTATTTGTACAGACACACCTGTTCCCTGCCCAGCATTAAAGCCTGCCCAGCCTACGGCGTCTGATTTCTGTGATGAGGGCCTGCCACCTATGACATGGTTTCACCTGGGTTTCGCCGCGCCTTGCAGACACCCAGCACCGTGCTCCTCGAACACACGACAAGTCGTGCACTTTTCGTAATGCTCGTGCCAAACCTCCGGGCCATCACAATCTGTTCTTAGTCAAACTCAGACCGCACGTCTTCCCCTTTCTACACACGTACAGCATGCTCGCTGACACAGTATGACCTGAGGGTGTGTCTGACTAGCAGTCATTCTTCGTCAAGTGATGCTGTTATCACCTGGACTGGTTTATATTAGTAGCAGGTCTGTGATAGTAATGCTCAGACTTATCGGTGTAATTTGGAAACTCAATGCAGGGAATATCTGTAGCTAAAGTTATTCCTCCACTTCAGGTATTTTACTTAAGTTAAATAATGGATATCAAAACGGTAACCAGCAAGAGTAGATAAGTCGAAATACATCAAGCAGGCAGGAATAGGTCTTCAACTTTCACTTACACATATTTATGTACATTTTGTTGTTGAAACCACAAGCTAGATTCGACTGATACAACTTTTTACAGTATGTAAGCGTAAATACACTTCTTCTCCAGAGTGCCAAATACTTATAAGCCAAGGCGCAAATAATATAGAAAAAAATCATTTGCAGGTTGAATGTAATATCTAACCAGTACAATATGCTGGTTGGCTGTAATGAGACAATACATACGGCCATTTTACGACTAAGAGTGTACTTGGCAAGGGGCATGTGATTTTGCCTGAATGTACCTTAAATCTCGAGGGCAATTGATATTTCCTAGCGATTCCAGTTTGGTGGGAACCTGTATGGAGGAATGGATAGCCGTATGTCGCATTATCAGAGTCTGAGTTATCAGAGTTAGAGAAACGAGTCAAGTACCAAAAAAATCAAAACGACTGTAAACTGCCGCACTGAAAAAGGCCTCGTTTTGCGAGTCTGGCACTGAGTGGTGAGGATGCTGATCCAGGGACTGCGATGGTAGATCTCAATTAAACAAGTGAGTATAAAACTACTGCAACATTATGAACCGTTACAGCCAACGCCTAGTATTATCTTCCTAACTTCCTTATCCTTTTAGACCCTTACTTCTAGTCTCTATGATTCTCTAATTTCCCTCTCTTTACATCAATGTCCTTCCAACACTTATCTGGTTTGTTTTTATGTATAAGTATAAACTGAGATCACAAAGTTTCCGTCTGAACGTGTTGTTGCAACATACACGCAGCGTAGGGTGAATCGAATGCGAGTATATCAGCACCGACATCTAGACAAGGGTACTGCGTAATTCGTGTCTTTCTGACGTTTGTGCGTTGAATTCGGGATGCGAATTATGGCGACGTTATTATGAGATACATCCCAATACCACCAGTGTGCTGTTATTATTTCACTGGATGCTGAAGGAAAAACACCGGTACACAAACATGGGGCTGATTGTTTTGTCAACAACCAGAGTTGTCGAATGGTACGCCAATATCCGTAATGGTTGCGATACAACACCTCAATATCGCAATTTTCCTAACGCTCAAGTTTCCCCGACTGAACTGGGAGGCACTCGAATACCCTCTCTATAGTTCTGACCTCTGTCCAAGTTACACTCCTGGAAATGGAAAAAAGAACACACTGACACCGGTGTGTCAGACCCACCATACTTGCTGCGGACACTGCGAGAGGGCTGTACAAGCAATGATCACACGCACGGCACAGCGGACACACCAGGAACCGCGGTGTTGGCCGTCGAATGGCGCTAGCTGCGCAGCATTTGTGCACCGCCGCCGTCAGTGTCAGCCAGTTTGCCGTGGCATACGGACCTCCATCGCAGTCTTTAATACTGGTAGCATGCCGCGACAGCGTGGACGTGAACCGTATGTGCAGTTGACGGACTTTGAGCGAGGGCGTATAGTGGGCATGCGGGAGGCCGGGTGGACGTACCGCCGAATTGCTCAACACGTGGGGCGTGAGGTCTCCACAGTACATCGATGTTGTCGCCAGTGGTCGGCGGAAGGTGCACGTGCCCGTCGACCTGGGACCGGACCGCAGCGACGCACGGATGCACGCCAAGACTGTAGGGTCCTACGCAGTGCCGTAGGGGACCGCACCGCCATTTCCCAGCAAATTAGGGACACTGTTGCTCCTGGGGTATCGGCCAGGACCATTCGCAACCGTCTCCATGAAGCTGGGCTACTGTCCCGCACACCGTTAGGCCGTCTTCCGCTCACGCCCCAACATCGTGCAGCCCGCCTCCAGTGGTGTCGCGACAGGCGTGAATGGAGGGACGAATGGAGCCGTGTCGTCTTCAGCGATGAGAGTCGCTTCTGCCTTGGTGCCAATGATGGTCGTATGCGTGTTTGGCGCCGTGCAGGTGAGCGCCACAATCAGGACTGCATACGACCGAGGCACACAGGGCCAACACCCGGCATCATGGTGTGGGGAGCGATCTCCTACACTGGCCGTACACCTCTGGTGATCGTCGAGGGGCCACTGAATAGTGCACGGTACATCCAAACCGTCATCGAACCCATCGTTGTACCATTCCTAGACCGGCAAGGGAACTTGCTGTTCCGACAGGATAATGCACGTCCGCATGTATCCCGTGCCACCCAACGTGCTCTAGAAGGTGTAGGTCAACTACCCTGGCCAGCAAGATCTCCGGATCTGTCCCCCATTGAGCATGTTTGGGACTGGATGAAGCGTCGTCTCATGCGGTCTGCATGTCCAGCACGAACGCTGGTCCAACTGAGGCGCCAGGTGGAAATGGCATGGCAAGCCGTTCCACAGGACTACATCCAGCATCTCTACGATCGTCTCCATGGGAGAATAGCAGCCTGCATTGCTGCGAAAGTTGGATATACACTGTACTAGTGCCGACATTGTGCATGCTCTGTTGCCTGTGTCTATGTGCCTGTGGTTCTGTCAGTGTGATCATGTGATGTATCTGACCCCAGGAATGTGTCAATAAAGTTTCCCCTTCCTGGGACAATGAATTCACGGTATTCTTATTTCAATTTCCAGGAGTGTATTATCCCGCCTTCAGTCTCTTCAAAAATGTCTTGATGGGTCAAAGATTCCTGTCGAACAAGAAGGTGCACGAGGCCTTTCAATTACATAGTTTCAACTACTTTTCAACATCATCCAACCACTCACTTCCACATTTCCTTCATACATCGGGGGACGTATGTCACCTACTTTATTTACTACGCACATGCAAAACTCTCAACCTAACGTGTTTACGTGCTTAAAGTCACAATATACAGTTTGAAGACCTCGAAACTAGTCCGAAATAAATCATTACACTGGTGTGCAGAGTCGCAAACAACTAGTAAATTACGAGGTCGCGCAGTGGCTACCACACTGGACTCGCATTCGGGAGGACGACGGTCCAGTCCCGCGTCTGACCATCCTGATTTAGCTTATTCTTGATTACCCTAAATTGCTCCAGCCCGGTAACCTCGCTGTCTGGTCTCCTCCCTCAAACAACCAACTGCTAAATAACGGAAATAACCCAGTACGCATCATACAGGCATACAAAATACTGATACATCACCGAAATAATGCATACAAACACAGTCACAACGCTTAAACACTCGATAATAATTCAATGCAGAAACACTGGCTGCAAGTAAAAAAATCCAACTTATCAACCAGTCTAACTATTATTCCACTGGATGGAAAATTACTGACCCCTAACTCATGGAAACTCTACAGACGTAGGAGAGGAAGGTTAGGCTAGTCTGCTTTATTTATTTTGCTTGGGAAACTGACCTAAATACAAAATCTAATTACATAATTAATCACAAACTACAGTGCTAATTACACAACTATATGCATAGCACTGCACAAGCACGGCTTCACATCGCAAAAACTATACCATACCATGTAACTAATGTTATCCTGCTGGGAAAAAAATATACCACTCCAAACTTACTCAAAAATCGATCCTAACCACAAAGATCGATCCTAATTACACAACTATATGCATAGCACTGCACAAGGACGCCTTAAAGTCGCAAAACTGACAACTGGTGTTATCCTGTTGGGAACAAAATTATACCACTCGAAACCAGCGACTGAAACACTCAAACCCTAACCTACACTTTCAACCCATGGGGGGATAAACGTTCATCTGACCATATGCCAGTGTTACACATATAGGAGATAAAAAAAATGTATATTGCATGCAAGCATATACCATCTTTCACTGTTTGACATCAGAGTTCACTACCAATGTCTGCTAAAAAATCACCTTAACCAAAACCAATACACTCAATTACAGCTGATAGAATAAAAGAACAATCCATTACACTACTCGGGGAAATCCTCGTCCTAAAAGAAAGTGTTCTCATCCATCTACAATCAGAAACTAGGAATGGAGCTACAATTTGTACATGGAAACAAGTATACGGCAGCAAGAGGAATCTGGGAAAACGTGGACATGGAAGGGAAAGGAATCCGGCAAGCACTAATTTTTCTCCCTCACGGCAGCATTAAACTGTAAGCCTATAGAAGTATCAGTGCTTCACGAAAATTGACAACTTTTTTTTTCACGCTTCTCAGGATGACAGGCAACCATCCGTCTCTGAACATAATGTATCTACGTTAAAGATAACAAAGAGTGGATGGGGTGATATACTACTTGCCATTAAAATTACCACACCAAGAAGAAAAGAACATGACAAACGGGTATTCACTGGACAAATACTAGAACTGATGTGTGATTACATTTTCACGCAATTTAAATGCATAGAACCTGAGAAATCAGTACCCATACAACCACCGCTGGCCGTAATAACGCCCTTGATACGCCTGGGCATTGAGTCCAACAGAGTTTGGATGGAGTGTACAGGTACAGCTGCCAATGCAGCTTCAACACGATACCACAGTTCATCATGAGTAGTGACTGGCGTATTGTAACGAGCCAGTTGTTCGGACACCATTGACCAGATGTTTTCAGTTGGTGAGAGATCTGGAGTATGTTCAGGCCAGGGCAGCAGTAGAAAAATTTCTGTATTCAGAAAGGCAAGTACAGGACCTACAACATGCGGTCGTGCATCATCCTGCTGAAATATAGGGTTTAACAGGGATCGAAGAAGGGTAAAGTCACGGGCCGTAACACATCTTAAATGTAACGTCCACTATTCAGAGTGCCGTCAGTGCGAACAAGAGGGTACCGAGACGCGTAACCAATGGCACCCCATACCATAATGCCGGGTGATACGCCAGTATGGCGATAACGAATACACGCTTCGAATGTGCGTTCAACGCGATGTCGCCAAGCACGGATGCGACTATCATGATGCTGTAAAAAGAACCTGGATTCATCCGAAAAAATGACGTTTTGCCATTGGTGCACCCACGTGCGTCGTTGAGCAAACCATCGCAGGCGATCCTGACTGTGATGCAGCGTCAAGAGTAAACGCAGCCATAGACTCCGAGCTCATAGTCCATACTGCTGCAAAAGTTGTCGAACTCTTCGTGCAGATGGTTGTTGTCTTGCAAACGCCACATCTTCGACTCAGGGATCGAGACGTGGCTGCACGATCCGTTACAGCCATGCGGATAATATGCCTGTCATCTCCGTTGTTAGTGATACGAAGCCGTTGGGATCCAGCACGGCGTTCCGTATTACGCTCCTGAACCCACCGATTCCATACTCTGCTAACAGTCATTGGATCTCGACAAACGCGAGCAGCAACGTGCGATTCTCTAAACCGCAATCTCGATAGGCTAAAATCCGACCTTTATCAAAGTCGGAAAAGTGATGGTACGCATTTCTCCTCCTTACACGAGGGATCATAACAACGTTTCCCTAGGCAATGCAGGTCAACTGCTGTTTGTGTATGAGAAATCGTTTGTAATTTTCCTCATGTCAGCACGTTGTAGGTGTCACCAACGGCGCCATCCTTGAGTGAATGTCCTGAAAAGCGAATGATTTGCATATCACAGCATCTTCTTCCTGTCGGTTAAGTTTCGCGTCTATAGCACGTCATCTTCGTGGTGTAGCAGTTTTAATACCCATTAGTTTAGATTGAGATGGAGCTATATTGAGGTATGATTTAATGGTGGACGATGCATTCTATAGAGTGCGGTCAGTTTTTCCAGTGTTCTGACAGATGCATCAGTCGTGTGACATACCCAGCATTCGATTTGTATACAGCCAAGTGTTCTGTATTTGATATAAGGCGCTGTCTACTTGCGATCGTTAACGGATGTTTGTGTACGGCAGGCTTTGGCGTGTCTGAAAGCAGCCTACATGGTTGTCGTTCTTATTATCAACGCCCCCAGGAGCGTGATACACATACAGCCGAACGACAACGTGCTGTAGTAGCGGCGAATTAGCTCAGTTCTTCGGTCAGATGCAGTTGGCTCTTGTTCGAAGCGTGTATTTCTACGACCGTACTCTTCCTCTTCAAGTGCTGAATGAGTGCGTGTTATACAGCTATCCATATCTCAGTCTCTTGTGGTGGTAACACGAAACTAATGCTGTAGGTAGTAAATTTATAAAAATTCAAACAAATTATATTCGAAGTGAATGAGCAGTGTCTAGTGGAGGCAACACAACACTAACAGCCCTCAGCTGCAGGAGTAAGCTATTATAGCAAAATTCAAACACATTTTCAAAGAAGACGGCTACCACAATTGACAGTGGTAGTGTCTCTAATTGTTTAAATAAAGACTTACGTCCTGTAGGTAGGAAGAGGTGACTTAGGTTAGTAGAGACAGACCAAATGCACTTTCTTTACCATCATTTTCTTATGTTATGAGAGGTAGCCCAATTGAACTATCTTCCCTCCAAAGCCGCCATTTTGTTTGATGGTACTCGCATCATCGGCTGACATCACGGCCACCAGTATGTGTAACGGTTCTCTGAGGTGGCGTCCCGACTAGGGTGGTGTCCTTGTTGCTCCACTTCTAACGTACATATAAAAGGTAGAGACAGAAAAGAAAATAGCGTTTTGACTTACAGACAAATGTAACTGATGTAATTTCTAGAAATACTATGTTATTTTTTTCAGAGCCACATCCTAATAGACGGATTAGGTAAAAGTAGAATCTTCAGGAGTAATTGGTAGAAGAAATGATATGTCTCTTATGAACAAGAGAATCAACAACCAAAGCCTCCAGAAAAATGTTCTACATGTCATGGGCCCTTGTCGACTCATTCGCCAACAGACGAAGATTGTCTGGACTGGAATATGACTAAAAAAGATGATGTTCCATTTGTCCACTTAGTTGAAATGGAATGAATGATCAAATCTGCAGCAAATACACAAAAATATTTGCAAAAGGTATTGTCATTATGTATAAAGTGTCTACTTTCTATAAGGAGAACTTCTGGTTGGTTGGTTGGTTGATTTGGGGAAGGAGACCGACAGCGTGGTCATCGGTCTCATCGGCTTAGGGAAGGACGGGGAAGGCAGTCGACCGTGCCCTTTCAGAGGAACCAGAACTTCTGGCGAAAGCTAGAAAATTTTTATATTTGTTATGAAGTCAGAGAAAAATTATAATGTAATTTGTGACATTGTATTTGATGTACTAAAATGAAGGTTACAACATCATTATAGATATATTTCCATTCATTGTGTGTCATCAGACCCATCATCAAATGGTAATATGGTTTCCATAAATAGATTTTCTGAGACTTTAAATGGAATATAAAGTTACAGTTCCAAAAGGAACCGGTGCTGAGAAGTGTGCATACTACCGAATTATGAGTTTAATGAATCACTGCTGCAAAAAAGTAACACAAATTCCTTATACAAGAAAGGAAGAACTAGTAGGAAACGACATCGGGGAAGATCAGTTTGGGTTTCGGTGAAACGTAGGAACACTCGAGGCAATAGTTACTCTATGACTTCTCTTAGAAGATAGGTCAAAGAAAAATTTTGTGTAGGAATTAAAGTCAAGGGAGTAGATACAAAAACTTTGGTGTTTACTGATGACACTGTAGTCCTATCTTAGACAGCAAAGAACTAAGAGCAGATGAGCGAAATAGACAGTGTCTTGAAAGGAGGATGTAAGATTAATTTTAAAAAAAGAAGGTAATGGAATAAAGTCCAATTAGATCAGGTTATGCTGAGGGAATTAGATTAGGAAACGAGACACTTAAAGTAGATAAGTTTTGCTTTTTGGGTAGCAAAATAACTAACGATGTCCGAGGAAGAGATAGTATAAAGTGTAGACTGATTACGGCAAGAAAAGCGCAATACAGACTTGTGTCAGAATGGCTTTTCTGAAAGTATTTGTATGGGGAGCAGGCACATATGGAAGTGAAACATGGATGATGAACAGTTTACACAAAAAGAGGGCAGAAGCTGTTCTGAGCTGGAGCTACAGAAGTATGCTGAAGTTTAGATAGGTTCATCACGTAACTAATGACGAGATACTGAACAAAATCGGCGAGGAAAGAAACTTGTGGCAGAAGTTTACTAGAAAAATGGTTTGATAGGATGTATTCTGAGACATCAAGAGATCATCAACTTCATGCTGGAGAGAAGTATGTGGGGGAGGGGGGAGAAAATCATAGAGAGAGAACAAGACACGAATACAGCAAGCAAAAACAGAAGGACGTATGTTGCAATAGTTATTCGAAGATGAAGAGACTTGAACAGAATAGCTGCATCAAACCAGTCTTCAGACTGGAGACCACAACAACAAATCGCTTTATGCGTTTGTTCCGAGATGCATGTCTTAAAGCACCCCTCACGCACGTTCTCCAGTCCAGCCACTCATGCATCCATGGATTAAATATTTTAAAGAACAATCGAACATATCAGTGTTACGTAGGCTCTAGAGCGTTACGATGAGGCAGTGTTAATGTTTCGCAACCCAGTTATGTCCTTATCACAGATCAGCAATGGATTTTACGGTTTCGCCACTTCACAGTACGGTGTGGACAGAGATTCGATGCTAAAAGCGTTCGTGTGTTTCTCGTCGGCTTAGCTTCGGCAAAGCTGCAAAGGGCTCTACACGGTGGAAAAACAAGACACAGCTACAAGTATCGAGAGAGCTGTAGAACCGCGCTACCGGAGAATTTGCCAGAGATGTGTTCATTTCAAAATGGTAAATCATTCCGTTTGATCTGTTTCACGCTGTTCACCATTTTTTAACATCTAAAGTGATTTCATTTAAACATGTAACAAGCCAATTTTGATGTCAACTGGTTTGCTTTGAGTGTAACTGTTGGTAACGAAATATACAGCTTAAATTTGGATACAATTTCTGAGAGCCAGTAACAGAATTCAGAATTTATTCTACATGAAATACAATACCATGTTTTTCAGTGGCTTCAGCTACGATTCGGGATTGTGACGACAACAGTACTAGTTAATTGCTAACGGAAATTGTAACTGATGAGATGCGATAATTAATTGGGATTCTACCACATTTAGTTGAAACCTAAACACAGGCCGTCACAGAGAAAAATACCGAGTACCATACCCCACTTCACATGACGTTAGAAGTTTACCGCAAGGCGCTGGACACGATCGAATCCTGGACTGCATTGAGGGTGATGTACAGATCCCGTGTTGACTACTGACATACCAAGAGGATCCTCTACATTTAAGAGATGCCACATCACGTGTGAATAGTAAGGAAGATTAGATCACTGGAAACTTCCCCGTCTCAAGAGGCGCCAGAGAAAGAGACGGCTTCACCCCAGTTACTCATCTTGTCTCTGGATGATATGTTTCATTGCCTGACCTGAGGACGGAAAGATATCAGCATATAAGGAAAAAGTCTCATCCGGCTTCGTTTGTAGATGACATTATCTTCTGTAGCAACGACATAAATGAAATATCAGCTATGATCCGAGAGCTCAAAGTAGCTTCACAAGCAGCACCCCTCTGAATTAGCCGTCAATATATCCAAGTCATGAATCTTGATAACATTACGGTCTCCATCGAAAACCATGCTCTAGAAGCAATAAATGAATCTATCTAAAATAGCTTGGAACAGATAACCAGCCACCAGAGGTCACCTACAAACGGGCCTCACTTTACTCGAGCACTTGGAAACCATATAATTTTAAAAAGAATGGTTTCTGACCCATATCTCCTGCCTCAGTAACGACGCATGGGCTCTAAAAAGTGGCTCTTTCAACACATAGCGCGAAACGACTCTGGAATGTCAATGGACAATAGAGAGAGATTAGAAGGCATTAGAGTAATTCAGAAAGACATGATCAAAAAAGAAGACATAAGGAGAAGAATGCGGGTTTATGATGTTGAGCGGTTAGCGAGACCGAGGTCCCATTGGATGGAGCATGTGAACAGGAACAACTTCTGATGAACTGAAACACTGATCTAGTGGCACTAGGAAGAGTCTACGAGAAGTGTCGAAATTCCAACGACATTTGCAAAAAAAACCTTATCCAGACGACCCAAAACTGATCAACGTGAAAAATCTCTGGCATAGGCCCAAGTCCAGGGCAGGATATCTAAAGGATGAAGATGAAGAAGGATTAAGGCTCACATTTTACACCCATCTGCATACTGAAGGCAGGTCGTTATTCATCCAAACGTTCGCGATATTAATATCATCATGACTTGAGTAAAGCTGAAGGTCGTCGCATAACAAAGATATTTAGCACAGGATAGAATCAGTGATATGTAATTATGTCACTGATCATGTCACTAACATACAAATGGAACAGTAGTGGGTCTAGGACTCACCCCTGTAGCACTCCTGGGAGAACCGAAATCAAGCACACATTTCATTCCTACAAGTAAAACTCTGCCTTCTGTTTCTCAAGCATCTTTCAGATCGCCTCAACATATAATCTAAAAACTAACAACTGTCGCATTTCTCTCAGCAGTATGTCACACATAACGTCAACTAATAGTAACGCGTAATCGGTAGACCTAAAATCTGTGGTCATAAAATCCACCTGGAAGGCGTGGTTCAAAATTATTGAGCTGTAGGGTACTTTCCGATACAAGAACAAAGGGTCCCGTGTGTTAAACAGTACTGCAACGCTGTGTATATTGGAAATAAGTATTTATTCTTCAGTCTTTAAATACTCCTCACACTAGTAAGTACAAATGAGTGGTAACATATATTTATTTGTGGACCGCTGACCAGAAGCTAAAAAGCCTGTACATGTGGATACGTGAATTTGTATCTTTTTTTCACGAAGCTAATTAGAAGCGTCAGGGGCATGCAGGATGCCCTTTCATCGTAGAGGACTGTTTTATTAAGCTATTGCTCCGGGCGTGCTCACGTGAAATGGAAAACGTGGTGGTTAACGTACAATTTTTAATTGCCCTCTGCTCTCGTATTCGGAAGTTTCATTCTTGTATTAGTCGAGTCGGCTTTAAGCACCAGTGGAACATTAATTTAATCAACGTTTTAACATTACTAACAGTATAGCCACGTTTTACAATTTTTGCAGGCTATCTGGGCAGCGATACGATTTCATTTGCTATTCAATAGTTTTTAAATGGTTTCATTCCTCTACTTCAAAACGTAACCTCATCAAGCAAACAGAGAGACAATTCATGCCTTATTGGTTTGAATTTATTGATATTTGCTTTATAATTGTTGCTCAAGACTACGTTACACACAGTGAACACTTGAGAAAAAGGATTACAGTCGTCTTTTCAAGTAGGATCGACATTTTTTTTTATACAGTGTTGGTGTATTTCGTACTAACATCATGTTCTACAAGGTACACGGGATAGGCAAAATAATGTGAACACCAGTACTTCTTTATAAGGGATTGGACCCACATTTGCTCGTAATACTGCTGCGATTCTTCTTGGAATACTGGCATATAATGATTGTATAGTCTCCTGTTATGTTACGCCACTCTAAGATCAGATCCTCTCCTAATTCGTGTAGTGACGAGGAAGGCGGAAAGCTGCTCCGGTGTCTGCGCTACAATTCTTACCACAAGGGTTCGATAATCTTCAAGTCCGGGGACTGTGCTGGAGAGGGAAGAATCTGCAGTGTAATTGCATGCTCCTGATACCATAATTGTACTGTCCTGGCTGCCGGAATGGGTGCATTATCGTCCTGAAATATGGAATCATTGTTGGGGAACAAGATTTGAATCATGGGGTGCTCCTGATCACCTACAATGTCCACATAATCATTTCCTGTACACGGCCTGTGAGACTAATGATGTGAGCAATAGAATATCATGGTATGGGTGCACTCAACATCACACTTCCACCTCCACGCGTAACCGTTGGAATTAAGCAATCAGGATTGTAGGCTTCTTTTCACGTTCTCCAGACTTAAACCCGCACCGATGTTGAAAATAAGAAAGCTTTGACTCCTCGGACCATATCCCATGTTTCCACTGATGGGCCACCGAGAATTTATGCTTCTGGCACCTTGCTCTACGATTCTTTGCGTTGAGTTCCGTCACAAATGGTTTCGGTATAGCTTTAAGGGGTTCTCGGCGGACTGTATTGATAGATACAGGGTGTCGAATATGACCATTGAGTTCTGCCGTCACTTTTGCAGCCGTAGTTTTGTGCTGCTTTGACACAATTCATGTTACCGTACTACGACCTCTGTCATTTAGTTTTGATTTGTGCCCATTATTACTCTTACACGATGATGTCTTTCCATGTTTTGTGTAGGCTGTCATGACTGTTAAAACAGTTGCTCTTGAAACATTCAATAAGATGGCTGTCTTGGTTACTGATGCTCCAGCTAATCGGCTCCCACAATCTGCCCTCTTTGGAATTCTGTTAGGTCTTTAATTGCACGTCGACCACAATGAGCCGTGGATTTACTTTCAAAATCTTTTCTTAAAAAATTTACTTTAGTTACTAACGATTCATCAAGAACATTAACACCTTTAGTCACACTATGTGAGCGTGGAAGTAGTTGCCAATGGGTAACTGATGAAAACAAATTAAATTTCAACCAATGGAAATTTTATTCCTAAAAGCCCTTTCCTTTATTTAAAAAAAAAGCAGATTTAAAAATTGTGATCAGAAAGCGCCCTCTAAATATCAAGTTACGATTTATTGAGAGACAGAATTAACAATATTTTTTGGTCCGTGTGAGGTTTCGGGTTGAGAAGCTTGCCGCTCTCTTTTAACATGGCTGTAGTAAAGACCGCTACAACAACCTACGCTGGTGCTAATCTGCAACACACCAGATTACTTTAAACAAAAAATTTTAACAACTCACACAAACACATAAACTATGCACCCTGTAGGAGGGTTGGAAATGGTACGAAACCCTCACATAAAAAGAAAAATTATTTGCCACCGAAAGTGCAACTTATTTTTAAAAGAAAACTCTTACGGTGGAAGGGTGGCAACTATATACTGAAATGACCATTTAAATAAAAACCTATGAGATGCAGTCTTACATAAAATGTACATACATGCTCTACAGTCCACATATACCGCCTCTCAAGATGATAGGCAAGATAAAACATATTTCACTAATTCGGAGTTTACACCTTAAGCAATAAATTCGTTAACATCGAATCCGACAAACATGACAGGCAGCTATTAACGTACGGCAGACCGACAGACAGACAGACAGACACTAACTGCCTAACAAATGCGGACGAGAGACAGACGAGCAAGCTGGGGACGAAAGACTGACCAAGAACACAGACCAACTCACTAGACTTTCTCCGACTGACTGACTGGCGAGCTCATAGCGCCACATAAATGCTCGTGAACGGGAAACCTTTTTGCCACCAGTGGCAGACAGCAAAGCTGCGATTGCCGCAGGGCCACGACCACCAGAAACGGAGGGCGACTGCTTCACACTACGCGATACAGCGCGCTCTTCAAAATACCGATTTTGTACCACGGCTCATACAAAGTGTGCACTACTCGTAAATAACCTACACTGATGCCTAGTCAGTACTGAACACGCACAGTGCAGCGCTACACGTGCCTCACCTGCGTCAAACACAAGCATCCCAAAGCTACCACTGTTAACATTATGTTGCTTAACCTCTGTACATAGCATTTCTTACACTCCTATGATTCTTTTTTGTGGTTATGAAGTGGTTATGAGACGCAGTGTTTGTGGCAATTTCCCGACAATGTTTTACTGTTATACCTAGACCCTACGCTTTCCACTGATTATTTTAAATTTCATGGTAACATGATTTCTGACATCTTTGTAGTTTTCTTTTTCTATTCATCTCGTCTCTGGGAGGATAATTCAATAAATGTTTTTACGTCGTGTTTATGTTTCAAATCGACCTACTCATTTAGAATTTGGTGAAGGTAATTTTGTATGTGTGAATATAGACGGTGTTTCAGAAAGAAACTATGTATTACAAAGTATTATTTAGTCCAAACTATCCATCGCTGCACCTCTGCTCGGCTACTGGAAAAACGAACACATAGTCTATATTAATAGCAGCTATATGTCAGTTGTCTTGTGTTTAGCTTGGTAACCGTCCCATTTTTGAAATGGGTACTCCGCAGCAGAAATCCTTCCGTGTTCTCGAGTTTGTGCAAGTGAAATTCAGGTTGAGGTACCAAATTGTTCCTCCAGGTGGGTGAAACAATCGCAAATGGTATCGACAGTTCCTAGATACAGGATGTGTGTGTAAAGGAAAGAGTCCTTGCCTCCCTAATGTTCCTGAATAGAATGTTGCACGAATCATAGCTCCTTTGCACCGTAGTCCTCCAAAATCGATTTGTCGTGCCGGTCGGGAGTTACAACTGCCTACAACCACAATTCGGCGTATTTTGAGACGTCCGTTAGTTATGAAGCCGTACAAGTTACAGCTGTTACAAGCTATAGGTCCTGATGACACACGCAAACGTGTGACATTTTGTAACGCGAGTCTTGACGCTATTGGCAGTGATAACACTTTCGTACAACGCATCGTGTTCAGTGACGAAGCCACTTTCCATCTTAGTGGTTAGGTAAACAAACGTAATGTTTCGAATTTGGGGCCTACAGAACCTACATGCAGCCTGTACGAGATTCGCCCAAAGTCAATGACTTTTATGCGATATCCAAATCATCTGTTTACGGCCCATTCTCCATTAATAGAAACACGGTTAACGGTCAGCATTATCTCGCTATGTCACAAAACTGCAGTAAAACAGGTACATTTTTCATCAAGACGGGGCTCCCTTTACAAGAGTCGCTAAGTGCGTGGATATCTGAATGAAAGTATACCGAACTGTGGCATTGGTCGTCAAGGAGCTGGTGACTTAGCATGTCTCAGCTAAGCTCCACGGTCAGCGGACGTCTTCCCCTGCGGTTTCATTAAATACAACGTTTATGTACCACTAGCCCCACAGAACATGGAAGAGTTGATGAACCGGATCCGTGCTGCCGTACCATCTTTGACGGAGGACATGCTTGCCCGAGTATGGGAGGAATTTGAGTAAGTTTCTTATAACCCGTCTCGATTGCAAAAATGTTTATTCACATGTTTTTGCAATCAAGACGGTATTCCTGCAGACATTGTTTTTGCAAGGAATTTGAGTTTCGATGTGATATTGTTGGTGTCGCTGTTGGAGGACATATGCTGAACATCTGTAATCTGAACTGAAGAGGTTCGTGAATATGTGTGTAAAGTTTGATATTCGTATGTCTTACAGTTTCAAAGGCAGGTTTGTTAATCGATTAATTATGACACAGAAGTATTTCCGATTTTGGATGACAGGAATACACGTTAATAACATTTAGGTCGGTTTCCGATAAATCTCCAATTCCTGTGCAGAATTGATGCTTTTATGTTCAGATGTAACTAATTTATTATATTGAATGAGATTTTCACTCTGCAGCGGAGTGTGCGCTGATATGAAACTTCCTGGCAGATTAAAACTGTGTGCCCGACCGAGACTCGAACTCGGGACCTTTGCAAAGGTCATATGAAATCGTCTGTCATAACTGAAAAACATCTCAAGTAACTGCTCCAACAACAGCTTAACATCCTCTACAGCTCCACCAACAACAACGGAGCGAATTTATAGAGCAATGCGACAGCATTTGAGACATCGATGTGATATGGATATGACCGAACGTGTGCAGCAAGTAATAATTCTATAATATGCTAATTAATCTAATTCAAAATTTTAAATGTTCGACAAAAATACGTCTTTTGCTCAGTTAATCTGACGATGGCAATCACGGCGAAATAGGCTTATTGTAATAAGCAATATAATCGAACACAGCAGCGTCTTGATCTGATGTAAAATATATGAGGTCCTATATTGCATATGCAACCTATGGAAACTAGATGTGTACAGATTGTTGACTTCAATGTCGTAGAAGATAAAAACAGAGGAATTCGTTGAAGTATAAAATTCAACAATCTGTGCAGAGAGAAGAAAATTACTCTTACATATATGAGCTTCAAGACCGTCGTCAAACCTGCAGTAATATGTGACATTTGTATGTATGTGACATGAAACCCAGGACAAAATCAATCAGATTATGCATCTTGCACTGTCAGACCTTAGCAATACTATCTAACCACATGTATCTGATTAGGTTTGATAATTTAAAGACAAATATGTGTACATTATTAGCGAATAAATATGATTTACGTGCAAAAATAAAATTCAAAAGCTTATAAAAATGCAGTTCCCCACAAAAAGTTTACCAGAAACAGAAACAGCCCTATTCCAGTTTCATAAGAGAACTGTAAAACTGATTGACATAGTATTCGCAAAGGAGAACAAGATGTACTAGGTAAGGTTTTAAAAAATAATCTTCAACTCAAATTCCGCAACACTGGCAGAAAACAGGCTCATAACGACTAGTAAAATAGTGGCTGATGGAACTAGATAACCTATAAAACGACGAAACGAAATCAGTAATAGGACAGCCAATGCAAAGGAAAAGGAAAGCACCAACAATTACTAAGCCAGGCTAAGTACTATATGATCCTACTCCAAAGTAATAACAAACTAACAGCTAATAACGCAATAACAACAATCTCAGGCAAAAGTAATAATTGAGTCATATTAAGCCCAAATGGCTATATATAAAGAGTAAACGACCTTTTCACAGTAAATAACATCACACAAATCACTAGAAATCCCACAAACAACTATGAAGCACAAGGAAATAAAATCTTCAATGGAATACTGCTTTATCCAACTACGAAAGAAGGAAGTGCTTCGTAATGCGTCGTGGAACACCTGAATTACGTGGACATTCGAAGACACTTTAAAGTATTTGTCCCTACCCGTCCAGTGAACCAAACTATAAATATGCCCACATCCTTGCTTAGCAAAAGACTACATAACATTTTGCAGATACTATGCACTTTTAATAAATAAAATACAACAATAAATTCTAGATTACTACCATAAAAAATAAAATGCATAATAATCTCGATAAAAAGAAATTTTTTCTTATTTGACATCGCAAATATCTCCGCACACGCTTCAATTGACGAAAAAATTGCCGCCGCAATAGAGCACAGTTTACTACGTTACAGAAAAACCAGCACAACAGGCGAAAACAAGATGGTTCAGTTATTAACCTTAATACTGAAAAAAAAATACTTTCAGTTCGATAGTAAATTTTACACTGAAACAGATACTGTAGCCATGGAATGTAGCATGGCAGACTTAATAGCAGACATTTTGTTAAGTAATTTAGAAGAGAAATTATTTCGCGCCGCTAACACAATATTATCGAAAATGCTGTAGATATGTGGTTGGTACACTGCTGTAAACAGTTGGAAATAACGAAGACATCTGACTAAAGCATGATACTCCCAACAATCTCCTCCTTAAAATAAAATTCGCGATACAATCAAAGAATAACAAAACAATAAAATCCTGGATTTACCATCAGAAGCATCCATTACGCATACAGATTTGAGATGTATCGGAGTCCAACCACCACAGACAATACTGTTATTAATGCACACTCTTGTTATCCAAAACACTCAAAATACACACACTTTCATGCTTTGATTCATCGATTAACAAACCTGTCTTTGGAACGAGACACCGTCCAAAACGAGATACACGTTCTAAAATGTCACAGAACTACTTGATTTTGATCCCAAATTCTCACATACGTATACGATGGACGCTCAAATCCTATACAATCCTCCACGCATAAGGAAATAAGGCTAAGAAGAGAAGAAATTGAAATTTATATAAATACCTGCATATATCCAGGAACTATATCTCACACAGTTAACGCATTATCAAAACGCTTTAATATAAAATTTGCATACCAGGTACGTCAGTATCTTTGAACACTACTACCCTCCAGACAAACAAAACCACACATATAATTTGCATAACAGGTACGTCACTATCTTAGAACACAACTACCCTCCAGACAAACAAAACCAAACATATACACAGATCCAGGAAAATATAAAATTTAATGTTAAATATGTGATAAATTCTAAGTAAGGTGATACGGAACGGAAATTCTGTATTCGATACAGAAAACACGTTAGAGAAAGTGGCAGTAGCTCATCCATTTTCTTACATGACTTGAAGACACAACGATACACAGGGGGCTGTTAGGATTTGCATATTGCACAAAACGGACCACAAATTAATATTCTTCAAAGTACACCGCATAATGGCGAGCTGCAACTCTGTTCATTAGACGCCTTTAACTATTACCTGAGAAATCAAAATCTGTTAAAGTTGGGTACATATACACACAAAAATAATTTAGTGTCATCTCGCTGCCGAGAGTTCCGGAACTTGTACAGAAAATTGGAACAGAGATTAACATAAATATCATTTCCGCCCTTCTCATTGAACATGGAAGCATCGCATGTTGTGCCACCATACAGCGAGATATTGAGAGTTGGTGGTCCAGGTTGCTGTACAAACGGGTACCTCTAATAGCCAGTTGCACCTCCTCTTAAATTGATGCATGCCGATATTCGCCGTTGCATACCATTAACAAGTTCATCAAGCACTGTTCGTGATGATTGTTCCACTCCTCAACGGCGAATCGGCGTACGTCCCTCAATGTGGTTGGTGGGTCACGTTGTCCATAAACAGCCCATTCCAACCTGCCCCAGACATGTTCGATAGGGCTCATGTCTGGAGAAAGTGCTGGCCACTCCAGCCGAGCGTTGTCGTTATGCTGAAGGAGGACATTCAAAGAGATGTGCACGATGGGGGTGCCAATTGACGTCCATGAAGACGAATGCCTCTCCAATATGCTGTCGATATGGTTGCACAATGGGTCGGAGGATGGCATTCACGTATCGTGCAGCCGTTACGGCGCCTTCCATGACCACCAGCGGCCAACGTCGGTCCCTCATAATGCTACCCCAAGACAGCGGGGAACCTCCACCTTGCTCCACACGCCGGACATTGTGTCTCACGCGTTCAGTCTGACCGGTTTGCCTCCAAACAAGTCTCCGACGATCGTTTGATTGAAGGCATATGTGACACTCATCCGTGAAGAGAACGTGATGCAATCCTCAGTGGTCAATTCGGCATGTAATTTGGCCCATCTGTGTCGCGCTGTATGGTGTCGTGGTTGCAAAGATGGACCTCACCATGGACGTCGGGAGAGAAGTTGTTCATCATGCATTCTACTGCGCACAGTTTGAGTCGTAACACGATGACGTGCGTCTGCACGAAAAGCGCTATTCAACACGGAGGCGTTGCTGTCAGGGTTCCTCCGAGCCATAATTCGTAGGTAGCGGTCATCCACTGCCCTTAGCCGTCCTGAGCGAGACATGTCTACATCAGTTCCTGTCTCTCTGTATCTCCTCCATGTCCGAACAACATCGCCTGGACACTTCCATTGTCGTGAGTCCTTCCTCACACAAAGTAACAATGAGGACGCGATCGAACCGCGGTAATGACCGTGTACGCATAGTTGAATTACAGACAACACGAGCAGTATAACTCCTTCCTGGTGGAATGAGTGGATCTTATCGTCTGTCGGCCCACTCCGTCTAATAGGCAATGTTCATGCATGGTTGTTTACTTCATTGGGCGGGTTTAGTGACATCTCTGAACAATCAAAGGGACTGTGTATGTGATACAGTATCAACAGTCAACGTCTGTCTCCAGGAGTTCTGGATGCTAGGGCGATGCCAAACTCCTTTTATGTGTGTAGGATGGATGGGAGCAAGTGTGACTGTTATTTTACTAACTAGTAGAGAGACTGTCGGTGGGGAGGTGGTGGAAGCACTACAGTTCTTTGTTGGTATCCGGTACTGTTACAATTACAACATTTTCGAAGATTGATTAAATACTGTCTTAAATTTTTTTGTTTGTTTTAAATTCGCGGTAAGCTTCTATGGGACGAAACTGCTGAGCTCATCGCTCCCTAGACTTCCACACTACTTAATCTTAGTTAAACTAACTTACGCTAAGGACACCACACACACCCATGACCGAGGGAGGACTCGAAACTCTAAGGGGGGGGGGGGGGGGGGGGGGAGCTACGCGAACCGTGCAAGATGCCGAAGACCTCGCGGCTAGCCTGCGTTGCTCCTAAAATTAGGACAACTTATATACTAGGGAGGAAACAGGCAATGCATTGCATTTGACACTGATAACCAGATCGGAATTAATCGCCTTTTCAAAAATATTCGAGTTGCATACATATGATACAGTTGCAGGTTTCCGAGACACTCTAATGACGAGAAGTTAAGATGTTAATTTTTGGAGATTTTGTGTTGAAAAGAATGTTCCCAAGTACGTTGGAATCTGTTGCAGCTAACGGTAGTACTTTGTTAGTGTCACAGCCGGCAAAATAAGCTTGATGGCGTCATCTTCCCTTTTCAATGTGTTCACCATTTGAAATACCCAGCGCTGACATATTTAGGGACTATATTCGTCAATATAGTAACCTCTTTCATGGTACCCGGGGAACAGTGTCAGTTCAGCGATTGATATGACACAGTTCCAATTTCATTCTCCTCAAAGCTGAGAGCTCGTAATGTGCAAACATATAGGTCATTGCGCACAGGCAGTGTTTCTCCAGGAAACCATCGATCTGAATTCATTACACACGCGAAGTGTCGTACTTCATCCAAACATAAAGTACAGTGCACAGTTACAGCTTACTCCGTATTAACCACTGTTTTACTGTGGATTACGCGGTACGGTGGACATAGTGATTTACATGTTTTATTTGTGGCTATATGTACGAAAAGCGACACACGGGCATGGCACCCACACGTCAATAATCACGGTTATCCTCATAATCCTGCTACCAGTAGATTGTTTAGTGCCGATAGCCCGAAGAAATTTTGAAAAGGAGAAACATAAAATTTTTTATATCTTGTCTAAAAGTAAGAAATAAAATAGTTTAGAGAAACATTTTATGTGTGAAATCATACAGTCTTTTCACAAATTTAGACAAAATTGCCAAAAGAAGAACAGCGACCTGGTTCCATAATTCCCTTAAAATAATAATCTAGATCGCAGTTGCGATATAGCTATATTTTACCTATGTTCTATTTTGTCGGGAAAGGTGACCGGGCAAGAAAAATTGTGGCAAACGCAACTGAATCCACAAGCATTATCTTTTGTGATCTTTGAAAGATACCCTATTGAAACATTTTTGAAAGTAAACAGTTATTGGGATAGACGGCAGGAACTGTTGAAGTCCACACAATAGCTGAACGAACTGTCTACATAATCCACCAAGCAAATATCCTCTAGTACTCTTAAAAATTGTAAGATTATATGGTAAACAATGGAGTTTAGATTCTTAGCTTCAACTTCATACACTGTAGATGATTTTTCTATCATTCGAATTCGATTTAACTTCTTCTTTAACCTACTTTATTTCTTAACTTTAGACAAGATATTTGACAAAATATTAAGCCTTTTCTCCAATTTTTTTATTTTTTTTATTTTCAAACTTTACTTAGCAAGCATGAAGTAAAATTTATTTAAATATTAATCGATATTTTATTATTATTAATAGAAGACAGAGGAGTTCTGTGGACGCGTTTTGTGGTCGCTCAAACTTACTACCTCAAGTGATGACTGACAGCATCTTGTTCCTAATTTTCCATCACCACCTACAGACGTACTATTACCCACCAGGAGCTTTCAAATGCATTAATTGTCTCAACGCCTTATAAAAAGATCTTCAAATATTCGGCGATGGCACAAAAAGTAATACGAGCAGCGACTCTTTCCATTACTCATTCCCCTAATTCTCCGCTTCTGGATAACCTTCTCTGTTCTAGGTCTTTCTCAAACTCTTCTGTGGCTTAAAGTTTGCAGGAAGCCATTCCACGTTTGCCAAGCGTCTCTAGTAATTGGCCATACTTGTGCGCCTCGGATGGTACTTGAGACATTCTGTAATCTAGTCAGCGCAAGAAGAATCCAGACGGTTAGCAGCGCTGTTGCCAGCTTTCAACTGCTACGCACTATTGGCTGCAGCAGAAACAATAGTCTTTTACAGAGCTACGACAACACTGCAGCGTTACCACTGAAACTTTTATAAGATCGCTTTCCTCACATTTTCTGTTCTCAATGTGTCCTGAGTTTAGTACGTGCCTTTTTGTCTCTTTGACTCCTCGCTTGCATTCTGAGCGAATTCTGTTGTCAAAATGTCCTACATAAACTACTTGATTCAAAGGGAGCCTTTTATACTCTTAAACATCAGGCAAAAGCAACTTTTTATGTGCAAAATGGCTATCTTTGAATATACACATACAGACACACACTCAGCATGGATTTAGAAAAACATCGTTCTTGTGAAACACCACTAACATTTTAAACAGGAAGTGTTGAGTGCTATTGACAAGCGGTTTCAAATTTGTTCTATATTTCCAAACTTCGAAACGGCTTTTGACTCTGTACCGCACAAGCGGCTGTAGTGCAACTGCGCCCTTATGGAATATCCTCACAGTTCTGTGACTGGATTCGTGATTTCCTGGCACAGATGTCACAGTTCGTAGTAACTGACGGAAAGTCATCGAGTAAATAAGAAGCCGTTATGCTCTCCACAAATTTTGGATCATATTTGCATTGGATATGAAGTGTGTACTTCTTCTGTCGACCTCCAATAATTCGATGTCATCCAACACGGCAAAGTAGGAAGAGTCTAGACGTTTTGCAGTGACCATCAACGATTTTGTTTGAACATGTCTTCGCCACATACTCCTCTTCGGCATGGTGGTGACTAGACGAGTAACGTACCCACAATATGCTTTATGTCTACCTCATCATCATGCCTGCAGCACGGTACATGTCATCGTCATCTTAACGCAAGGTCCTTTTCATCTAGTATCCAAGCTGGGCCTGTCCATAAAGCAAAAACATTGCTAAACTCCATCTCTTTTGTTGCTGTACATTTTCTTAAGCAAGCTACCCTGCACACTGTTCCCAGTTCTGTCAATTCTAGAAAGTCTTCATACTCGGTTCGCTAGACAAATAGAAAATCTTGTTACTAAGGTTTATTACAAAAAGGGAAACACACAATACTTAACTTTCGCAATTACGCAGATGTGTCAGAAGCAAAGGGCGACATACAGTATACAGTACGGGCCACTAAAATTGCTACACAAGAAGAAATGCAGATAACAAACGGGTATTCATTGAACAAATATATTACACTAGAACTGAAATGAGATTACATTTTCAGGCAAATGGGTGCATAGATCCTGAGAAATCAGTACCCACAGCAACCACCTCTGGCTGTAATAGTGGCCATGATACGCCTGGGCATTGAGTCAAGCAGAGCTTGGATGGAGTGTACAGGTACAGCTGACCATACCGCTTCTACACGCTATCACAGTTCATCAAGAGTAGTGACAAGTGTACCGTGACGAGCCAGTTTCTCGGCCACCATAGACTAGACGTTTTCAATTTGTGAGAGATCTAGAGAATGTGCTGGCTTAGGCACTAGTCGAACTTTTTCTGTATCCAGAAAGGCCCGTACAGGACCTGCAACATGTGACCGTGCATTATCCTCCTGAAATGTAGGGTTTCGCAGGGGTACAATGAAGGGTAGAGCCACGGGTCGTAACACATCTGAAATGTAACGTGCATTGTTCAAAGTTCCATCAATGCGAACAAGAGGTGACAGAGACGTGTAACCAACGCCAACCCATACAATCACGCCAGTGATACACTAGTGTGGCGATGACCAACACACGCTTCCACTGTGCGTTCACCTCGATGTCGCCAAACACGGATGCCACCATCTTGATGCTGTAAACAGTACTTGGATTCAACCAAAAATTAGTGTTTTGCTATTCGTGCACACAGGTTCGTCGTTGAGTACACCATCGCAGGCGTTCCTGTCTGTAATGCAGCGTAAAGGTAACGGCAGCCATGGACTCTGAGCTGATAGCCCATGCTGCTGCAAACGTCGTCGAACTGTTTGTGCAGATGGTTGATGTCTTGCAAACGTCCCCATCTG
Organism: Schistocerca gregaria; assembly: GCF_023897955.1. NCBI lineage: Eukaryota > Metazoa > Arthropoda > Insecta > Orthoptera > Acrididae > Schistocerca > Schistocerca gregaria. The sequence goes on along the minus strand of NC_064920.1, from coordinate 94,706,366 downwards.
TTGACTCAGGGATCGAGACGTGGCTGCGCGATCCGTTACAGCCATGCAGATATGATGCCTGTCATCTTGAGTGCTAGTGATACAAGACCGTTGGGATCTAGCACGGCGTTCCGTATTACCTTCCTGAACCCACCGATTCCATATTCTGCTAACAGTAATTGGATCTCGACCAACGCGAGCAGCAATGTCGCGATACGATAAACCGCAATCTCGATAGGCTACAATCCGACCTTTACCAAAGTCGGAAACGTGATGGTACGCATTTCTTCTCCTTACACGAGGCATCACAACAACGTTTCACCTGGCAACGCTGGTGAACTGTTGATTGTGTATGAGAAATCGGTTGGAAACTTTCCTCATGTCTGCACGTTGTAGTTATCGCCACCGGCGCCAACGTTGTGTAAATGGTATGAAAAGCTGATCATTTGCATATCACAGCATCTTCTTCCACAAGGTAAAATTTCGCGTTTGTAGCACGTTATCTTCGTGGTGTAGCAATTTTAATGGCCAGTAGTTTAATCTATCTTATTCTGTATAAACAGTTCTCTGTGCTACATATGCGTGTACAGGAGAAGTAAAGAGCGTTGATGCTACTATTAAAGTCACTACTCTTGAGACTAATATTCAACTGGGACGTCACCAGTCGGTCGCAGCGCTTATGTCCTCTTTACTTAGTGGACGCTGTTGTCGCGTTGTAGTCCTGGAGAGGGATAGGTCAGCGTGCGTTTCACTGACCTCTTTTCACATCCAGTCGTTCACAACTGGCGTGCTGGCGGTCGATTTTACGCAGTGACAAATTTAGTGCCCTGCTGCTTTTAAGAAAAAGTCTAAAATCTATGCTTATGGCAGATTCCTTCCACTGAATGTGCGTCATAATTGCGAGCCCTATGTTACCCAGTAAAATTAAACATCTTGCTTTCGTTTCGCATGCTGCCACGTCTTTTTTTATATGTACTATACCCTCATTACTTGTTTTCTATTACGTAGTTCTCTCTCTCTCTCTCTCTCTCTCTCTCTCTCTCTCTCTCCTCTCTCTCTCCCTCGCCTACCTCTTTTGAACCATCATGTCTAGCTGATCACAGAATTTGTCTTTCTTTAACGTCCCTCAGCGTTTCGCTTTTTACGAACGAGTATAACATGCATATTTATCTAGGTAGTTACTACTCGTTACACCATTGGTGCAACAATTGTATCTACGTGTTTAGTTACGTAATATACTTCGGAACTTAAGTAGTAATGAACGAAGCTTTAAATGCGAACGAGTCCTGGCTGTATGTACAAGGGCATCTGCTAGTCTCATCAGGATAAATACACAGATAAATTTCCAAGGCATATCTACCATTCAGTGTCCTCTGCAGTACATCCGTTGGGCCAAAACACATTCGCATTGCGATTCGGCAGAAAACGCAACACCGATATCGTAGCTTAAGAACACGAAGAAATTGAAACTACGTTCAAACTAGCAATCTGTACTCGGTTTGCCACATTTGTCTCAAATAAATTTAAGGAGGCTGCGCATCAGACTGTCTTTCTGAGAACTTTTTCTTACAGAGACTGCCCCTCGACAATAACGGTCTTCCGGCTGAATGGAATGCATGCACCATCAATGCATGAGTCGCTGCCAGAAATGTGGAATATCTCGGAAGCGGTAATCCTCAAGAAGGATTCAGAAGCTTTTCTACTTTTCTAGAGCTTCGCTATGAATGGAAATTTGCAGTAGCCCTTGCCCGAGGAACACTGCGGAGTTGGCTCGGTATGAGAATATAGAAAACTTACGTCACACACTTTTGTGGTATTGAGTCTTGACAACTGCCAGATGTCACTTAGTTCTGAGTATAATTCAAAAAGTGAGATTTTTTTCTTTCTCTGTCATTAGGTGGCATGAAGACAACAATGTCTTTCCCATTAACTACCTTTCCGTAAATTTTTCTTTCCCTGTCACTAGGTGGCATGTAGACAACAAAAGTCTCTCTCATCGATCGATGAGAGGATACCGAACAAAAAAGGTCTAAGAACCTACGTCCGGAAGTGCATGGTTTCTAACTAGAGACCATTTATTCAGTCATACTTTTTTATGGAGACTGCGGTCTAATACGCGCTTTACCATGCAGCCACGGTTATTGTAACCCCACAGAGGGTGGTACTGCGTCTCATTTGTCAGGCACTAGCAGCCCCTCCTGCCATAGTCATTGGTAATGCAGTGTCCGATTCTTCTCTTGCTGACTCACCTTGTAGAGGATATGATAGAGCGTTGTACACAGTGGCTCCGTATTCGAACATGCCGTTCCAATTTACCTTTCCGTTGGTAAACACCACGTTGCAACTGTGGCTGCATGGTACTGCGAGTATTAGACCGCAGTCTCTGTAACAAAGTATGAGTGAATAAACTGACTCTGGCAGGGAAACCATGTATTTTCTGACGTAAATTCATTACCATTTCTGTTCTGTATCCTCTGATTCATCAGTCCCTAGAGTTTGTACAGGGTGGAAAAAAATCACCCTGTACGTGGATGTGGACTTCAACACACTCAGTTATATGTCTGGAGTGAGTGTAATCTATCTGCCATATTTATTGGCGCTCGGCAGGTGTGGCTATACGTGAATATGTCTGCAACTGTTGTTGGTGACTGTTAAATTGGAGTGGATCTCCTACCTGCGTTATTTAATGGAAGACGTTAATATAATTTTCTCACCAAAGCTTTTCCAGGATTGCTGGATGGCGTTCAATTCGCTAGAAGACAGAGTATAAGGATCCAGCATGACAGGGCGCCAGGACATTTCAGTCATCCTGTGCGTCAATTCTTGAACCGACAGTTCTCTGAAAATTCCCTAATTTAAGACCTCTGGACTACATTCGTGTGACGAGAGGTGTACAGTCTTGTTTAAAAAATTCCTCTTGAATTAAAAGAGGATCTGATTGCCCATTTAGTACTGTAGCAGGAGATATTAAGGACACTCGTGCAGTCTTCGACTGTGTTACACAATATCATCCACCGGTATAATTCTTGTTAACAAGTCAATGGATACATTTTTGAAACAATTCTATGGATAAATTTCTTAAACCATTGTACTGAACAATAACAATAAGATTTTCTCGTTCAAGAAATCTTCGATTTTAACTGCACAGTTATAGTTAAACAACGGGTGTTACTGGATGGTGAACTCTAGTAATCTCCAAGCTGTTACATGTAACATAATAATTATATCGAACAACATAATGCACATGGGACTCTTGGTTGTCACAAAGACTATGGTGTGTTGAGACTACAGTACATCACACCGACAAATGTTGTTATAACGTACGCTGATGAAGTGCAACTGCTCTCAAATGTCTCTGTTTTTGTGCTCGTTTTTCGTGTAGAGGAAAGAGGTCGTTGCACTAATTTTAAAGACTGGTGTTTCACTACCATGTTATCCGCCTTTCTTCCTTGTCTGCGTCATCCAATGAAGATTCGATTGTTTCCTTCATCTATACATATTAGATTCCTGCATACCTTCGTAGCGTTTATTTATAGATTTAATAAACACAACAGATACACGTATCAGAGACTTCAGCCATCAATAGTATATTCTCTTCATTTGCTACAGCCTGCCAACGCTGCAGTAACTATTAGATTCCGTATCCGTAGAAATCACGTGGTTTCGGGGAGAAGAGCTTGTCGAGTCGTGGTAAAAGCGTATTTGCATACAGAAGAGAAGTTCTTTGAAGGTTGTTCTACACAGAGCAGAAAAGATATAAATCCGAGAACTGAAGATCAAATTAATAATTTGGATGCGGAATGACTTACCACCCAACCTCAGGTATAGTATTTTCTGTCAGTCTAGCAGAATGCGGGTGTGCCTAGGAATTCGTAGTACACCACAGCTTCGCTGTTCCACCAGATGCGTAATATTACTGTTTATGGATGCCTGCAGTGCGGGATGTTGCTGGTTTGTTTGTGCTCAGCCATTCCTATATTTTCCTTATGTCCGTATAAACACATCATTTCTCTTCACCAGTACTCGTACAGGATAGGAATGGTCGGAATTGCTCATGAGCCAATAGATGACCAGCATGCAGAGATGGGAATATGGCCAACAAATGATTTTGGTGATTTTGGCTTTGAGCATACGATACCCATAAACCCTATTTTTGAACCTTCCACATTGCAAGCAAACGATTCACGATGGTGGAGTGCTCACAGTTAAGGACATTTACCAGTTCTTGAGTACACTGACTTGGATGATTGAGGCTTAATGAGTTTAAATGATCTTCATCATAACCCAAGGATCTTCCTGTGCGTGGAGAGTCACTAATGTCAACACGATCCTCCTTAAAGCGAGAAAACCATTTTTTTTTCCCTGCTGACTCTGTCCAGTGGCATTATCCCCATACACGCCGCAAATGTTTCTGATATCCCCCTCTTCTGTCACCCCTCTAATGAACTGAAACAGAAGTATATACGTCAGAAATGTTCCCATCTCTCCGCTTGACATTCCATATGCTGGGGTCCGTAGCTCCATTCACTATTTCAAAATGAGAACGGGGAATACATAAACTCAAATAGCGACACTGAAGTCACACGCAGAGTGGCCGCGCGCAGCCGGCCGTTGTGGCCGAACGGTTCAAGGCGCTTCAGTCTGGAACCGCTCGACCTCTACGAATCCTGCCCCGGAGATGGATGTGTGTGATATCCTAAGGTTAGTTAGGTTTACGTAGTTCTAAGTTCTAGGGGAATGGTGAGCTCAGAAGTTAAGTCCCATAGTGCTCAGAGCCATTTTTGGCCGTATGGTTACAGGCGCCATGTCGGGATTGCGCCGTCCCTCGCGCCAGATGTTCGAGTCCTTCCTCGGGCAAGGGTGTGTGTGTTGTTCTTAGCATAGCTTAATTAAAGTTAGTTAAGTGATGTGTAAATCTGGGGACCGATGGCCTAAGCTGTTTGGTCCATTAGGAATTCACACATTTTTGAACAACAGTGAACTGCCAATATAAATTGGCAATCGGTAAATAAACGCGTAGCAACCGTAAAACCAACATGCGAAACAAAACACTACGATGTGAGGGAGCAACCTAATATTATAAAGTCATTACGTAAAAGTCAATCTGAGGAGCTTCTGTAGGGATATTGACACGGTTGTAGTTAGTAGGTTGATGGACTCGAGGAAAGTTTTAATACACATATCGTAATTATCTGACCCAAACTGACTGGCATGTTGTGAATTAGAAGCTCGCCATCGGCGTTTTTCTGTCAGTATGTGAAAGCTTATCCCAATAACTGCTTTATGGATTTTATTCGATTTTCGCTAATATAGACTGAATCGCAAGGAATGTTTGTATATAGAACATAGTGCTGCTACTCCAGGGAAGTCGGTCGGCTGCGGATAGTTACTGCTATTTACCCGAAGCCTGAGCTGGTCGATAGTTCCCATAAGTTTACAAAAAATTGTCTCCACCGTAGTTGACATGGCTCTGAGGTATCTTTATTTGGTGTTCCCTCACAATGTGAGATCCAGATCTGTACTGAACTGTTGTAGTGACTTCTACCGTTAGAGAGTACTTTGTCAATTACAAACTAGTTTTCGCAAGAAATGGCTTCCATAGTTAGAAAATTTTTAGTCCAGCACTAGACACAACATTACACGCACTAATTACTATTATACACTATTCCTTATCCATATTTAGTTTAAAACCAGAAATAGGATGAAAGTTTAATTGAGTCAACGAATAACTTCTACTAGTTTGTGTCTCAGATGGTTGTGCGGCATTATATAGTGTTCCTGCGATAGCAGTTCGCTATTCAAGCGATCGACGAGTCCAGAGTCTTCTTTATTGTTTTCTCTGCTCTTCTTAGACAATCACTACAGAGTTTACGCAGCTGTTTTAAGCTCATAGCAAACGTATATATATTTGTAACACCAGTTTAAGCAAAATGAATTGCATACCAGTCTGAAAACTCAATTAGTATCAGCGGCATTTTGAACCAGCTGAAAAGTGTTCCTGTGGGAGCACGAAACAGTCGAGTATGTGCCCCAAAGCGTTCTGGAATTATAGCACAACCCTCTTACATACAGTTAAACCCTCTTATATATAGTTTGCTACTTGTATGAGATATTTTACTATACATGTCAGGATAAACTGATATATTTTTACAAATATTACAAATACAGAAAAGAGTCATATTTACGTTAATTCTAATTATGTTTTAAGTATCGTTTTACTTCAAAGTTTCCATATTAGACGTTTTTATTCTACTCTAGGCAAATATATTTCTAGATGAACAATAATTCGGTTACCTAGTGATTTACCAGACATTTATTACATCAGATATCAAGCGTTAGTGTGAGGAGATCCACATATTTGAAGTGGCCCAATGTAAAGGAAGCAAAAACTTCTAAATTCTGTGATTGATTTCACTGGGTTTCTCGTTTGTTCTCACTAAATAACGTCTCCTACATACAATTTTTCTGCCTTACGATTTTCGTGATGACATTTTATCCTGGCTTAGTCTCTATTACCCACCCTTTCTCTTAAGAATTCCTTCTTTCTCGGCGGTTGAAGCTATTAGGAGAAAGCTGAAGAAATTCTTCTACTAAACTTTCACACCTCATGCACTATAAAACTTTTTGTGGTGTGATCTCATTTGAGTAATTGACTAAAGAACTGAAGACGTCCCTAAATCAGTTATAAATTTGCCACAAACTCAATGATTTTCACGGCAATGCATGTTACACAACCTGTCTAATTCACGTTTATATCATTCAGCAGAATTACTCGCTGAATGGCATGCAGCAGGGTGAATCATCTGCACGCTATGCCTTACCATAAATTTTTACTACAATTTTTAAATTAATTAGGACCAATTATCAGATAAAACGAGGTTCGTTTCCTAAATTTCGAAAAGTAATATAGCTTTTTACTAAATATTACTTTAATTGAAGCTTACCCTAGGCGATACAATGTTCTGATTTTAGGAAAATCTTCGAATGCCAATAGCAGACATGTAGCTACTGTGCTGTGTAAAGTTTAACAGCTACTTATTACAAAGGGTCCTCCAGTTTTATGCTTTGCCCCACTTGTCCTACGTACATTGTTTGTTACTTTAGCCCCTTGGCCCATATTCCAGAATTTTAAACATTCTATAATGTCTATCAGTAAAAATTGTTGCACCAAAAATTTTACAGCGTATTTCGACGATACACAATGACCATCGGGTAAATCAAACTTATATACACTTTCCTAATATCTATTTAGTGCATCTTTGATATCTGAAAATTTTGTAATACTCTCCCAGTTTGGGAATGCTTGTATTATCAAAAGTAGCCTTCACTGAGTTTCAACATATAACACAATTACGTGATGCCTCACGTTTTGCATACTGGCTCACTTTTCCATTAATCATTTAAAACATAAAAATGTAGCTTCTGAAACGTTCCCTCATTTCCAGTTTCGTGGGAAAGTTCATCAAATTATCTAGCAATCGTAAGAAAGCGTCAGCTTTTGAATTGCCTACACTGTTACACCGAGATTCTACCTGGCTTCAAAGTCTGCTCTTGTGATGATTAAAAAGAACGATGTCATAACGTCAGTGAAGTAAGTAGGTGCCAAGACGCAAGAACATGTATACGAAATACTAGAAGATGTATTCAGTAGGCTGACATTGCATAAGAGAAGACACAGCGCTTCTGAAAGTGGGAATTGTGGCTGTTTACAGTGTTGACTGGTCTTCTGGAAAACCTGACAAGATAGGAAAGCCAAGGGCAACAGTACCATTAATGTAAGAAATTTCTTAATAGAATTTGATACAGGAAGAAATGCAAAGTATTATCATTGCATGAAAAAAACGACCTCCATTTAGGAATGTCAGGGCTTTGTGATGTGCATGGAAAATCAGCTTATGTCCTTACAAAAGATAGATCCTGAATTCCTTGAAACTACAAATAATCGTTAGAGCCTGTTTTTCAGGCATTGTATGTATTTTATCATATTTGATCAGAGTTCTACTTACAAATGCTATTATTTAGAAAATGTTACATTCAGGTTCATCTACTATTTGAAAATCTGTCCACTCATTTGAACTGGATGCGATAAATTAGAGAAATGTAGCACACAGTCTCTTATTAAATACTTTCACATATAGTCGAATAGTCAAACTAAGTTGACTTTCTATTTACACAAAAGCACTATCTTTCCTTAGTAAGTTGATTCAGTTTGAATTATTGAAAGCAAGTCCTTTTGCAAACTTCTGTTAGAATCGACAGTGCCCAAGGTAAGCGTCATGCTTTTTTCTTGCCTGCAGTTTGCTGACGATTGTTAGTTGATTCTTTTGGGTCCTTGTCATCCCACCTGTGGTAATGAAGTACCCCAAGAATTTAATTTCTTTCTTAACAAACTCACATTACTTCAGATTCAGAGTCATATCCTCAACTTGAAGAACCTGAAATTCTTTAAAACTTTCCTTCAGTAATTGACAGTCTTCTATTGCAGTTAGCAAGTCATTTACACAAACAGTCAATATAGCACTGAATTCAGCTCCTATAATTGAATTTATGCACTTATGGAAACAGAAATGCAAGTATTTAAATCAAGGGGTATAATGTTATAATGGTAACATTTACCAGTTAACAGATATGCAGTGTATTTCCGTGATTCAGGTGCTTAAGTAATTGGCCAATATCGCGTCATTTAGCGAAAGCCAGTCATACATAATTATTGTTCAACCTCTGTAGCAGGTCATCAAGATAATCTCGATTGTCAGTCTCCCTGTTTATTGTTTTGTTTAATGTCTGCTGTCCTAATATTTATATAAGATAAGTGGGTCACCCTACCCAAAAATTGCTTGTTACAGTCATCCCCACATTCTAATGTTTTCAGTAAAATACTTTGGAGCTCGAGACCTCATTGTCAACTATAAAATACTGACGTTTCGGCGACTGTTGCAAGACGCTTTCCTTAGGGAGTACTGCAGTGAATTAGACATACACGCCGAGGAGGGCGTCTTGCAATAGTTGCCGAAATGTAATTTTGTAGTTGACAATGCGGCCTGAAACCCAGAAGAATTTTATTGACTGTCACAACGGTCTGGAAGCGAACGTTTACAGTGTAACGTTTTGTTACTCTGCTTCTTTCTGAGACAGTGGATCTGCATAGGGTATATGAAGAGAGAGTCATGGAGTATGATGTACATACAGTCCTCAAATTTCTTCATGAAACCTGATTTATAAGAAAATAATTCACTGTTCTTGTTCGAGATGATATATAATTAAGACTTTTGCACTCCCATAAAATTCAGTATTTCACCCACTATTTATAATAATTTTCAGAGCCATTTTCGCTAGTAGTATTTGTAGTCGCTAATTTTATTTGTAAAGATATACATTGTTATTATTTTCCAATGCAGTTCCAAAAATGGCGCTTCCAAGCCAGCTGGTAAGCAACCATTCTCAACTTTCCTCTCACTCAGTACATCCTGCTTGATTAAGAAGTCAGTCTCCAATGTCACATCAGTACCAAACTCAGGAATCGCTAGGAACATATGCTCAAATTCATATATTTTTACTTTGATATGTGTTTTAAATATTTGCTTAATGGATGTACTAGCCTTCCCCAGTAAACCAAAAATTTTAGCCTCCCCCCCCCCCCCCCGCAATTGCTGGAACTGTATCGAGCCCTTGTCTACATTTTCCATATTTGAAAACGTCTGAATTAATGCACTAATTTGTGATCCTCTTTCCTGTAAGACTTGCTGTTTTGTATGTAAAATTTCTGTCTGTATGAGTGTGTGTTTTCCTTCATTATTTTTTTGTACAGGTAAGTTTCTCTCAGAATAAATCTTGGCATAGTACAGTCATACTGGTATATTTTGCTCTTCCTTTATCCACTGGACGCTTTTTACGCTTTCTGATTGCCCCGTTTTGTGAGATCATAACTTGTCATTGAACCTTGAAAATTTTTATTTTCTCTTGCTGTGCTTCAATTTCTGGCTCTTGTATGATTAAATTAATTGATACCAACTTTTGTATTGCACTCGGCTATTCAACAGTGGTTTAATTAGAAACCGCCCTTAAGATATCAGCTTGAACGTCACATTTTGCGTAATCCTCGTTGACGTCGATTGTGCATACACAGACGTCTTGAACTATACTATCTCTCCTTTCGCCCTTTGTTTCTGTTACATTAACTTCAGTATTCAGGAATACTTCATCCAAAATTCTGATAATCTCGCCATCCATTAATGTGCCCTACATAACATTCCTTACGTCATTAACAACAATCCCAATTTCAGCGAGAGATCGCGTACATTTTGCGGGTCTCTCCGTTCCTCTAAACACAACATCTTTGGCACTGGCAGTTCGCATAATTTTTGGGGTACTTTCACTCATAACACACATTTCTACATTCACATCAGCAGATGAATTATGATGACTCTTTGTTTCCTTCTGATATGTAATACTTCTGATATCGCCTCAGTCTTCATATCCTCCTGTCTAACACTTACATATAGGTTATAATTTATTTTTCTGACTAGCTAAATATCGTAGCACTTTATCTCCAATGTTGTTGTCTGTTGTTGTTGTCTTCAGTCCTGAAACTGGTTTGATGCAACTCTCCATGCTACTCTATCCTGTGCAAGCTTCTTCATCTCCCAGTACTTACTGCAACCTACATCCTTCTGAATCTCCTTAGTGAATTCATCTCTTGGTCTCCCTCTACAATTTTTACCCTCCACGCTGCCCTCCAATGCTAAATTTGTGATCCCTTGATGCCTGAGAACATGTCCTACCAACCGGTCCCTTCTTCTTTTCAAGTTGTGCCACAAACACCTCTCCTCCCCAATTCTGTTCAATACCACCTCATTAGTTATGTGATCTACCCATCTAATCTTCAGCATTCTTGTGTAGCGCCACTTTTCGAAACTTATATTCTTTTCTTTTCCATACTACTTATGGTCCATGTTTCACTTCCATTAATCATTTCCATTAATCTCCCCATTACACTCATAGGTGACGTGGTATTATCACTGCTTTTTCTGATTACTCGAACATTTTCTTTCTCGACTGGTGCTAGAGGAGAGATCTGCAAAGTGAGTTGAACGATCGCTACAGCGACGTCATCTCTTTGTCTCATAGCTGCAAACATTCTATTTGCATGGACAGCTGATCTGTCCTCTCTGCTGATTAAAGTCTCAGGGGGCACAGCTTTCATGGAGCACACCTGTGATTACCTGCCTGCAGTACCATGTTTCTACACGGGACTGCTACAGGGACTCTACGACCTTATGATCCATGTTTTTCATAACTTTGCTTACGGTAATATGTTCTTAGACCACAACCATGTATCTTAATTCACAATTAAGGAAGGCTCTCGGTGTTTGACCGTCGTGCACTGTATGCAACCATTGGTTTCCTTTGTTGCCTCCATTCTCATTCTGCAGTTTTATCCTCCCCAAATAGTGCAACATTTTATCTATCACCTGTTCAACCTCCACCCATCATACTAACCTGGTATTTTTCATTATCATTTCTTTCATTAGTAATTTGTCCGTTTTGGTTACTGTACTAACGGAAATCGTGATTCCTCTCTCAGTTGTCTTTATCCTCTAAACTTTCCAGAATCGTAAAAAAGTCATGTGTTTCTAACATACACACTGCTTAGAACCTTTTTTGACATAATTCCAAAGTTGTCATACAGGTTTGGATTTCTGAGATGCTCTAACTTTCGGAAGCAGTTTTCACGAAATTCTTTCAGTGTTTCTTCCCCTGTTGCCATATATCTTCCTCATAATGCACTCCCACTACAAATAGTCCAGTTTTTATTCAGGCCAGAATTCGGTAACTAACTGCAGCTGAAACTTATTAAAATTTATTCGGTCCCTACTGAAATTGAGACACTAATTTTTCTCATCCACCACGATAACTCTTTTTATCACGTCAATATTTTCATTATAGGACATATTTTCAGTAACGGTTCTTTCAAAATTCTTTAGAAATCTGCGGGATGTCATCCATTCTGTTTTCAAATTTCTATTCACTGTCTGCAATATTTACATTGAAAATTGTGTCAACTAAGTCATTAGGTTTACCAGAGATTTTCTTTCGAAGACTGCCGGTGTTACTTTGAATCTCAGAAGCGTGTTCAAAGAAACGTTTGTTTGCTAAACAATCACGTAAATATTTACCACTGTCTCAGTGTAAGAAAAATCTTTTCTCAAATTTGAATTTCCTTTGTACTGTTAGTGACACTTCAACGTTCAATTTCGTCTGAATCAGTGATTCAGTACATCCCTGGATCTTTTCTAGCACTCATACATTTCCCATTAATGCCATTTCTCTGAAGCTTCGTATACACTGCAGCAGTGATCAGATTTTCCATTTCTGCATTAAAATCCTTAACTTCTTTATTCAGAATTTCTAGATTTCTTCTTACATCATAAATTTTCTTGCTTATTCTGCTACTTGCACTTCAGTTACACAATCAGTTTTACTAATTCGTGTTTCAGTTTGTCATTCCTCAATTATTTTGTCAGTTTTGTTACTTATTGCGATCACATATTTGATTCGTCAAAACCGTTAACACATTACTGATACTAAATTGTGGTTCTCATTTTGTTCCAAAACAGCCCCATTGTTCAATCCTCCCTCTTTCATTTCGCACTCAAGTTCCTTGTTTTATTTGTGTTATGGTCTGAGTGTCCACATACTGGTCACACATTCATTACCAACTACATGTCTGTTGTTGGACAGTGGTCTCATATACACTATCTGTTACCTCGTGGGAGTGTTGCCGCATTCCATTCGTCAACCAGCTAATTGATACACACTGTTGAATAAATGAACACTAAGCTTTCTTAAAGATTTACAGTTCTTGACTACTTGAACCAATGTTGTTACTGCATGTTATCTGACCCACTACGTTATACTATTGGGTTTTTCTCAGTTTTTAGAATGCAGGCAAGTGGTCTCTTACTTTTTCACCATCTCTTCACCTGACGATTGGTCCGTTCTCCACTATGTTATCTTCATTAGAAAACTAATTACATCATACCCCGAAGTTTGTTCACTAATCGATTTGTATGTTTTTCTGTTTCTCCTGGTGATCCATATCATAAATATCTCTATGAATTGGTGGACAATGGTTAGACTTTCAATGACCAACCTCTTACTGTCTTGCGGAGAACGGTTACCATAAAGAGAATATAGGCTCTCCACTTAAGACACGTTGGAGAGGTTGCATCTGAGAATCCTATTCTGCGTACTAAAAGCAATTCTTGACTTTTGACTCTTCTATTTATTAAATTATCTATCTACACATTCGTTGTCTTTTTGCTGCCTTTTATGTAAAAGACATTTTACATGAACGAATAGTATGACTTCATTGCTAAGAGTGTAACTTTTTCTTCGGTTTGTTATGCTACATTATTGTAAACTTCCTGACGTTGACTTTAGTTTCTATTTCCGAAGTGGCTACACTAATGTTTTCCATTACATGCTAAAATTTTTGAGAACTAGTGGCGAAGTGTAGAAAATTATCAACATAACGTACCTGGTATAGAATTTTGCTCTTTTTCATCCAACTAACGTCCATCTTACAATTTTTTAAAGAATTGAAGTCCCATGTATGAAACAGCTTCAAACGATCGTTTTATTTTACAAGCTACATAATGTATAAAGCATGTAAAACCTTTATATTAGAAGACGAAAAATTGTAATTAGTTTGATTTTGTTAGTTTCCGATTATTCACCCATAGATTAATGAAAAAGTAAAATTGAAACTCACGCCATACCTCCTGAACTACGCGTTGTAAAGTGATATAATTTTACAGATACATTAAGTGACATATTTGTGGATAGTGTTTGTAAAACGTGTTGCGACTAGAAGGAAGCAATAAATTAAAACTTGTGTCTGATACTAAAGTTTTAGTGTGCGAATTGTGAAAATGTAGTAAGGCAAGAGAAATTACGTATTCTCCTTTCGTTATTATCTGGAGTATATTAGTGAGAAACAGTTTCGGAAAGGTTTCATATTAGGTGTAAAGTTTATTGGCAGTCGTTAAGTGCTCTCATAAACAAATACTGTGTGAATGTATTCTGGACCATTTGAGCGCCATGATTTAACAGTGCCTCGAGACACATAGAGTTTCTGTGTGTTATATTTGACTTTGTGTAAAACGTTTTCCCTATGATTACTCCTGTTAATAAGTAGACTCTACATATACATCTACATCAACATGACTGCTCTGCAATTCACATTTAAATGCTTGGCAGAGGGTTCATCGAACCACAATCATACTATCTCTCTACTATTCCACTCCCGAACAGCGAGCGGGAAAAACGAACACCTAAACCTTTCTGTTCGAGCTCTGATTTCTCTTATTTTATTTTGATGATCATTCCTACCTATGTTGGTTGGGCTCAACAAAATATTTTCGCATTCGGAAGAGAAAGTTGGTGACTGAAATTTTCGTAAAAAGGTCTCGCCGTGACGAAAAACGTCTATGCTGTAATGACTTCTATCCCAACTTGTGTATCATATCTGCCACACTCTTTCCCCTATAACGCGATAATACAAAACGAGCTGCCCTTTTTTTGCACCCTTTCGATGTCCTCCGTCAATCCCACCTGGTAAGGATCCCACAACATGCAGCAATATTCTAACAGAGGACGAACGAGTGTAGTGTAAGCTGTCTCTTTAGTGGACTTGTTGCATCTGCTAAGTGTCCTGCCAATGAAACGCTACCTTTGGCTCGCCTTCCCGACAATATTATCTATGTGGTCCTTCCAACTGAAATTGTTCGTAATTTTAACACCCAGGTACTTAGTTGAATTGACAGCCTTGAGAATTGTACTATTTATCGAGTAATCGAATTCCAACGGATTTCTTTTGGAACTCATGTGGATCATCTCACACTTTTCATTATTTAGCGTCAACTGCCACCTGACTCACCATACAGCAATCTTTTCTAAATCGCTTTGCAGCTGATACTGGTCTTCGGATGACCTTACTAGACGGTAAATTACAGCATCATCTGCGAACAGTCTAAGAGAACTGCTCAGATTGTCACCCAGGTCATTTATATAGATCAGGAACAGTAGAGGTCCCAGGACGCTTCCCTGCGGAACACCTGATATCACTTCAGATTATGGCAGATTTTTAAATTTTAAATAATAAAAGCCAAATACTTCTTGCCCATGGAAGCCGGTTGTAGGCAACTGGTACTGCGGGTTGGTTTCTGTTGTTTAATAATGTCGATTCCTTCCATACAATACTAGTTGACGTATGAGAGAGCCCAGAGTAGTGCACGTATCCTGTGCCCAGTAATGATAAACTCTACTAGAATTGTTTTATTTCAACAATGTATTGTACTCATTACATGTCCCACGAAATACATCGTCCTTCCCTGTAATCTCATGTGATAGATATTTGAACCCCTTTCCGCAAAATAAATTTCATCTTATATAGTGCACAATCCAGTGACATTTTGAGATTTTTCATATTTCGCGCTGGACAGTCCTATACCTGATACGTTCCCTCCACATCTCCGTCAGAATCTACTTATACAGGAAACGTCGAGTAATAAACTGTTGCCAAAGGGAGCACCGGTTTCGAAAAGGCAGCGAGACGTACGACGCGCCACAGATGTGGCGCCCCAGACGACGGATGGGACAGCTTTATGCCCCTGCACACGACAGCTGCCCACATATGAGCCAGCAGTATGAGTCACTCCCGTCTACTCTCCGAAATCGAAACGGATGTGTGAGGATATGAATGCGCCACATAAACAAGTCGGCCTTGTCACACAGTCTGCTTCGCTGCCGAAATACTGCGGTTGCCCTGAAACTTACGAGCGTAATAGAAATCGTGCAAAACCTGGTTGATGTCATCAGTGGATTTCTGCACGATGTTAAAGGGAAAGGAAGTATTTTTGGCCACTTGTTTAACAAATTCTTTACATCTGAGTCCTGTAATTGCGGTTACGCTCCCGTTATCCGATATTACTGTCAAGGATGTTGTCGTGCAAATTTTTACAGACGTAAACAAAAGAAACAATTTACAGTCTTCAAATAGGTTAATTTCTAACACTACATATGAAACGTTATTCACTGAGAATCCTAGACTACGTTACTGAAAAGTTGATTAATAATGGGCAACAATTTATCAGTCAGTTGCAGCGGTATTAAGGAGTGAAGCGTAACTTAATACTGTTAGTTCATTCAGCAGCTTTTCACCGCGGTTCTCATCGTACACGTTGACCGCCAATACTTCAATTTTCTGTGTGTCTAGAGTGCAATATTTCTGTATCTACAGCAAAAATTTCACTGCTTTCTAGAAAATTTTACTGAGACACAGTGTTCCATTTTTCGGCAGTTTCTAGCTTCTTTTGCGTTTTTCAAGTCCGGTTCGGCACTGAGATACGTGTGTATGTTGTATCAGGCACAGTCGTTGCAACTGATCTGAAAAACCCCATTTTTGATCTTAGAGGACTGTTTGTTTTTCTAATAAATAAACTTTTGCTGAAATCTCTCTTTGGTATTGTAGGGCAGTGAACATTCCATTTTGATCAAAATACTGCACCAAGCGAGGCGGAGCAGTGGTTATCACACTCGACTCACATGCGAAAGGACAACGGTTCAATCTGCGTCTTGCTATCCTGATTTAGGTTTTCGTGATTTCCCTAAATTGCTTCAAGCAAGTGCTGGCATGGTTCCTTTCAAATGGCACGGTCGACTTCCTTCCCCATCCTTACCTATCCTGAAGGGACCGATGACCTAGGTGTTTGGTCCCTTTCCCCCAAATCAACCAACCATCCAAAATACTGATAATTTGATAGAGACTCATTCGTTTTCGTTTTAGATACATTACTTAAGAAATCCTTAAGAATAATGTCATCACGATAGGTTGTAATTGTTTGAAGATGCTGATTTGACGGACTCAAGATGCTGTTCAAAAACAAAGGTAAGCATTCCATCTAAGAGTAGATAGAAAATAAGAAAATGAAAACCATAATTCCTATGGGAGCAGAGTTCATTGAGTAATCTGGAATGAAGAAATGTGTGTAGGTGTCTGTATTTTAAATTGATGGTTTATTGTGTTGATGTCTATTTTAACAACTACAAACATAACTGAAAACGAATGTTTTATGGAGGTGTGTCACAATGAAAATGTATTTCCAAATAATTTCTTTAATAACTTTGTATGTTTCACATACGAATTTCTTCGGTTGTTTTAATACTTTACTTTGTTTATGTTCCTTCCAGCAAGCAGAGAAACATTTTCTCCATTATCTCTAGACAATGAGCTAATTACACAGAATCTAAGCAGTGAAGATTAGTAATTAGTGAAACGTAAAGGAACGATGTTTTATGATGTATGTACGACAATGTCAACTGAAATTTCGATTTTCCATCAAAGAATTAATGCAAGGTAACTTACCTACTGCAGTTATAGTATGTGTAGGTACAATTCCACAATGACCATTTGAAAGTTAAGCTAATTGTCATAGCGATAAGAGCCATAGATCCTATCACCGAATAAACTGCAAACCGACTACTGTGAAATTATGTCAGACGGTGGCTTGAACGAGAAAACAAAATTACGTTGCAGTGAGTACAGTAGAACCCCTCTAATCCGTTACCTTCGGGACTGAGATCATGGTCGGAAAGAAAAAAAGGTCGGATTACCCAAAAAATCTAATATTTGTTGCAAAAAGTATTAAAAGACAATTAATAGAAAAAATTAAAAGATTTAAGAACCAAAATACGTCTACAGTAATACAAAAAGATATTTTTTACACAGTGTTAAACAATATATTAAGTAAAATACGTCTGCACACACTATCACATCCATTGGATTTACATGAAAAAACGACAAACAAATTACAGTACTGTACAGTACTGAATAACGTATAAACGATATACACCTTAAACAAAAATATGTTTATGGCACAGTATGCAAAAAAGGAATTTTTTTACAAAGGAATTAAACTACTGTGTGTATAAATGAAGAAATGATTATACTGTATGCATTGTTTTCTACAGTAAAAACGAAAACAAATTACTTGGGGAAAAAAGTCAGTGATACATTTTTGTTTAGCAGATGTTATTCTTGATTTACCTGCAGTGTCCCTCCATTTTTTATCCACAAAACTTCCGTTAGAGTAGAAGTTGGATTTTGCTCCATATATTGAAGGGTGACGTCAAAATCGTTTTTTGCATCGTTGTGTGAAATCCGGATGGGGGGTTCATCCTCGCCGTCCAAGTCCTCATTCACAGTTTCCTGGCTAACAGCGGCAATAATTTGGTCGTCATTGAGCTCTAAAAAAGTGTCACAGTCTTTCTCACATTCGTCGATCCACCATTCAACTTTATTGGCAGGGACGTTCGGCTCCAGAGTTTATAGGTCTTTAACGATTCCCAATGCGTCGTTGTTTTGTCATATTGGGTATTCTCAATTTCAGTCATAACTTGTGGCCAAGGCTTACGCCACGATCTCCGCAGTGTGTGAAGTTTCAGTTCATCCCATACTGTAGCGATTGTCAAGATTGTGTAGATTGCTGTGTAGATTTTTGATCGCGGCAATAAACCGGAGAGGAAGACAAGTTGGTATTTTTGAATGCCCTTGGTTTCTTAGATTTGCCAATGACGAACAAGGGCAGCTTGTGGGTACCCTCGGCGTTGCTACAGTGAATGACTGTTGTTCTCCCTTATATAAGTCTCGTTCCTACCGCGGATTCATTTGAAGCTGGGAGCGTTTCTGTTGGCAACATTTTAAGGTTCAGCCCTGTCTCGTCGATGTTATACACTTGGCAGGGTAACAGTTCATTTTCTTCTACAATTTCTTGAAACTTTACAGAAAATCCTTAGCAGCTGCGGCATCACCGCAAATAGATACAAATCGGACACCATGGCGAGTCTTCCAACGATCAATACAGCCGTCACTGGTAGAAAATTTACGTTCCGCTTTCAGTTTCTTGTGCAAAATATCGTTTTTTCTTTGAGAATAGGCCCGGAGATTGGAGTTTCTTTCCTTATTTCTTGACAAAACCACATCCACAATGCGTTATCAGGCAGTTCAAGTTTAGGCTTTTTTAATGTTTTGCAATTCTTCAGAGTGTTTTCACCATCAATCGTAATTGTATAGGATTCAATGTCTTTCCGATTCTTCCTCCAATCCTTAATTGTCATAACACCTACATTCAGTTCCTTTGCAATTTTCAGTTGCGATTCTCCTTGCTCCAGTCTTTGCAGCACTGCTAATGTTTCATTTAGTGAAAGAGTTACGTGTTTACGTTTAAATCCAGACATGTCGAAAAATTGACAACTGTACACACAATGAATCTACAGTAATAAGTACTGTAGAGAACACGGAATAAAGCAAACAACGACGTTTTTTTAATGCCAACAAAGGATTTAGCTGCACAATAACGTACAGTATAACAATATGTACAGCAATAGACACCGCAACAATGACCCGACAGGCGCCCAGTCAGTGACAAGTCGGCACAGGCTAGCGAGCCTGAGCGTGGTCGAGCTAACCGGAGTGACGGACCATCTGAGGTCGGATTAGAGGGGTCCTACTGTATTCAAAGACTCAACCAGGGTACAACGTAATGTTTGATAGAGACGTTGACGTCGTATCGTACTGCTATTAATTACATAATCAAACTATTTGGATAATTCGTTATTTCAGAAACTAAAATAGTGGAGCTCTCACCAATCTACACTGCCGAAGCGAAGCGAATTAGTGTCTGGTTCCTCTATATGAGAATGAGTCAGTAATGGATTATACTGACTGCCTGTGAAACGCCAATATTGACTGTGGACGCCAGCGCTCTGCCGATACATCACAAGTTCATTGATCGAAAGCTCTGAGATTTAGAGGTTCTCGAGCACGAGCTGAAACTTCAGTAGGCCTAGCTCTCTCGAGGCTTACAACTGACTCAGTGATTTGTCCGATTCTTTTGACTGTTGCGGGCTAGTGTACCAAATTCAAGGTTGTGGGGAAGTGGAAATAAAGTTGAAATCAGAACATGCGGTTTACTGCAGACAAAGAGAGCACAGTAAAATTCGAATGTAGACGTTCTTTTACTTTCGCACTATTTAGGCAGATCGCTACAAGGACCAAGAGAAACTCGTAAGTGAAAGATGAATCCAGTTCAGAAAGACGATGTTGGATTAAGGCAAACATAGGAGAAACATCAACCAATGATTCTTCATTGGGGGTGTTAAATACACTGCCTGAGCAAAATGTAAGATGAAACACCCAGAAAGGGATGAAGAAACTGGAGGAAACGAAAAGAAACGGCTTAACGGTTTGAGAGGCTAAGATACCTTATTTCGGTGATTACAAAATCGAGTCGAATTTATAACAAGTGGCCATACCTGCCCATACTGACGTCACACCAGATCTGTCCAAGACGATCTCACTTATTCGATTGCGAAGGATGTCTCTTATCCTATGTGTCCTCTGCTGAAGCGAGCTGGATCGCCACTATTCTGCTGGTCTCTGATACCCTGTATTCTGGTACTGGAGTTGACATCCAAGCTGGTTCCACAATTGTTGTATCTAGGACCGATCTGGACATTTTCCTGGACACGAGACAAGCTCTGCATCATACAGACAGATTACAGAGACATCTGCAATGTGAGAAAGAGCTTTATGCCGTTGAAAAATGACACTACTATGACAATGTCTCTAGAGACGTAACACAAGCAGATGCAGGATGAGCGAAACCTGCTGTATACCCTCATCATAATGATAAATTTCTGCCTTGATCACATATGCTTTACATTTCATAAAGACTGTTTCCGCCTTGACGCTATTATCAGGATCGTTAAAAAGAGAGAAAGTAAAAAATACTAATGCGGCAGAATAGAGGCCGAATTAGCTAATGGCTAAATATACAGTAAATGTTAGGTATACATAAAATATAAGATGGCTCATCTGATAATTGTGAATTGTGTAGCACATGTGGTGAAGATGACTGAGAACGATGAAAAACGGTTCCTTAAAACGAAAATACACACGATGAACGGTTATATGATAATTGGGTTCTAGAAGTTCTGTTATTCTAAAATATGTTCATGTCCATTTCAGCAGAAGAGGCTAACGTGAAATTTTGTGGTTGCTGATAGAAATTAGGATATTCTACAGGAATAAGGAAAGGTAAAATCAGGAAGTGTTCGGGCTTCTGTTTCTTTTAGGTACATTACTGTCGCCATTGCAGTTTAATTGTATACTTTAAAGAGTTAATAATGTGGTGGACAATGAACAAAAAATGATCGTGAGATATAAGAAGGAACCCTTACATACAAAGTATACGTGACTAGCAGCCAGAAAGTAAGAAGGTACCAAGAAGTTTCAGTACAAGGTAGTCGATCTCACGAACTTCAGAACGGAGATAATGAAACGGATCTCCTGAATATGGGTCTGCGTTTTTATATTAACCACAAGCTGAACCCAAGCATAATTAGAAATAACACTGTGAAAAAATTACTGGATGTAGACAAACCTAATAAATTTGTACGTGAAGTCTTAGCAGTATCAGCAAACACTTCCACAAAGCACGTCAATTCAGACATAGTAATACATGCATTGTAGAAGAACTGAATGTCATATATTACTTAATATATTTTAGAAATGTACATGTCTGTAACAACGAAAGAGAATAGAGGAAATTCTGCTGTGATAATAATAATTTATGATAACGAGTACATCCAAACAATTGAAAATTTTTATCCAGTAGAGAAATAGTTAAAAGTCGAAAACAGTAAAAATCCATCTAATAAATCTGAGTAAAAAATATGGAGACGATATTAGTATGCTGTTTACCGAAGAAAAACGGAAAGGTAAATTAAAAGAATTGTATCCAAATTTTCCAGTTCTCTGGTCACAAATTAAATTGCACAAGACAAGGGATCCATATAGACTGATTGTTAACAAGAAATCATGTCCTAATTACAATGTCAATAATGAATGTAATGAAGGACTGTCGTCTACCAATGACAGAACATAGAATTTCAAATATAGTTATGAATTTGCCTGGGATATTAAAGATACACTGACCGCAAATGGAGCAGCGCTGATTTCCTTCGATTTCATTGTTCTCTATACTAGCGTCCCACCAAGCGACACGTTGGAGGTTGTGAGATGAACTTGTTAAATTATAAGAAAATTATTCATGGCGTAATAACATAACTCATAAAAATATTAGTTCTGTTTTATTTAAATTATTTTAAATTTAACAGCAAATTATTTTACCAAATGAATGACAGACATGTAGCGGGCAATACTTTTGCAGAAACTTCGGCTGACACTTCAGAAATGAACTGGAAAACATCTTTGTTAAGAAAATAATGCATGAACAAAACGTATCTAATACATTTGGAACATCTACGACATCATACTGATGTATGAAAGTGATGCAAAGAAAAATAAAAAAAAACGCATGTTAGCAGGAAAAATGAAGGTGATGCATGAAAAACTTCTGTTTATAATGGAACTGGAGGAAGATTGAAGTATAAGCTTTTTGGGAAGATAGTATGTATATAAGCATATTTAGGAAGACATAAGACACTTACACGGTAGTTAATATGATATCCTGACACACTGAAAAGTATAAATGGGCTTGTTTTACAACCGTGACCAACGTGATGCTAAGACTTCCATTCGACTGTACGACGAAGACAAAGAACTGATCATTATGAAAGAATTAGCCTACATGAATGGATTTGACTTTTTAAGTAATAGAACCCAGTACGTTGTCCTCGATGGTGAGTGTTCATCGGAGGTGAGGGTATCATCTGGAGTGCCCCTGGGAAGTGTGGTAGATCCACTGTTGTTTTTTATCTACATAAATGATCTTTTGGACAGGGTGGATAGCAACATGCGGCTGTTTGCTGATGATGCTGTGGTGTACGGGAAGGTGCCGTCGTTGAGTGACTGTAGGAGGATACAAGATGACTTGGACAGGATTTATGATTGGTGTAAAGAATGGCAGCTAACTCTAAATATAGATAAATGAAAATAAATGCAGATGAATAGGAAAAATAATCCTGTAATGTTTGAATACTCCATTAGTAGTGTAGCGCTTGACACAATCACGTCGATGAAATATTTGGGCGTAACACTGCAGAGCGATATGAAGTGGGACAAGCATGTAATAGCATTGTGGTGAAGGCGGATAGTCGTCTTCGGTTCATTGGTAGAATTTTGGGAAGATGTGGTTCATCTGTAAAGGAGACTGCTTATAAAACACTAATACGACCTATTCTTGAGTACTGCTCGAGCGTTTGTTATCCCTATCATGTCGGAATGAAGGGCGACATAGAAGCAATTCAGAGGCGGGCTGCTAGATTTGTTATGGTAGGTTTGATGATCACACGAGTGTTACGGAAATGCTTCAGGCACTCGGGTGGGAGTCTCTAGAGGAAAGGAGGCGTTCTTTTCGTGAGTCGCTACTGAAAAAATTTAGAGAACCAGCACTTAAATCCGAATGCAGTTCAGTTTTACTGCCGCCAACTTATATTTCGCGAAAAGACCACAAAGATAAGATAAGAGAGATTAGGGCTGGTACAGAGGCATTTTGGCAGTCATTTTTCCCTCGTTCTGTTTGGGAGTGCTACAGGGAGAGAAGATGCTAGTTGTGGTACGAGGTACCCTCTGTCACCCAACGTATGGTTGATTGCGCAGTATGTATGTGGATGTAGATGTATATGTAGATGTAGATTACATGGCTGTCAAGTAATAAACATGTACAACAACATTAGCTCAAAAGTACATGACAAGAGGAAGACAACAGGTCCCAACGTTTCTTACTATCTCATACAACGGTTCACTTCATGGTAGTATTTGACAAATTTCAGATAAAGTAGGATTAAAATAAAATTTGAGATTGAATGTACAATCGGTTCCAGGCTCCACTACAAAACTGGCAACAACAGGAAATGATATTTGGTATCCATTTCCACAAGATCAACTGCCAAATCTGTGAAAGGTTTATATTGGTCATAAGGGTAGGAATTTTAAGAGTCGCTTACAAGAACACACATATGGGCGAAATAAGAGAACCTTTGGTGCTTATATATATCAGGAATAAATATGCAGAATAACTTGGAAGTGTTGCATAGGACACCGGAAGGATATTTATTGAACCTCGTGAAGGAGATGGAGATCTACGTACACAGTTAAATGCTTAAACAAAAGAATCAGTTTAGCTTGAATGGCTGCTTTGAAACATTCCAGAACTTATTAGCATGAAAAAGACACCCACTGCATCAGGTCGGAGTGCGGTCATACATATCAGGCATCGGTGACCCGCGAACTGGGAAGTATGAATAAAGTTTTGTTACCTTTTGGACTTTTTATTCAGAACTGAAGTGTGGATTTTCCTTCTACATATTATATTTCACTTTATGTGTTATTCTTAGGTACACAGACTGCACGATCAATTCATTTTAACTAATTCACAGCATGGTCTGTTTTAAACCACTGGATCTTTAAACTGTGCAGAGGATCCATGGCAGCTCTCATTGCTTTTTCCAGCTTCCAACTGCGAAGGGCTAACGGCTTCAGGCGAAAACAGTAGCCGTCTACAGAGCTATGACAAGGTGAGGCACTGCTGTAGAGGCGTTTACAAAATAGCGTCACATTATTGGTTGAGGTAGACTCAGAGAAAGCTTTTGACAATGTTGACTGGAATACTCTCTCTCAAATTCTGAAGGTAGCAGGGGAAGAATACAGGGAGCGAAAGGCTCTTTAGAATTTATACAGAAACCAGATAGCAGTTAAAAGAGTCGAGGGACATGAAAGGGAATCAGTGGTTGCGGAGGCAGTGGGACACGGTTCTAGCCTCTCCCCGATGTTATTCAATCTGTATATTGAGCAAGCAGTAAAGGAAACAAAAGAAAAATTTGGAGTAGGTAAATATAAACTTTCAGGTTCACCGATGACATTGTAATTCTGCCAGAGACAGCAAAGAGCAGTTGAACGGAATGTGTAGTGTCCTGAAAGGAGGATATAAGATGAACATCAACAAAAGCAAAACGACGATAATGGAATGTAGCCGAGTTAACTTGGGTGATGCTGAGGGAATTAGATTAGGAAATGAGACACTTAAAATAGTAAAGGAATTTTGCTATTTGGGGAGCAAAATAACTGATGATGGTCAAGGTATGGAGGATATAAAATGTACACTGGCAATGACAAAGAAAGCGGTCATCTACATCTACATCTAGATCCATATTCCGCAAGCCACCTGACGGTGTGTGGCGGATGGTACCCTGAGTACCTCAATCGGTTCTCCCTTCTATTCAAGTCTCCTATTGTTCGTGGAAAGAAGGATTGTCGGTATGCTTCTGTGTGGGCTCTAATCTCTCTGATCTTATCCTCATGGTCTCTTCGCGAGATATATGTAGGAGGGAGCAATATACTGCTTGACTCTTTGGTGAAGGTATGTTTTCGAAACTAACAAAAGCCCGTACCGAGCTACTGAGCGTCTCTCCATCAGAGTCTTCCACTGGAGTTCATCTATCATCTCCGTAACGCTTTCGCGATTACTAAATTATCCTGTAACGAAGCGCGCTGCTCTCCGTTGGATCTTCTCTATCTCTTCTATCAACCTTATCTGGTACGGATCCCACACTGTTGAGCTGTATTCAAGCAGTGGGCGAACAAGCGTACTGCAACCTACTTCCTTTGTTTTCGGATTGCATTTCCTTAGGATTCTTCCAATGAATCTCAGTCTGGCATCTGCTTTACCGACGATCAACTTTATATGATCATTCCATTTTAAATCACTCCTAATGCGTACTCCCAGATAATTTATGGAATTAACTGC
Organism: Schistocerca gregaria; assembly: GCF_023897955.1. NCBI lineage: Eukaryota > Metazoa > Arthropoda > Insecta > Orthoptera > Acrididae > Schistocerca > Schistocerca gregaria. Next base: position 94,680,555 of record NC_064920.1, on the reverse strand, counting down.
TTCCAGTTGCTGACCTGCTATTTTGTAGCTAAATAATAAGGGATCTATCTTTCTATGTATTCGCAGTACATTACACTTGTCTACATTGAGATTCAATTGCCATTCCCTGCACCATGCGTCAATTCGCTGCAGATCCTCCTGCATTTGAGTACAATTTTTCATTGTTGCAACCTCTCGATACACCACAGTATCATCCGCAAAAAGCCTCAGTGAACTTCCGATGTCATCCACCAGTTCATTTATGTATATTGTGAATAGCAACGGTCCTATGACACTCCCCTGCGGCACACCTGAAATCACTCTTACTTCGGAAGACTTCTCTCCATTGAGAATGACATGTTGCGTTTTGTTATCTAGGAACTCCTCAATCCAATCACACAATTGGTCTGATAGTCCGTGTACTCTTACTTTGTTCATTAAACGACTGTGGGGAACTGTGTCAAACGCCTTGCGGAAGTCAAGAAACACGGAATTTACCCGTGAACCCGTGTCTATGGCCCTCTGAGTCTCGTGGACGAATAGCGCGAGTTGGGTTTCACACGACCGTCTTTTTCGATACCCATGCTGATTCCTACAGAGTAGATTTCTGGTCTCCAGAAATGTCATTATACTCGAACATAATACGTGTTCCCAAATTCTATAACTGATCGACGTTAGAGATATAGGTCTATAGTTCTGCACATCTGTTCGACGTCCCTTCTTGAAAACGGGGTTGACCTGTGGCCTTTTCCAATCCTCGAGTACTCTGTGTAAAATCGGACTGGTATCCCATCAGGTACAGCGGCTTTTCCTCTTTTGAGCGATTTTAATTGTTTCTCTATCCCTCTGACGTCTATTTCGATATCTACCATTTTGTCATCTGTGCGACAATCTAGAGAAGGAACTACAGTGCAGTCTTCCTATGTGAAACAGCTTTGGAATAATACATTTAGTATTTCGGCCTTTAGTCTGTCATCCTCTGTTTCAGTAAGATGGTGATCACAGAGTGTCTGGACATTTTGTTTTGATCCACCTACCGCTTTGACATAGGACCAAAGTTTCTTAGGATTTTCTGCCAAGTCAGCACATAGAACTTTACTTTGGAATATATTGAACGCCTTTCGCATAGCCCTCCTCACAATACATTTCGCTTCGCGTAATTGTTGTTTGTCTGCAAGGCTTTGGCTATGTTTATGTTTACTGTGAAGTTCCCTTTGCTTACGCAGCAGTTTTCTAACTCGGTTGTTGTACCATGGTGATTCTTTTCCATCTCTTACGATCTTGCTTGGCACATACTCATCTAACGCATATAGTACGATGGTTTTGAACTTTATCCACTGATCCTCAACACTATCTGTACTTGAGACAAAACTTTTGTGTTGAGCCATCAAGTACTCTGAAATCTGCTTTTTGTCACTTTTGCTAAACAGAAAAGTATTCCTACCTTTTTTAATATTTCTATTTTCGGCTGAAATCATCGATGCAGTAACCGCTTTATGATCGCTGATTCCTTGTTCTGCATTAACTGATTCAAATAGTTCGAGTCTGTTTGTCACCAGAAGGTCTAATATGTTATCGCCACGAGTCTGTTCTTTGTTTAACATCTCAAGATAGTTTTCAGATGAAAGCACTTAAAAAAATTTCACTGGATTCTTTTTCCCTGCCATGCGTTATGAACGTTTCTTAAGAAGAGAAATTTGTTAACATCGCTTATAGATTTAAGTGTGAAGAATTCGTTTCTGAAAGTATTCGTATGGAGTGTTGCCATCTATGGAAGTGAAACTTGAACGATAAATAGTTTGGACAAGAAGAGAATACAAGCTTTCAGAAATGTGGTGCTACAGAAGAAAGATGAAGATTAGATGGATAGATAGATCACATAACTAATGAGGAGGTAATGAATAGAATTGGTGAGAAGTTTGTGGCACAACTTGACTAGAAGAAGGGATCAGTTTGTTGGGCATATTTTGAGGCATCCAGGGATCACCAATTTATTATTGGAGGGCAGCTGGAGGGGTAAAAATCGTAGAGGGAGACCAAAAGATAAATACACTAAACAGATTCAGAAGGATGTAGGTTGCAGATGAAGAAGTGTGCACAGGGTAGAGTAGCATGGAGAGATGCATCAATCCAGTCTCAGGACTGACGACCACCACAATAACAACAATTCAACAAAAAATTATGTTAACAGGCAGAATACGCTGATGCGGTCGGCAAGGCCTATATAAGACAACAAGTGTGTTAAATCGATTACGGGCCCTACAATGACAGGTTATCAAGATTTAAATGAGTTTGTCAGCGTCGAAGATTTTCCCGTTCGACCATTTCACGAGTGTATTGTGAATATTAGGAATCTGGTATAACACCAAATCCCAGGCATCGCTGTCGCCGTAAAAAGATCTTGCAAGAACGGGACCAGCGATGATAGAAAATAATATTTCAACGTGACAAAAGTGCAATCATTCCGCCAGTTGTTGTAGATTTCAATGCTGGGCCATCAACAATTGTCACCGTGCGAACTATTCGACGAACCAGGCTTGATATGGACTTTCGGAGCCGAAGGCCCATCCTTGTACCGTTGATGACTACACGACACAAAGCTTTTCGCCTTGCCTGGACCTGTCAACTTCGACATTGGACTGTTGATGACTGGAAACATGTTGTCTGGTTGGACGAGTCTTGCTCCAAATTGTGTCGAGCGGATGGACGTGTACGGGTATGGGTGCAACCTCATAAATCCATGACCTTGTATGTCAGCAGTGAACTGTTCAAGCTTGTGGAGGCTCTGTAAGGGTGTCGGGCGTGTGCAGTTGAAGTGACATGGGAACCTTGTTACATCTAGATTCGACACTGACTGGTGACACGTACATAGGCATCCTGTCTGATCACCAGCATCCATTCACGTCCATTGTGGTTTACGATCGACTTGGGCCATTCTAACAGTACAATGCGACACACCAATCAGCTAAAATTGCTACAGAATATATATATCAGTTCATGACATCAATTCTTACAAATTTCAAAACACCGCCATCTCTTTCCCCACGTCCACCATTGCTGGCGGCTCACCTCCAACTGCGCAACGCTACGCGCTATTAACAGCCAGCTGCCCAACACTACAATGGCGAGTATTACAACAATGCCAACCAGCCACAGACTGCACACAGCACAGCCAGTGATTTTCATACAGAGCGCTATGTGGCGGCGGCGTTACCAATAAAAAAACCTAAACAGCCTACTTACATGCTGGCCACCACACTCCCCAGACATGAATATTACTGAGCGTATATGGAATGCCTATCAACGTGCTGTTCTGAAGAGATCTCTTCCCCCTAGTACCCTTACGGATTTATGGACAGTCTTGCAGGATTCGTGGTTTCAATTCCGTCCCCACAACTTCAAACGTTAGTCGACTCCATGCCACGTCATGTTACGGCACTTTTGCATGATCGTGGGGGGCCCTGTACTACAGTACGTTAGTAACAGCAATAGCAGGGGTATCAGTTTCTTTGGCTCTTCGGTGTATTTCTCTACATAGTTACGAAATCTCTGCAAACAACGGTCGGAATTTTCTACCAGTTTCTCGACGATGGAAACCCTCTCCTTGGTCACGAAACAATTCGAAAACTGGGGTGTGAACGTCCTCTTTATAGGAACATCTGCTATTGCTGCGAATCAGTTACTCGATCGTCTGGACACTGTCGCCTGTGGGTCGACATCGATGGCGTACCTTCCCGATTAGCATCAACCATGTCTTCGCGGCCAACATTAATTTTTTGTCGCTATTTTGCTACTGCCGCTCGCGACATTGCATTCGGTCGATATACCGCCTTAAGGGCAAACGACAGTGTACGGACGAAAATATTGCTTGAATTCAGGAGACTGTCTTCCCCGTACTGAATCGTAGTAGTCAAATCAGGTTTGCTGCAATGAATAAAGAATACACTGAAATTTTTATTGGTATTTTTTATTAAAAATATTAATATTCTCACCGTGTAATTGGGATTTTCCCGAGGCAGTTCTGAAAGGACGTAGATCGACGGTTGTCATTGGAAGTCCGCTTGTGGTTACGTGAAAAATGAAATTAATATATCACCCTGATCCTCACAGATGTTACTTTATCGTAGGGATTTAAAAAAAGGTTTTTTTGGCATAATTATAGATATTTGAAGAAATGACCGTTTTTTGGGCGGTCTTTTTTTGACGAAAAAACTTTTAAAATAATCAACATCCATGAACTAAAGATGATTCTTCTTTCTTTAACGGATACCATAAAGCATGACAATGGGATTGAAATTGTGGCGTGGGCGACGGCAACCATGCTGAAAAACATGGTTTCGAGAAAAACGCGTTATCGTTTGACAAGTATTTACCGCATAAATAAATGAGACAAAGCTTGAAACGTACGGGATATCATCATCATCAATGCCTGCTCCATAATAGCTATCGACACGGCTGGTTGACGGCCGCTTTCTGCTTTTTTGACCTGATAAGCCCTCATTTTCGTCCTCAGAGCCATTTCCGACGCTGAGCACGTCGTTGCCGGCGTCTGTGTCTTTGCAGAATCGGCGAATTAAATCGCCTATTTTGATTTGGAGGTCTTTTGCCACTAGCATTATTGCAGTAGGGCCTACATTGGATATAAAAACGGCAAAATTTTAAACATTATTGACAATTTCACTTCGGCTGGATGTTATTTTTGGAGCGTATCTCCAAATGAGACTATTGAAACTTTGGTTTACATTTAGTGTAAAACCGTCCAAACAAAGCTCCAGAAAATTAGCTTTACTCAAGTCAGTATAAATAGGGGGGATGGCATCGATATCGACTTGTGGACATGGCGTTTTGCGTCTATAACTTTCCAGTTCACCACGTGCTTTAGGTTCAAACGCTCACAGCATAGTTACTTCTTGGAGTTCATGCTTAATATTTTTAGGAATAACTCCTGAGTGTATGCACGTTCCAACTGCGTCATTCAGATAACGTCGGACTTGCTTAGAGAAATGAGGTGGGGTACCACCTTGCATGAGGATCAGGTCATCTGAATCATCTTCAAGTTTTGGAAATTACCTCTTTTGAGGCATGTATAGATGGGTTAGTCCTGTCACAGATTTATCCGTGGCAGCAGCACCAGTGCGACAGGGATTGTAACTGCTGTGGTAGGCAGGAGAGCCAACACCGTGTTACTAAGGAGGCCGAAATGCACGCGTCTAAGGCTCACGCAAGCTGGCGAGAGGTCTGGAACATAGCAAGGGAATTAGAATTGAGAAAAACGGACGTAGCTGGTGGAATACTTAACTTTAATCCATTCTCGGTACATGATTTACAATATCAATAGACACTGATCATGGCGCCTTGCTAGGTCGTAGCAAGTAACGTAGCTGAAAGCTATGCTAACTATGGTCTCGGCAAATGAGAGCGTAATTTGTCAGAGAACCATCGCTAGGTAAGTCGGCTGTACAACTGGGCGAGTGCTAGGAGGTCTCTCCAGACCTGCCGTGTGGCGGCGCTTGGTCTGCAATCACTGATAGTGGCGACACGCCGGTCCGACGTATGCTACCGGACCGCGGCCGATTTAAATGCTACCACCTAGCAAGTGTGGTGTCTGGCGGTGACACCATATTCCTCCCCCCGAAATAAGCGTACGGTTGTGGCAGAAGGCTTCCGCCCGCCGTGGGGAGGACCCCAAGTTGACGTATGCGAAGAGGTGTGGAGCCTAACAACAGGCGAGGTTGTGCCACCCGCATCCTGCCATTCAGACCGCGGAGAGCTAGGAAACGAATGAAAACCTACTCCAGGGTGCACGCCAACATGCGGTGTATGCGCCCGTAGAGAGACAGAAGGAGCCGCAGGGTCGACCTCCATCGGGCTGGGCACCCGACGGGCGAAGTCGACATATGGTCCGGAGCGGGCAAGGATTCCATGTCGTAGGACAACAGGTCACCAGAAGCGATCGGCGGCGCAGGACACAGGGGGGCACCCGACGGCTGCAGCGGCGCGTCCACTGCGGGCGGCGCCGGCGGGAGAACAGGCGGCGGCGGCGGCGGTGGCGTGTCGCCATTGGGCAAAACGGAAGGCAGCGTCGGTAACACCTGGGGCTGGGGCGAGCCAGTAGATGGGTCCTCGGGGCGTTGACCGGACGGCACCGTCCCTGAAAGCAGACGGCGAGTGGCAGATCCCGTGCGACGTCAGAGGAGCAGCTGATTGAGATGCCGACGCACCTCACCAGAGGCCCCCAAAACCAGATACATAGCGCGTCCGAGGCAGCGAAGAATGCGCCCTTCGAGCCAACGCCGTGAACCTCGGCAGTGACGATAGTAAACAACGTCGTCTGGAGCAAAACCAGGTATCTGCCGCTGCCAGACCTGATGCGGCGGATGTAGCAAAGACATCAAGGTTCGATGATGGCGACCGTGGAGCAACTCAGCCGGCGAACGACCATTCCGGGGCTGAGAGCGATACGAGGACAAAAGGAGCAATAACGTGACCTCCCGAGAATGCGATTCTTTTAACTTCAACATCGGTGACTTGAAAGCCCTGACCAATCGTTCAGCGGCACCGTTTTACTGTGACGATAACGGCGCGGACGTCATATGTTGAATACCATTGGCCTTGCAGAATGACTGAAATTCTGCGGATATGAATTGTGAGCCATTGTCGGAAACAATAGTCTGTGGAAGACCTTCAATGCAAAAGATAGCGGATAAGTACAGTGCTGACGATCAAGTTGTTTAGTTCTCGCTATACCCCAATGTCCTTGGTGGAGACGCTGTAAGAAAGAGGACTGTAACGAACGTCGTACCACGATCCTGGACTGATCATTATCAGAAATCAGTAGCAAAACACCACGTCGTACAAAAAGTCTATCCTAGAGAGAAAAAATCGGCGAACCAAAGGGGTCCCCAATCCGTGAGCTTGAGAAGTGCCAATGCGTAGCAACAAAACGCAGAACGGGAGCAAGGACAGGGTCGGCAGCTGTGGCTGTAGCTACACGACGAACATCAATCGGAAACGATTCGACCACGTCATCGGTTTCAGCATCAATGAACATGCAAGCAACTTCGGAGGAATCGAATGCCCTATCCTCAGCAACAGCAAGCGGAACAACGCGTCGTCGTTTCCGTGCTTAGCAGTGGACCGATACAAGATATCGTAGCGATACTGCGAGTGGAAAATAGACCAGCGAATTAATTTCTCTGCTGTACGTGGAGGTACAGGCGGGGTCGGATGAAAAAGCGATGTCAAAGGTTTGTGGTCTGTGATTATAGTAAAGTGACGACCATACAAGGAATCATGAAACTTTGTAACAACAAATACGAGATCCAATGCTTCTTTCTCGAACTGTGAATAATTTCTTTGAGCACACGAGAGCAATTTGGACGCAAAGGCAATAGGTCGATCGTGCGATCCATCTTTGTGCCCAAGCACAGCACCGATCCCGAAATCCGATGCATCCATCATTAACAAAAGGAGCTTCTGGGGATCGAATGGCGTAAGGCCAGTATTGGAAAGCAACGCCGACTTCAACAGGTGAAAGGCGCGTTCGCATTCCGTCGTCCAGACGAATGGAACACCTTTACGGGGTAAGCGATGAAGCGGTGCTCAAATGGATGAGGCATGCCGCACATAGCGGCAGTAGTAATTTGTTTTTCCCAGCACACTCTGCAGCTGCTTCAAATTCTGCGGCGACGGTAAGTCTTGTGTGGCATGAAGGTGCATAGGACTGGGATGTATGCCTTGGGCATTGAGCACATGGGCCAAGTATTGCAAGTCCCGAGCAAAAAACACACATTTGTCCTTTCGCAAGCGAAGACCATTTTGTCGGAAGTCCTGAAATAATGTTCTGAGATTGGCCAAATGTTATTCTTCCGTCCTTCCGGAGATCACAATATCGTCCAGATAATTTGCTGCAGTACGGACCGACGCATAAACAGTTTGTAGATATTGCTGAAACAATGCAGGGCCGGATGCACACCCGAATGGCAGTCGTTTGAATTGATACAACCGAAGATGCGTGTTAATCACCAAAACGCGCTGGGATTCTTCGTCCACAGGTATTTGCAAGTACCCATCTGCTAGGCCCAACTTAGAAAAATATTTACCCGGGCACAGTTTGTCAAAAAGATCTTCCGGGCGGTGTAAAGGATAAGTTGCAATCACTAGTTGTGGATTCACTGTTGCCCTTAAGTCCACACAAAGTCGCAACTTTCCTGAAGGTTTTGGCAAAATTCCTAAGGGTGATGACCAGAGAGAAGCCTGCACTCATTCAATTACACCTTGTGATTCCAAATCGTGTAATGTTTTTTGCCACCTCATCACGCAATGCGAGGGGAACATTGCGCGCTCTGAAAAATGTCTCTTACGCGTTTACTTTCAGTTCCAAATGTGCTTTATAGTTCTTAGCGCAACCGTGGCCCGGTGCAAAAATGTCTGCAAATTCTTCACATAGACGAGAAACACTTTCTGGGGGAACAGTCTGGTTCACTGATAGGACCTGATTTACCACAGACAAGTTAAGCAACTGAAATAAATCGAAACCAATGAAGTTCACTGCGGAAGAAGAACGAAGGACGTAAAATGGCACAAGTTTTGTTTGTCCTTTGTATGTTGCAAGAAGGCTGCACTGTACTAACACAGGGATACCTTGAGCTGAATAGCTACTTAACTTAACATTTGCGGCACGCCACGGCGGTGTTCCCAGCAGTTTGTAAGTGCCTTGATTGATCAGTGAAACTGCAGCTCCGGTATGGAGATGGAATGGTATCACTTTGCCGTTATTGTCCAAGTCTAGAAAAAGTTTATTGTCCTGCTGACGACAAGAGCGACTGTCTCGTGCAACGTGAACTGACACTGGTACAAAATCACTTGCGACCTGACGGGAGTTCCGGCGATGTCGACGCACACTATTTTTGGGACGAACACAGTCACTGTTAGATAGAGTGGCACTGGGCGGAGTGGAATGAACTACATGAATTTCCATGGGCGAAGCTTCGCGAGCCTGAGTATCGTTGGTTCGATTCCGATTCCGGCGCCAAGCAAAGGGCCTGGAACGGTTTTGAGCCTCCGGTCTGAGCTTCTTCTGGCAAACACTCTGAACATGTCCTTTTTTATTACAATAAAAGCAAATAGCTTGGCGTGACGGGCAATTCTCACGCGAATGTTTAGTAAAACACCGCGGGCATGATTTGATCACTGCAATTGCTTGCCTGCGCGGCACACGCGGCTGAGAGGCTGGCAGCGCGAGGACTGTTTACTGTTCCGTGCTGCTCGTCCGGCAGGCCGGTTAACCTGACACATTGCTGGCGAGGTTTTAAATGATTCCTGAGCAAAGTCAAGTGTGTCCTGCCGATGCAATACGTCCATCACTTGTTGAAGGGAGGGATTTACTAGTTTCTAAATCTGTTCCCTTATACGAACAGCAGAAACGTTCTGTGCAATTGCATCACGTACCATAGCATCTGAATAAGGGAGTCCACATTGACAATCAAAAGCACAATCCGTAGTAAGGCCTTGCAAAGTTGCAACCCACTCCCGATTAGTCTGACCTGCCGTACGTTTTGTACGAAAGAAGATATACCTTTTCGCAACTACATTGACTAAGTCTTTGAAATATGCATCTAATGCAGAGAAAATTTCTTCCTAGGACAGAGTTGCTACGTCCCGTCGGGGAAATAATTTGACTATCACACGGTACGTGGTCACCCCTACTGAAGAAAGGAGAAAAGGCTTCCGCTCGTTACCTTGAATTCTGTAGGCGGCGAGATGGAATACAAATTAACGTGACCACTCGGTCCAACTTTCCAGTGCAGCATGAAAAGGTCGAAAAGTGGGTGCAACAGCGTGTTGTGGCTGCGTGAGCGGTGAAGCGGCTCCTGCCGCATCGTTTTACATCGCGCGTTGACCCTGAACGAGCTGTCCAAGGACATCCAGCAAGGCCTGCGTCTGCTGATTCTGTAAGCGATAAAATTCGGACAAAACATCTGGAGATGGTGGCGAAGCCATTACACAAGTAAATCAGGGCAATATCGATAAGAACACTTTTACCCTCGTCGCCGATGTAGTGATTGGCTGGGGAGGCAACACTGTGTTACTAAAGGAGGCCAAAATGCACGCGTTTTAGCTCACGCAGGCTGGTGTGAGGTCTGGAACATGACAAGGGAATTAGAATTGAAAAAATCGGACGTAGCTGATGGAATACTTAACTTTAATCTATTAATGACGAACGTCGCACTTCTCGGTACATGATTTACAATATCAATAGACACTGATCATGGCGCCTTGCTAGGTCGTAGCAAATAACGTAGCTGAAGGCTATGCTAACTATAGTATCTTCAAATGAGAGCGTAATTTGGCAGTGAACCATCGCTAGCAAAGTCGGCTGTACAACTGGGGCGAGTGATAGGAAGTCTCTCTAGACCTGCCGTGTGGCGGCGCTCGGCCTGCAATCACTGACAGTGGCGACACGCGGGTCCGACGTATACTACCGGACCGCGGCCGATTTAAAGGCTACCACCTAGGAAGTGTGGTGTCTGGCGGTGACACCACAGCAACGTCTTCCCAGACTGTTCACCTGTTGTCTGTCCAGGACCATTGGAATTATGGTGCTTTCTTACATTGATTTTAAAGATATAAATGTTTGAAATCTGTTCCTTCTTTCTCAACTGCCCTGTACATTGGTTTCCTTGTAATGTAATTATAGTGAAACCTGTATATATTTCAACTATCAGCGATAAGTGTGTATCGTCCTCGGAAACATTGTTGTCTGCAAACATTGCAGTACTTGTGCTGTGTGTCATTACGAGAGTTGTGTTGGTTCGGGATGATCGGACAAAAGTAACGTACTATCAGAGACTCCCTATAGTCACTCTCATAGAGCAGGGAACGAGATAAGTGGACTGAAACGCCCGCTAAACCCGCAGCGTAGAGCAGGTGATTAGGATTGTGGAAAGGGCCAAATAATGTGGTGGGAAGTCTCAATTCAAACTTGTAATTTATTGTAATTTAGTAACACATTTACAACCAAACGGAACATAGCAGAACTTTGACAACTAAGAGTTTTAAACTCCAGCTTTTTCACCAGTGAAGGTCTTCAAACAGGAAATCTTAAAAATCGACAAGGTAAATTTCAAGCGACTGAAGACACGCAGTTATAATTAGAAATAAAATAATTAAAATATATTCATATCACAGTTAGGCTGAAAGCCTCAACGCAAAGTGGATAGAAAAACATAAACAAGATACAAAAGGCTGAAGCAACAATAAAATTTTAGAGATTTTAAAATAAATAACAATAACCTCTCAAAGACAGAAGGCCGCAATGTTTTTGCTTAAAGGGTACTTTTAAGAATAAGGTTTTAAGCGGCCGAAGACCCAAAATTGACTATCAAAATTTTTAAAATACATAAAATCGAATAAAAGCAAGAATTTCTTAAATCATTGGCTATGATAGATTATAAACAGACAATTAAACACCCGTGAGAAAGACAGAGAGACAACAGCACTCAGATGCCTCCAGGTTGTCGGTCTGCCCTCGTTCACTTAGGTGAGACAGGTAGTGAGCCGAACTACACTTGACCCGTTGGTAACCCAACCAAGCGACAGCCACGGACCGACCGACAAAAGGACTTGCTTGCCACCAATCGGTACATGAAAATTCAAACACCAAAATGTTACGGACGTAATTATCCACAATCATATATATGTCTGTATTCAGCTGTCAAAACTACACACCTTGTTGTATAGCTACAACAGGTGGGGAAAGGACACTGCCTGAAATAACGTTAGTGGCCAGGTCACGTAACCGGACACTAGCGGCGACAAGGCAGAAAATTACGCTGGTGCACTTTAACTGTAACCAACCAGTGTAGTAAATTCCACCGCATGGCGGCTAAATTTCAGCAATATAAACACTCGGTGTTGCTCACAGGAAAACCTCGCCAACAGGGAACAACCGAAATGAACGACACAACATGAACGGACGTGGCTTGGATACTTAAGACACCAGTCCACTTTCACGTTCTGCGTGGGTGAGCCACGTAGCTCGTAGCGATCGGACAGCTGCACACCCTCCAACACTGGGTAGGGACCGGCAGCGGACCCAGCCGACTGTGCAGCGCGGAGATATCGTCCCTGGTCTTCACCAAACGACCTAATTCCCCAGAATGCCGACAACCTGTCAAACGCTTGCACGAAGATCTGAATGATACCCAACAGTAACTAAGCACGCACGAAGACAAATCGGGAGTCGATGCACACACAGACAACCGACTCATGAACTATTGGCGAGCCAAAACGCGTCGTCCGGTAGGACGACCGACCGACGATCCACCAAGACCGTACCCCGGCTGAAGTGATACGTGGCGGCAATGGTCGGACGAGCCGTGTCGAAGTAGACGTCACTGCTCCAACCCGACTGCTGTGGTGCCGCATTGCAGCTCCGCGATTGTCAGGTCCGGACTGCGCTCCAGGCGCGTTCCAACTGACTGGCAGCTCGAAGACGAGACCAGAACTGAACTACGACAGACAACGACCGGGAAGTAATAGCAGTCCACCAAAGATACTACTAGACGGGATATATTGATACGCGGTGCTAGCACCGCTTATTGTCAGGCAAAGCAGCAACTCAATGACACCAGTAATATAAATGAACGTAGTGCGGTGGAAGTACGTTAAAAACAGGGTGTAAGATGGCGGGAAAATGAGCCACGCAAGGCTCATGGACTTTGCAACAGATGACACTGTGTGTCGAACGGTTGTCTCTACAATGTGGGACGAGCTTCTCACGACAGGGTCAGTTGAGAATCGACGGCGGAAGAAAAGAACAAGTGTGCCGGACATATATCCGCATTTAAAGGCAAGCAGAAATAATAAATACAATGGCAGTTCCAGACAGCAAGAGGAGTGCAGCTATCAACGCAAACGATACGAACAGGTTCCATGAACCAGGAGTATGTGCCGGAAGACCTCGGTTTTCGGAGAGGGCCTCATGTCGTAAGGGCACGAGAACATTCTTTGTAGACTAGGGAGCAGTGGGACACAACGCTCTTTTCTGATGAGACCTGTATCAGTCTCCGCCCTGACAGAGCTGACACTCGTTTGTGGAGGCAACGAAGGCAATGTTTACATCATTAACTGCATCGTAGACCGCCACCCTTATCTAGGCAATTCAGTCACATATTGGAATGGAATCATGTTTGGTCGCAGAACACCCTTTGTGCCAATGCATTGGAGGACGATTGGTGTTAAGTATCGCGACGACATGCTTGCACTCATTGTGGCTACGTTTAGTGAACATATTTGAGCGGTATTCAGCTTGATGTCGGCAATCCATGCTCTCATCGTTGCAATCTTGTGAACACCTCCTTAGTGGAGCATAGAATCAGTTGAATGGAATGGTCACTCTATTCTTCCGATCTCAATTGCGTTGAGAATTAAAGCGTTATGCTAAAATGAGCGGTTTGCAGTAGTCCAGTCCCACTAAAGACGTTGCAGTGTATCGGAGTGGCCACTGTCGATGAATGGGACAATATCTCCAACTAAGAGGAAGACCAATTGATTCATAAATAATGTCTTACGCAAGATGACAGTGAGAAGAAACTGTGGTGTTTGTAATGGTACTTTTGTATTGCTTGATTTTGCCTTTTTGTGTTTATCAAGTGTAAGTTGGTTTCTTCTTTACTCTTGTTTTCGTATAATTTTACGCGTCAGAAATAAATCGGCTGTTTTTCCTGTTATCTTCAGTATAACAAAAAAGCAATGTGCAACAGTTACACCGATGATCCAAAACATAACGACCACCAGCTTAATACCTTGTTTCTCCGTTCTCGGAACGAAATATATCACTGATTCTTTGTATCAGGGATCCGATAGATTGTTGGCACGTTGGTGGAGGCATGTGGCTCTACACATCAACTCACATGTCACGTAAATGACGGGCCTCTGACTTCCATACGCGGTGATGGCACCCGATAGCGACCCAGATGGGTGCCATAGGATTTGCATCAGCTGAACTTAATCGCACAGACATGAGCGTGAGTGCACTGTAATACCCCTTAAACCACTGTAGCATGGTTCTGCCTCCCAGTCTCTGACAATTAAACTGCCAAAAGGTGACATCGCTATCGAGGACATCAAGCATGAAGGATTGTAGGTGGTTCGCAGGTGTTAGCGTGTCTTCGGTTACTACCAGAGGTCCCTGGCAAGTGCAAATGAATGTCTCCCATAGCATAATAATGCTCTCACCAGACTGCGTCCGAGCACTCTACACGCTTCGAGCCGCCATACATCTAGATGATGGCGTTTGTGGAGATGACCATCGACCTAGCCTAGCCAAAATGTGATTCACGGGACGAGCCGACAGGTTTCCATTGATGGACGGTCGACTGCTGATGGTCTCGTGGCCACTGCAGCCGAAATTGACAATGTCGCCGGGTCAACACGTGAACAAGCAGTGGCCGTCTGCTGTGGAGCTCCATGTTCAACAATGTCGGATGAACGGTGTGCTCCCATATACCAGTGTGTGCATCAGCATTGTGCTCTTTCGGCAGAGACGTGACAGAGCCTCATTTACCCTACTTCACTGTGCAGACAAGCCCCCGACCCCAGGTGGACGCCCAACCATTTACTGCCAATTGGTAGTTTCATTGTAATTCTACCAATTTTCGTAGATGCTCATGACAGTTCCACTGTTTTCTAGGTACTCATCCACAGGATCTGCATAGTAATAATTGACCCTTTATCGAAGCTGCTTATCTCAATTTGCTGCCCATATCTTCGCTAGGGTGACCTCCAAGGGTGTCTGCTGAGATTAGATACATTTGTTTCCGCGTGAAGTGCCCACAATACCATCTGGCGGCTTCTAACGTTGCCGTGGGTAGGGGCTCAAAATGGCTCTGAGCACTATGACACTTAACATCTGTGGTCATCAGTCCCCTAGAACTTGGACCTACTTAAACCTAACTAACCTAAGGAGATCACACACATCCATGCCCGAGCCAGGATTCGAACCTGCGACCGTAACGGTCACGCGGTTCCAGACTGAAGTGCCTAGAACCGCACGGCCACAAGGGACGAAGACGGGTAGGGGGTCATACTGTTTTGACCACTGTAAAATAAAGCACACTATCACCCTCCGTACATATTTCTCCTTGCACGTGCACAAATGACGCCATCACTTCATGTTAGGTCGAGCTGAAGACTCCATTCTCAAAAACCAGCCAATCAGTTGCCATAAAACGCTATCCTTCCTAATGAGGCTTGCTACGGCCAGTCATAGGCAGACGAGAAAACGTATTCCTCAGTCGTTTCATAAGATCGGGTACGAACTCTATCAGTGATCACTACAAAGTTTGTGTCTCCCACTTTGATTTATCCCATTTCATACCACTACAATTTCCATGTACCACATAGACTGGAATAACTGAGTGTCACTAAACCAACGTCGGGTTTCTGATTTGTCACATGGCTCAAATGGCTCTGAGCACTTAAGGGACTTAACTGCTGAGGTCATCAGCCCCCTAGAACTTAGAACTACTTAACCTAACTAACCTAAGGACATTACACAGGACAGGATTCGAACCTACGATCGTAGCGATCGCGCGGTTCCAAACTGTAGTGCCTAAAACCGCTTGGCCACCCCGGCGGGAAGTGATTTGTCAAATCTCAACGTAGATCTAATTAGCCATGAATAGTCTGTAGCTTCCGATAGAAGTAGGCTTCAAGAGTTTTGACTGATCTAACACAGAACAGAGTACGCTGGAGAGCTTTATTTGTACAAAGAAGAGAAACCGTTGCTTAACTTGTCCCTCCTACGTGGATGTACATTGGCAACCTATTACTACTAGCAGAAGCCGGCTAAGTAGTCGTCTTCCGACGCTCTCGTAGACTGCCACCGAACTGGCGCTCACCAGCGAGGGGCGGCTGGTTAAGTCAGCGTTGACAGGGGGCGCTGAACTCTGTCTTTCAGGAGGTGTGGTGCTGCCTGCTTTTTCCTTTGGTTGGCGGGTGAGCGCCATCATAACGCGTTTCGCGGTGTCGCGCTGGTCTGTGCGCAAGTGATGTTTTAGGTCTGCACACAGACCAATGGAACGGTCGTTAAGGAAACACAAAATGGTCTGCACACTCACCAAATTTATCACTTCTATACTTTTGTCTGTGACAGATATTAAAACAGGATGTCTAATAGGAAACAATGAAAGCACGAGATTCCATATGAAACGAGACTCTGCTGCCTTTAACTAGAGATGGAATTCAACGTGCAGTATTGTTTCTAGAAAATTAGTTTATAGACTGTAGCAATGGGTAAGGACACCACTTTGAGAACTTGGGACGATAGCCGTGATAAGAATTGCGTGAACAGTACCTGAGTTACGTGTTATATTTGATGTATCAGGGCAGGCCTTTGTAGAACCTCTTCATCGGAAGGCAGGGCAGTGATTCTCGTCCCTCTTTTCTTCATACTATTTGTTCAAGTCTTATATATCTTATGTCGTTGAAAAGTATACACTAGACTTCCAGGTAATTAGGACTTAAATGGACGGTGTTCTAAAAGTTCACTGTTGCGTGCCGGACACTGTGGTCGAGTGGTTCTAGGCGCTTCAGTCCGGAACGACGCGGCTGCTACGGTCGCAGGTTAGAATCCTGCCTAGGGCATGGATGTGTGTGATGTCCTTAGGTTTGTTCGGTTTAAGTAGTTCTAAGTGTAGGGGGCTGATGATCTCAGATGTCAAGTCCCAGGGTGCTTAGAGTCATTTGAACCATTTTCGTGCCCTGTTGCGTGAAAAGGCATTTACTGCAAGAAATAAACGGAATGTTTGAAATATTGGTGCAGTTGTCACCTAATCGCCAATGTTATGAACTTTCAGCAGTGAAAACAACTAATAACTTGGTTATGATTAATTGAATATCAAACTTGACAGACGGAATTACAGTGGTTAACTACATTTGGGAAATGCTATGAGTTTAGTCAATAAGTTAAAGAAAATTAACCGTCGACAGATCACTACGTTCTGTCATTATAATAACTGTCTGTTAACGGTGAAAAACTTACGTAAGGACGCAGCCTTTGTTGCAAGACGAAAGAGGAGATACTTGATAAACATGCTCTAGCGTGATTTCTAATGAATATGTCATAGTGAACAAATACCTTTCGATTAAGTATCAGCTCATGGAAATCAGTTGGTAACGATCAAAGAACAACGAAATCTCATGACTAATAAACAGTTACCTAAACACTAAACTTCGTGACGCCACTCACTGTAATACTTACTGTCTTTCATTTTACTCACAAAACTATTCATGTTTGTTCACTACTGAATGTTGTCATTTAGTTAAACATTTATCGTAATTATGTAGCGTCATTCATTAATCAGTTTACTATGAGTTACAGTTTGCCAAGTCAACATTTCGAGAGTAAGAGAATGGTAAAGTTCGGATATGATTTTAACAGCTCACTGGTTCCCTGTAACAACTTGAACTATCTCGTAACATCTAAATAGATAGGATGGGTCTTGCCTAAGTATTTTGTCTTACGTATAAGTTAAGGTCAGCATTTTGGTATAACTCGTTATTATTTAAACACAAAATGAACTACGTCGCTGGCTAGCCGTATGCAAGTAATTTGTTGGATTTTAATTCAGGTTGAGGTTTCGTCGTTGCAGTGCATTGTTCGTTGACAATGTGTAGTGCAGGCTCTTCTACTTGTAGGTTCGTGATATATGAAAGTGGGCCCATAGTACACTTTATATTAATTTTCATCCTCTTGATGTAATTATACTGTGCCCATTTAATGCCGTACACTACACCCGTCCACACCAAATGTACTTCAGGACCACTGCTTTACGATCATTTCCGAAGAAAAATATAAAAAAGAAAAAACCGCAGCGTGACTGGACTCGATTGCCTCTCTCAAAACTCTCCTACTTTCTGGTCTGCATTGAACGAATCTGCTGTCACACTTGCGCGTCCAGCGAGAATGCAACTACCATTTCACTGTAATCTCTGACAATATCACATCGACCTGACTGTACCATCACATCTACTTACATCTAGCTGACAACAAACATTTATTTCGTTTTGGAATCGGTAACCATTACAGTTCATCAAACAAAGTTTCTTACACTTATTTATTAACTCTGACTCATGGAAAAAAAGAAATACATCGGCAAGTAAAATTTAAAGGAAGAAATTTGGTAGCCCTTACAGTTGTTGTGTTACAAGCTACTTAAGAGGAAAACGACGTCGGTGTTGCAAGTCGGCGACCATAAGCGACAAATATTAATTGTGAATATCACGAAAGTCGCCATGTGATCCGTACCTCGATTTCTTTATTTGCCTGTCTTAGCTGCTTCACCCGATGTGTGTAGTGTACTTAACATACGAGGATATAATGTATGTGCCTTGAGGCCTCCTCCAACGTGATCGTTGTGGCCAAACGCTGTCATTGTATTTTTGTAGGAGCTGTCCATTGCTGCATAATTTACAACGGCAATTGGTTAGATAATGACATAAACTTTCAGTTGCCGATGAGAATCGACTTTTGGAGTGGGTAACCGAACGGCAGAATCTCAGCAATGTGCTCACAGAGGCACGCTAATGAAAGTGTATCATTCGTTTACTGGTTTACTTTGAAGTACCTCGTTAAGGTTATTTTCCACGTCAGTGAAGCGTAATACTTTTTATTAGGGTTTTTTTCTCTTTCACCGCTCCCGCGTGAAGGTAACCAGCGTAGTTTAATGAACAACTTTTAATTGCGTTTCACACTCATTGTCCGAAGCAGCACTTACTAACTTCAGAGTCAAATTTTCGGAACAACACCACAGAAACGCGTTTAAGCATTTACCATTTACATAAAGTCCAATCAAAAACACATCCTGAAATATTAGTGCTGATCCACTTGTTTCCACCTGTGTGTGAAGACTGTGTCGAAGATAATATTGATTGATCAATTTCGTGTGATGACTTGGACGTGCATCTGAGTCAAACTTCATTTTCTTTTCCTGTCGTTATCTAAGATACCTAATTTTAATGCTTCTGATGTAATGTGTGAAAGGTCTGCCATTAGTGTATGTAAAAGTAGAAGAGACGAGTATCAGTCAATGAAACAAATAATCAGAATAAACATAGTTTCGCAAATCAGTCGTTTCCACGATAAGATTTATTATGACAGGGTGAAAAGAAAACTTAAAACACAGTTCCAGAGAACTCCAATTGCAGATATGCACTTGAGAATACAAACATTACAAGAAGTGATTCACTTGGCCACCGTTCATGAGAAGGAAGGCGTCAGCACACGTCCTCTCATCGATGTTGGTAAGCGTCAAAATATTCTAGGCGACTTCCGAGCACATTAATAACGATTCATAACTCATTCTCGGACTTTACCGACACCATACAGTGCCAAGAAATTAAAGGATTACTTTTCCAAAAACCTGTAATTCTCCCATTCCGACATTAATTTTTGAAGTGGCTCCCTGCAACGTCACCCTCGGTCTCCCCGACATAGCAAACAGAAACGTAGCACACAAACAAGGAAAAAAAGCCGCCATTGCTCAGAAACTCAGGTGAGCAGATATATGGGTTTACAGTGTCACATAGGGACCAAGTTTGAGAGATCTACCCCAAACCCTTTGTCGGCATGCCTCGAAACCCAGGGTTGAAATGACGCCCCCTGTGACGTGATCCTATGGGTCAGGGGAAGGGGTGGTGGTAGAGGGGTATTGCATATTACATTAAGAGTTGCGTGAATAAGACGTCAAGGAGTCCGTCTAAGACCACCGCAACTCGGTAACATCCTTGGTGACACCGACACACATTTGGTGTACTTGTTGAACACGTTACAAATGTGCCTGTCAAAAACCACGACACTAATTCAGCCTTTGATTCAGCGCCTGAGGGTTAGGCAACTCCAACACCCCTGAGATGGGGTTTGCCTACCTTCTGTAACTTAATCAGCCGTGAACCTGAATTCAAGTCGATTTGTTTGACAGGCATATTTTTACTGGCTCAACACCGAGTGTGTTGCTAAACTAAGGGGTCTTAGAGACACCTTTTGCTGTTCTGTTCACGCACCTCTTAAAGTTGCAACACCCACCACCCTGTCTCCGGCCTGCCCCACAGGAGGCCTCGAAACAGAAGAGCTGAAAAAGCGTAAACTCAATTTGCTGCTTCGTATCATTTTCAAACTTCATCGAATTATTTTGAATGGTTCCTAGAGATTTCATCCTCTATACCAGATTAGCAATTGCTGTCCCAGCACACTCAACAGGGGCAGGATCACGTCCAGTGCGGTAAAACGTTGCTGTTTCATTCACCAACCTCTTAAGGTTGCAGTCCCACCAAGCCCCTAGTCACATTGTCCCTTGATGGCGCCACGTGAGGGCTCGAAGCAGCAGAGCTCAAAAATCATAAACTCAGTTTTCTGCTTCGTATCACGTTAAAACTTCATCCAATGATTTTGAACGGTCTTTAGAGGATCCAGCCTATATACCAGAGCAGAAATTGCTTTCACACTAAGCTCAAAAGAAGTCAGATCATGTTCAGTGGGGTAGCGCCACCACGATTTCCTTAGAGTAGGGTTGAAACGCCAAGTTGTTGGCAAAAGTGCCGAACGTTGACAAGAATGTCGTCCAACTGCTCATCACACTGCTAAGTGTCGTTTCCCGCAGCAAAATGTGTGGGAATCAACGTCCCAAGGGAAGGAGTGGTTTCATTGGCGCACTTTCTGCCACCCACCAAGGCCATTTACGTCTATTCTGAACTGCGGTGGGTCGGACACTCATAACAAATCCGCGTAATTTCGACGCTCAGCGTCGCGGTTCTGAACTCTATTTCAAGGCGTCAATAGAAGGAGTGGAATTAGTTCATTTATTTGTTATTTGCACATGCATGTCAGAAGTCGTGCTATTCGTTGAAATCCGCCCATTACAACACAGTACCAACGGTGCAAAATGGTGAAACTCATTTATATAGTGGACTACCGCGAAACAATTTATATTCTGCATTTCAAAGTGAACAAAATGTTGAACACTCCATGTAGAGTAGGCGAAAATGCATAATGATAAGACACAGCGAATAGGTGGCGCTGATGCTTTCATTGTGGTCAAACACGTGTGAATGACCAAGAAGGAAGTGACAGATCATCTCTCAATTAGCAACCACAAACCTCAACAGAAGCAGAGGCTGCGGTGCTCGCAGTCCAGCTATAGCAACCAAGGTGATAGGGCAGAAAGTGAATAGCAGTAGCATGAGTTTGTACCATCTTGAACGACGAACGGAATGTGAAAATGCTTGCTCGTACTGAATCGGAATCATTGCAGCCATGTCAGCAACATCCAGATGACTACTTTAGCCTTCTTATCACTATAGGCTAGTACTTGATGTAACACTTTCACCACTATATTATTAGAAATAATGCTCTTCGATGCCTTTATGATGTGTTTCTTTGCCAAAAACACGGTTATTTGACAATAAAGAAACAGTCCATCAGTTGGCACTAAAAGCAACTTTTACTGAGAGCCCTCTCTTGCGACAGAACTAGATCGAAAGGCATAGCGGTACCATCACTGCTGGACCTGCATTCAGAGGTTCAGCCAATTGTCAATGACGACAGACAAATTACATTTGCAGGTGATTTTGCTCTCACTGTGTTAGATTTTACTTTCAAACAAACATGACAAAACCTATAAAAGCACAGGCCGTAACGCCAACCGGTTGCTGGGATATGGCATTGAAATATCAACCTGTAGTATACTGAAAGGTATGTCATTCACCTGCGCTCAAGATTTTCGCGACAAACAGCAGAAAAGTGCCAAAAGTGTGAGTGTTCTCTTAGAAAAGTACTGGGGCCATTATCACTATTCAACTAAGAAGGTTGTAGCATTCATTAATGTCCAGAGGAAATATATTAAAAAACTACAAACCCTCCTCGATTGCGAAAAAGCACCTAGTGTTAACCTAGGTTTCAGCGTAGATAACTACCCCTTCTTCAGAACAATAAAACCCACAAGTGCCCAAGAAGACCTTTGTCAATGATTAAAAGAACACCATAGCTATACATCTATAAACGGAAAAAAGGGGAAACACAAACAGTACATGTGTACAAAGTCTAAACCATTACTTAACTTAATGGTGTAACCTCCACCTCACACCGGTCTATGTTCGATGGACCATGGCCCGCTATAAACAGTCGTGGAACCACGCATTAACGAGGATCTCCACTTACTTGAATATAAGTTACGTGCCGATGATGTACTTGGGATATTTCTCTGGCACGTTAAACTGCTTCCTATAATGTTAAGATTAAGGAAAATCAAACCTACGTTTGTATCATTTGTAGACTTAGAGAAGGCGGGTCATGGCCCATCGAACATAGGCCGCAGTGAGGTGGAGGTTACACCATTGAGTTAAGTAGTTAAGTAACGGTTTAGACTTTGTACACATGTACTGTTTGTGTTTCACCTTTTTTTCGTTTATAAATGCATAGCTATGGTGTTCTTTTAATCATTGACAAAGGTCTTCTTGGGTACTGGTGGGTTTTATTGTTCTGAAGAAGATGTAGTTACCTCTGCCGAAACCTAGGTTAACACTAGGTGCTTTTTCGCAATCGAGGCGGGTTTCTAGTTTTTTAATACATTAACCAACGATTGCTGCGATGTTGAAGGTTCCAGAGGAAATTGTTGTGATGCAAATTGAGCACACACCTGCTCACAACATAAAGGTTACATTCGTTAATGAATCATGGTCGATAATAAGTGGTTACAGCTCTGGACAAAATGCACCTCTTGTTCAACAATATAGCGAGAGATTGAAAATCACAAAGAAAGTTACCACCCAACTCTCGGGAAACTATGGCATGTATGAAGCACATAAGACATTCGGACCACTGCAACTGGCCGAGCGGTTCTAGGCGCTTCAATCTGGAACCGCGCGAGCGCTACGGTAGCTGGTTCGAATCCTGCTTCGAGCATGGATGTGTGTGATGTCCTGAGGTTAGTTAGGGTTAAGTAGTTCTAGGTTCTAGGGGACTGATGACCTCACATATTAAGTCCCATAGTGCTCAGAGCCATTTGAACCAATGCAACGATAAAATCTAGGATGAGTCTCATGTTGCAGTTCATTGTATAACGACAAACTGGGTACTTTCATATGGAGGATGAGCATATTGGCCTTAAATTTCAGTGAACGACATGGAAGACGCTTAATGGCAAGCAACCAGCTGTGACACCGCTGATAACCATTATAGTAACGAAGGGCGCAAAAGACGATGACGACTACATCTACTGTGGTTGTGATCAGTTCCAAGAGACGAAACACATTTGGTACTGCCCTGTTTCATCCTTAAGCGTAGTTTCCTACTTTTGTTGTTGTCTTAAGTTGTGACCTTCAGTCCGAAGACTGGTTTGATGAAGCTCTCCATGCTACTCTGTGCTGTGCAAGCCTCTTCATATCCGAATAACTACTACAAACTACATCCTTCAGAATCTGCTTACTGTGTTCATCTCTCGGTCATCATCTACGATTTTTAACTCCCACACTTCCATGTAAAGCTAAATTCGTGATCCCCAGAACGTGTCATATCAACCGATCCCTAGTTCTAGTCAGGTTTCGCCTCAAATTTCTTTCCTTACCCATCCTGGTCAATACCCCCTCATTAGTTATGTGATCTATGCATCTTTTTTAGTACCACATTTTAAAAATTTACTTTTTTGTATAAACTCAGTGTTGTCTTTGTTTCACTTCCATACGATGTTATTTTCCATCCAAATACATTCAGGAAAGTCTTTTAAACACTGAAATCTGTATTAATTGTCAAC
This sequence comes from Schistocerca gregaria, assembly GCF_023897955.1. Classification (NCBI taxonomy): domain Eukaryota; kingdom Metazoa; phylum Arthropoda; class Insecta; order Orthoptera; family Acrididae; genus Schistocerca; species Schistocerca gregaria. The sequence goes on along the minus strand of NC_064920.1, from coordinate 94,656,766 downwards.
AAATTCCTGTTTTTCAGAAACGCTGTTCTTATTGTTGCCAGTCTACATTTTATACCGGTCATCATCAGTTATTCTGCTGCCCAAATAGCCAAACTTCTCTACTGCTTTCAGAGTCTCGTTTTTAATGTAGTTTCCTCAACATCACGTGATGTAGACTATATTCCGTTACCCTTGTTTTGCTTTTGCTGATGTTCAGCTTATTTTCCCTTTTCCAGACATTGTCCACTTCGTTCAACTCATGTTGCAAGTTCTTTGCTGTCTCTTACAGAATCACAGTGTCATAGGCCAACGGCCGACCAGTGTGGCCGAGCGGTTCTAGACAGTTCAGTCTGCAATCGCGCGACCTCGACGGCCGCAGGTTCGAATCCTGCCTCGGGCAAGGCTGTGTGTGATGTCCTTAGGTCAGTTAGGTTTAAGTAGTTCTAAGTCATAGGGGACTGATGACCTCAGATGTAAAGTCCCATAGAGCTCAGAGCCATTTTTTGTCATCGGCCAACATCAGATGTTTAATTTTTTCTCTCTGATCTTTACTCCAATATTTTTTTTCCTTTATGGCTTGTTGAGTGTACAATTGAATAAAATCAGGGGTAGGCTACAACCCTGTCCCTTCTCAACCACAAGATCCCTTTCATGCCCCTTGACTCTGCCGTTTGGTTTCCGTGCAAGTTGTAAATAGCCTTTCGTACCCTGTATTTTAATTCCGCTGCCTTCAGAATTTCCAAGTACGCTAGTTAACTTTGTCAAAAGCCTTCTCCAAGTTTGCAAATGATGCAAACGTATGTTAGAGTTTCCTTAACCTTAACATTATAGGAAGCAGTTTAACGTGAAAGAGATATGCCCAAAGCACTGCATCGGCAAGTAACTTATGTTCAAGTAAGTGGAGATCCTCGTTAATGCGTGGTTCCACGACTGTTGAACAAAACTGCAACTGTGTAAAAACACTGTGAGGAACACTCACAATCCTCAAATATCCGGAAGTATGCACACGGAGACATTTTACGTCGAACTGTCACATAAAATCAATGGTAGTAGAAGCATGTTCAATACTCAGATACATTGGAAGAACCGTCTGAGAGCGTAGTCCACTCACGAAGGATGTAGCTTATAAAATCTTTGGTCGTACGATACTTGAGTATTAATCGTCCTTCAGGGACAATCATCACGTATAACTGGCAGAAAAGTTTGAGAATTTCCACATATAAGCAGTATGTTGCGTTACACTTTCGCTTGAGAAGCGTCAAACTTGAAGGAGATATGTGCAACCAACTACAGTGGCAGACACTTTAACTTACGAGTGGTTCTCAGCGCTACAGTCTGGAACCGTGCGACCGCTATGGTGGCAGACTCGAATCCTGCATCGGTCATGGATGTGTGTGATGTCCTTAGGTTAGTTAGGTTTAAGTGGTTCTAAGTTCTAGGGGACTGATGACCTAAGAAATTAAGTCTCATATGTCTCAGAACCATTTAAACTTACGAGAACTAATCGGAAAGTAAGCTTCGACCAGTGGAAAAACCCGAAATCACAATGAAAATTAAATAAAATAATGTTTTATGTGCAGCAGTTAGCTACACCTTCCAGCTACTTCTGTACATAGTCGACGCTCCGACTGAAACATTTGTCGTAGCACTGTACCAACTTCCAAATACCCTGCAAATTCTCTAAGCTCATCTGCATCTTTTTGTCTGTGCCAAAGTGTTGTCTTCATATCCAGCAGTTCACGCGAGCAGAGATGAACATCAGAGGGAGCCCAGTCCAGGCGTGACGGTGGTTGCTAGAACACTCCCATTGAAAACACAGCAGGAACGTTCTTATTGCCCCTGCGGTATGCGGCCGGGAAATGAAGAAGGAAATGAGTTACAGTTATGTTTTGTGGGCTGCATGAAATCAGGCGAAATCTCTCGCAGGCACTTATACTTAACGTGATTATTTTCTAGCCACTTCTATTTTCTTACCATGCGACGTGCGACGTGAGGCATATTAAAGGCACTGCCAAACACATCCATTCAAAGCTTCAATAGATATTCAGTGCGGCTTCCATTTCGCGATCAGTCGTAACTTACTTTCAGAACAGCCTTCGTAAAATTCAAAGAGCGTGCGTTCATAGAAGAGTGAACCAATTTATCGCTTCCTTCAAAAAATTCTAGAGAGACACTCGCACAGCTACCTACCGACAACCCTCCTTCCTGTGCAGAGGACCAGAGAAAGGGTGAACTGATAGTGGTACACAGAGAACCAGATGCCACACAACCCAAAGAATCAGGCGGATTACTGATGCGGGTGTACAAAACCTGGGAAAAAAACCCTGTGTAAAATAATAATGAATGGAATGGAAAGGTTAGAATTTGAAGATACTGTAAGCATCAAAAGAGGCAGCTTGAATGGTTAGAATGCTGAGAGAAATAGAACATACTAGGTGTTTCCGGAGGAGCGTTAAAAAAATGAAACATTACGCAGTCGACGCTCCACTGAACAATTTGACGTAGATAGCCTGAAGTCGGAAAAGCCAGCTTAATGAGATAATAGGAATAAAACCACATTACTGTGTACTTTTCTTACATAGTTACAGTAACTGCAGATACCATCATGAATGGTATGAATATATGAATATATGAAAGACGTCCCCGGAGGCTGATCAGAAAGCCTACCCGGTGCGTCTAACAAACAGGTTTCAGGCACTGTCTATGGCTGAGCCAGATGCAGCTGCCTGCCCTGTTTCAGAGGATGATTCTCAGCCTTCAGGGTCCGGGCAATCGCAGAGGGTGGGCTTATTGGTAGTTGGGAGCTCCAATGTTAAGCGCGTAATGGGGCCCCTTAGGGATATGGCGGCTAAGGAGGTGACGAAATCCAGTGTGCACTCTGTGTGCATTCCGGGAGGAGTCATTCCTGATGTGGAAAGGGTCCTTCCGGATGCCATGAAGAGCACAGGGTGCAGCCATCTGCAGGTGGTGGCACATGTCGGCACTAATGACGTGTGTCGCTTTGGATCTGAGGAAATTCTCTCTGGATTCCAGCGGCTATCTGATTTGGTGAAGGGTGGCAGTCTTGCTTACGAGATGAAGGCAGAGCTCACCATCTGCAGCATAGTCGACAGAACCGACTGGAGACCTTTGGTGCAGAGCCGGGTGGAGGGTCTGATTCAGAGGCTCAGACGATTTTGCTAATGTGTTGGCTGCAGATTCCTTGATTTGCGCCATAGGGTGGTGGGGTTTCGGATTCCGTTGAATAGATCAGGAGTTCACTACACTCAGCTGGCGGCTACACGGGTAGCGGAGGCTGTGTGTCGTGGACTGGGCAGTTTTTTAGGTTAGAAGGCCTCGGGAAAGTACGGGGTGGGCTGCAATCTCAAAGGGTGCATGGTAAATACAGGACGTGCTTGGATCAAGGAAAAGTCGGAATTTCGTTGTAAATTGTTGTAGCTGTGCTGGGAAAGTCCCTGAGCTTCAGGCGCTAATAGAAAGCACAGGAGCTGAAATCGTTATAGGCACAGAAAGCTGGCTTAAGCCTTAAATAAGTTATGTAGAAATTTTTACGAAGTCTCAGACGGTGCTCAGGAAAGATAGATTAGGCAGAATTGGTGGTGGAGTGTTTGTGTCTGTCAGTAGTGGTTTATATTGTAGTGAAGGAGAAGTAGATACTCCGTGCGAATTGGTATGGGTGGAGGTTATACTTAACAGCCGAACTAAGTTAATAATTGGCTCCTTCTACCGACCCCCATACTCCGATGATAGAGTTGCGGAACAGCTCAGAGAAAATTTGAGTCTCGTAACAAATAAATACCCCACTCATACGGTTGTAGTTGGTGGGGACTTCAACCTTCCCTCGATATGTTGGCAAAAATACTTGTTCATTACCGGTGGTAGGGAGAAAACATCTTCCGAGATTGTCCTAAATGCTTTCTCCGAAAATTATTTCGAGCAGTTAGTCCACGAACCGACGCGAATTTCAAATGGTTGCGAAAACATACTTGACCTCTTAGCCACAAACAATCCAGAGCTGATAGAGAGCATGATGACTGATACAGGAATTAGTGATCACAAGGTCGTTGTAGCTAGGCTCAATACAATTTCTTCCAAATCCACGAGAAACAAACGCAAATAATTTTATCTTAAAAAGCAGATAAAGTGTCACTAGAAGCCTTCCTAAGAGACAAACTCCATTCATTCCGAACTGACTATGCAAATGTAGACGAGATGTGGTTAAAATTCAAAGATATAGTAGCAACCGTAATTGAGAGATTCATACCTCATAAATTGGTAAGAGATGGAACGGATCCCCCGTGGTTCACAAAACAGGTCCGAACGCTGTTGCAGAGGCAACGGAAAAAGCATGCGAAGTTCAGAAGAACGCGAAATCCCGAAGATTGGCTAAAATTTACAGACGCGCGAAATTTGGCACGTACTTCAATGCGAGATGCCTTTAATAGGTTCCACAACGAAACATTGTCTCGAAATTTGGTAGAAAATCCGAAGAAATTCTGGTCGTATGTAAAGTACACAAGCGGCAAAACGCAGTCAATACCTTCGTTGCGCAGTGCCGATGGTATTGTTACCGACGACTGTGCCGCTAAAGCGGAGTTATTGAACGCAGTTTTCCGAAATTCCTTCACCAAGGAAGACGAATGGAATATTCCAGAATTTGAAACACGAACAGCTGCTGGCATGAGTTTCTTACAAGTAGATACCTTAGTGGTTGCGAAGCAACTCGATTCGCTTGATACGGGCAAGTCTTCAGGTCCAGATTGTATGACGATTAGGTTCCTTTCAGATTACGCTGATACAATAGCTCCCTACTTAGCACTCATATACAACCGCTCTCTCACCGATAGATCTGTACCTACAGATAGGAAAATTGCGCAGGTCGCACCAGTGTTTAAGAAGGATAGTAGGAGTAATCCATCTAACTACAGACCTATATCATTGACGTCGGTTTGCAGTAGGGTTTTGGAGCATATACTGTATTCAAACATTATGAATCACCTGGAAGGAAACGATCTATTGATACGTAATCAGCATGGTTTCAGAAAGCATCGCTCTTGTGCTACGCTGCTAGCTCTTTATTCGCATGTATTGTAATGGCCCCTATCGACAAGGGATTTCAAGTTGATTCCGTATATCTAGATTTCAGGCAAGTTTTTGACAACGTTCCTCACAAGCGACTTCTATTCAAGCTGCGGGCCTGTGGGGTATCGTCTCAGTTGTGCGACTGGATTCGTGATTTCCTGTCGGGAAGGTCTCAGTTCGTAGTAATAGACTGCAAATCATCGAGTAAAACTGAAGTGATATCAGGTGTTCCCCAGGGAAGCGTCTTGGGACCTCTGCTGTTCCTGATCTATATAAATGACCTGGGTGCCAATCTGAGCAGTTCTCTTAGGTTGTTCGCAGATGATGCTGTAATTTACCGTCTAGTAAGGTCATCCGAACACCTGTATCAGTTGCAAAGCGATTTAGAAAATTTAGCTGTATGGTATGCCAGGTGGCAGTTGACGCTAAATAACGAAAAGTGTGAAGTGATCCACATGAGTTCCAAAAGAAATCCGTTGGAATTCGATTACTCGATAAATAGTACAAATCTTAAGGCTGTCAATTCAACTAAGTACCTGGGTGTTAAAATTACGAACAACTTCAGTTGGAAAGACCACATAGATAATATTGTGGGAAAGGCGAGGCAAAGGTTGCGTTTCATTGGCAGGACACTTAGAAGATGCAACAAGTCCACTAAAGAGACACCTTACACTACACTCGTTCGGCCTCTGTTAGAATATTGCTGCGCGGTGTGGGAACCTTACCAGGTGGGATTGACGGAAAGGGTGCAAAAAATGGCAGATCGTTTTGTATCATCACGTAATAGGGGAGAGCGTGTGGCAGATATGATACGCGAATTGGGACGGAAGTCATTACGGCAAAGACGTTTTTCGTCGCGGCAAGATCTTTTTACGAAATTTCAGTCACCAACTTTCTCTTCCGAATGCGAAAATATTTTGCTGAGGCCAACCTACATAGGTAGGAATGATCATCAAAATAAAATCGAGAAATCAGAGCTCGAACTGATAGGTTTAGGTGTTCGTTTTTCCCGCGCGCAGTTAGGGAGTGTAATGGTAGAGAGATAGTATGAATGTGGTTCGATGAACCCTCTGCGAAGCACTTAAATGTTAATTGCAGAGTAGTCATGTAGATGTAGATATAGATGTAGATGATTTGTACTGTATGTTTCAAAATATACTGAAATTCACGGCTATGAACCTCAATACAAGCAGGACGTCGGTGAACAAGGTTCTGACTCACCCTGAAAAATATACCAAGTGTATTTCGAGTCTTGTCACAGCTAAGGTGATTTCACAGGCCATGGAATAGGAAGTCCCTGTCAATCCAGCGATTAGGAAATACAGCACTGAAATTGTTGCGGTCGTCCACACTGAAGCGAAGCGGTGCACCGTCATGTTGCATCCACATCCTCCCACAAACAGCCAAGGCTACGTTCTCCAACGTCTCAGGTAGAACTCTTTGCACGAAGTTCGAGTACAGGTGGGCATTCACTTGACCAGGTGGAAGACTTGGTTCATCCGCCTTTTTTCCTGGCAGGAAAACACAGAACTTGTACAATGTTAGTTGCAAATAAACTGCAAAATAGTAAAGCTAGACAAAGCGGTAGACACGTTTATTTCTACATCTCCTTACGCTGGATTCACGGACGTCAGTTTCCCTACTTCAAACAGTTCAGTAGCGCATGCTCTTACGTGAGCACACTGTATATAGCACATATAATTACTATAGCATTAAGTAGCTAATATATCTAAATTTACATCTACATCCATACTGCGCAAGCAATCTGACAGTATGTGGCGCAGGGTACTTTCAGTACCCCTATCGGTTCTCCCTGCTATTCCAGTCTCGTATTGTTCGTGGAAAGAAAGGTTGTCGGTATGCCTCTGTGTGGGCACTAATCTCTCTGATTTTATCCTCATGGAGGGAGCAATATACTGTTTGACTCCCCGGTGAAGCTATGTTCTCGAAACTTCAAGAAAAGCCCGTACCGAGCTACTGAGCGTCTCTCCTGCACAGTCTTCCACTGGAGTTTATCTATCATCTACGTAACGCCTTCGTGATTACTAAATGATTCTGTAACGAAGCGCCCAGCTCTCCGCTGGATCTTCTCTATCTCTTCTGTCAACCCTATCTGGTACGGTTCCCACACCGGTCAACAGTATTCAAGCAGTGGGCGAACAAGTGTACTGTAACCTATTTCTTTTGTTTTCGGATTGCATTTCTGTAGGATTCTTCCAATGAATCCCAATCTGGCATCTGCTTTACCGACGATTGATTTTATATGGTCATTCCGTTTTAAATCACTCCTAATGCCTAGTCCGAGGTAATTTATGGAATTAACTGCTTCCAGTTGCTGACCTATATTGTCGCTAAGTGATAAAGTATATTTCTATCTATGTAACGGCCGCTGTGGTCGAGCGGTTCTAGGCACTTCAGTTTGGAACCGCGCGACCGCTAGGGTCGCCGGTTCGAATCCTTCCTCGGGCATGGATGTCTGTGATGTCCTTAGGTTGGTTAGGTTTAAGTAGTTCTACGTTTTGGGGGACAGATGAACTCAGAGGTCGCATAGCGTTCAGAGCCATTTGAACCATTTTTATTTCTATGTATTCGTAGCACATTACACTTGTCTACATTGAGATTCAATTGCGATTCCCTGCACCATGCACCGATTCGTTGCAGATCCTCAGTACAATTTTCCATTGTTACAACCTCTCGATGTATCACAGCATCATCCGAAAAAAGCCTCAGTGAACTTCCGATGTTATCGAGAAGGTCATTTATGTATACTGTGAATAGCAATGGTCCTACGACAGTTCCATGCGGCACACCTAAAATGAGTCTTTCTTCGGAAGACGTCTCTCCATTGAGAATGATATGCTGTATTCTGTTATCTAGGAACTCTACAATCCAATCACACAGTTGGTCTGATAGTCCATATGCTCTTACTTTGTTCATTAAACGACTGTGGGGAACTGTATCGAACGCCTTGCGGAAGTCAAGAAACACGGCATCTAGCTGGGAACCTGCGTCTATGACTCTAACAGTCTCGTGGACGAATAGCGTCTTTTTCTAAACCCATGCTGATTCCTAAAGAGAAGATTTCTAGTCTCCAGAAGAGTCATTATACTCGAACTAACGTATACATATGAATCACTAAGGAAGTTTCTCAAAAGAGTTTCGACTGCGTCAGAAGACATTGAAATTGATATGCAGCACACTCGCTAAGTACGAGATGTCGCGAATCCGTGCTGGGCTGGATTAGGCACGTCGTGCGCCTGCGCCGTGCGGAACACCGGTCGGTTGCGTGTGACGTCACAACCGCGAACTGCCGCAGTGCTAGCGGGGAAGGCGGAGCGGTCAGCATTCCACACACGTGCGGCGCCCCGTCCCACAGCGTCGCTCTCTGTTGAGCCTCCGTGAGGAGCTGCAGTTAGACTTACAACCCTTGGGCATCAACTCGGCAGTCGAATTAAAAAAAGAAAAAAGAAAGGAGCAGTAGAGGGACTACTAGGACCTTGCTGAAGCATAAGACGAAAGCTCCCCGTGGCGCGATAATGGCGCCGCGTCGTCGAGTATCTGGGAGTCGATGATGTTATCTCGGGCGACTTCTTAGTCCGCACTCTGTGTCTGCTGGCCGCACAAAAAAGAAAGGTACGAGCAAGGATTACGAGACCTTCAAGCGTAAAACCGACAGAGCGTGAAGTCAGCAAACCGAGCCAAGTAACTGATTGGAGCTTAACTCGCCACTTATCGAATAATGGAGATCGGCTGTGACGCCCTCGTAAGCCATGAGAACAAGGAGTCACTTGGCTTTGTCACCAATAGCATCTAAATCTGAACTCAGGAAGAGGACGATACAAAACTATTAATTTTTCTTCGTGGGTCCTTACAATTCGATGACGCCACCACTTTCCGTCACAATGGAATCTACAAAACTTCATAATTTGGAAGAGACTTTCGTTGAAAGCTAAGCAGGTCAACGAAAATTCATTATGTTTTTGCCACATATCTCTCGGTCTAGAAACCGTCCTCAACAACTCTGATAATATCTTCTGTCGTTCTCGAAAAGTTTTACTTCTCTGCCAGCTGTTCTCACAATTAATCGTTGCACGCTGCTTCGTACAGTTCTGGGTAGCCATTTAAGTTACACCTCCCCTACGTGATCCCAATGTATGCATAGTCAACATTGCAGTAAGTTAGTAGATCCACACACATACTAGAGAAGTAAAACAATCAATTACACCGTACGCTACTCCACCTTCGTATGAATAACAAGTATTTGCGCTAGGTCTGAGAAAAACGCTGAAATATGGATACAAGGCTCGGAGCTTTTGCCTGGCGGTCCGTGGAGTGCTGGTGTGCTCACGTTAGAGAATGTGTCTTGAACGTTGCGTGAGACAATTACACATCGTCAGTCACTTTATTCGAGCAATTTTTTGAGCATTTGTTATGAAGACAGTTGGCAGTGTCATCTGATGAAGCTCACTGAACGAAATCGTTCGATAGATAATAAATTTGCCTTAATCAAGCTTTGACGTCTCCTTTTGATTAAGAAGAACCTGTTGAGCTGGAGATGATCAAGATTTCATCTCAACCGTTGGAAGGAAGTGAAAATCCTCAGTTTCGGAAGAGTCAGTCTGCTCACCTGACCTGTCGTATTTTCGAGCGCACCACATACTAGTAACAAGTGGTATAGTTTCAACAGGAAATTTTGACCACGAGCAAACAACAGCCACAGAATCGTAAGTCAATCGTTAGTCAAGCACATTTCCATCATCAATACTTGCTAATACAGCAAAAGATATTCGACGTTGCTTTCAGCTTACGTTGATGTGCTTTTTGTAAGCAATATAACTTTCACACTTCCTACATACTGCCTTAAGTCCTTCCTATGACCTACCAAACCCCTTCAACCCACCTCCCACTTCCAACCTGTTGGCCTCTTCATCAGTACTTTTGTATGAACGCTTGGTGTCCGTTATTTCGGATATGTCCGAAAGAGCAGACAAGGCGCATTCATATAACTGATTCGTCTCGATGGGCAACCACCTTCAGTGCTCATGCACATCAGCGTTCAGCCTCCAGCAGGAAACTAAAATTGGAAAGAACGTGGAAGTATCTGGGGATAGGTGGCGCTAGGTGGAATGCGAGTCGGCCGGAGGACGTGCAGAGAGGGCGTGCGCATTTGCTGTAAACACTGTCTGTGGATGGAGCATTGGTTAATGCAACTGCGTAATAAGTAGGAAATCCCACGTTCGAATTCTGGACCACTACACATTTTCACTTGTCGCAGCTGATCCCGCATAACATCCCCAAGCAGCTAATATCGTAAGTTCCTTTCCTTTCCCTCCACTCAGTCTTCAGTTTGGTAACCCCGTAGTTTTGCATATAGCGTAGCGGTCAGCGTACTGTATTGCTTTCTGCATTCGTGTATGCTTATTCTTTGAGTACAGAGTAATTTAAAGTTCCTCCTTACATATTTTCTCTGTGTGTATTTAACCTCCGATCAAAGAGAGTGGCGATATAACATATTTAATGTGCATGTCTGTGTTTCTGTCTGTGGCATCGTAGCTTCCCACCAAACGAAAAGTCCGATTTTAATGCTTTTTTTACCTTAATTTTTTGGAAGCTGTTTAATAGGATTGGTTCTCAGCTATGACCCACGCCGTTTAAATTTCATCAGCTAAAGTAAATAAAAATGTTTCCTGCCAGTGCGCTCGTTTGGCAAAAGCTACATAATATATAAGAGCTGCAGTTAGTTACGTAGCACCAGATTGTAGATCCGAGAAAGATCTCAGTAAAAGTACGCGAGAACATATGTTTACTTTTTACAGTTGATCAACAGTGATGATCTTTGTCTTTTTCTGAGTATCTGGGTATATAGCTGTAGCGTAATAGCTCCCAAACGAGAGATCTGATTTAATGGCAGTTCTTTACTTTGAAAGTTGATTTAATCGGGATTGTGCTTAACTGTATATTCCACAAAAGTCTGTTCAGCCGTTCAAATTTCATCAACTAAATTAAAGGGTTTCCCGCTAGCGCACTACGTAATACGCCAGGGCTAAATCGAGTTATGTAATACCAGAATTTAGAGCTCAAAAAGACCTAAATGAATGTCCGCGGGAAGATATGTTTGTCTTTTACGGCTGAACGATAATTATGACCTCTGCGTTTTGAATTGAAAGATGACTCAGAGTACATTATTTACGTAATCTTGAGAAGCGAATGGGAAAAGCTGAATTAACAGGCAAACTCAAGTTGAAATGGCAGACTCTGATTATGGTTCATACAGGCAGGGAAAAATATGAACTTTTAGCGGGGACACTCAAAACTGTAAAAAAAAGCGCTTGAATGTTACCATACAAATGACTGAAACTGTTATGTTTCAGATACTGAAACTGAAGGATTGGGTGGGGCAGTAAATGAATGACTACGGGCACTGGTTTCACGTGGATCTTTGCTAAGAACGTGATTATGTCTGCCTCACAAGGAAACAAAATTAAAAAATACACAAAATTCGCACAAGTACGAAAACATTCCACATTACTTTAAATACGCGTTACGACGCTGGGTTACAAACTATGCTACCTTGTTCAAGATAGTGCCCGCTCTTGGAAACGTGGGTGGCACAAAACACCTACAATTAACCATAAAAAGGGCCAACCAAACGTTGAAATTAATAGAGTAAAATATCTATCCCACAATTCGTGCTACCTCTGATAATCCCTGACCACCGCTAAACACTCACCAAACATAATACTGTCGCAGTAACTGCTTTCTTATGGAATCCGCGCTGATACGCGGTGGGGACACAAACCACAAAGGAAGTGCCTTGAATTCGTACAAAAATTAAATAAAAGCATTGTAGCCCACCTTCTGTTATTAATCGCCGATGCAAACGGAGGGGTGTTACAATAAAAATTGAACGTGTATATCTGTTTATCTGTCTGTGGTATAATAGTTCCAAAACGAAAGGTCTTACTTTTTTTACTGGTCTAGTCAGGATGATTCATACCTACGTTCCGTGAAAGTTTCTTCAGCCATTTAAATTTCATAAAAAAACTTCTCCTTCTTCTCTCTGTCTCTCTGTCTCCCTCTCTCTCTCTCTCTCTAGAAATTCTTAGAGGCTTTCGTGTGATGGCATTTTTAAATTTTTAATTGAAGTTTTCTTTATTCACACGCACATACACAGACATACATCAAAATAGCTAGTGAATTTATAATTATTTGTTGTATAAAATATGAAAACCAACCCCTCTTTAATAAGTCTAGCACTCTTAATTAACGGAGTTGCCTATTTGTTTTACTCTGCACTTTTGACATAATTACTTATGAACTTAGTTTCATGCATTAATGTGGTTTACGGGTCCAGTGTCCTGCAGTGGTCTGATGACAGCGTACTGACTCACGCTTCATTAAACAGTGAATCGGGCGGGAGAGGGGGCGTGCGTGACCTGCAGCGGCGGCTCGAACGGGCAGTTACGTGGTGGCAGGCGTCGCTGAAGGTTGTGTCTATATTGCGAATTTGTCGGAGTAAATTAATATTTCTCTACTTTGGCTACACAACTCGCCTTTACTTAAATTATGGAATGAATAGGGTAATTTTTTGATAAAGGCCATTTATTGGCGAAAGCATGTTGAAAGGGGTTACATAGGACAAGGGAGGTGAGGGTGAGCCAGAGTGTAGAGTTTGGCGAAACACTGTTCGCGAAGCTAACGAAAGTGGTTGTCTGCCAAAACTAAGTCCACAGTGCCGCAGCACCGGGAGAAGCGGGAGATGTTCAAATCTACAGGGCGCTCATCCGACTCGAGGGTGAGCAAGCATACAAGACGTGGGCCCGGCGACGGGCTGCCGGGTATATTCGACGCACCACGCGGCTTCCTCCGCCCTGATTGGTCACGTCCGTGTGCCATGGAACTTTCCAGAGCGTTGCCTGTTAAGCGACGCCTGGGACGACGTTACCTCGTAAGCACATAATGAGGGAGGCGCGGGGACAAGGTGCCCCTCCCCGGTGCTGACTTCCTGTTACTAGACCGTGGGACGAAAGAATTTGCAGGCAGCTAACACTGCCGGCCGTGGCTTGGTCGTAATGGAAAAACCAAGTTACCGTTTGAAAGCTCATATAATAAAGTAAATTTTTTACTGTCTGGCTCATCCTGTACAATGTGTTTATTTCATTTAATTCACCGTCCCCGGACTCGAAGACACTTGCATCAGAATATTATTACTTATATTAAACTCAAAGGGTTATTTACAAGTATGTTTTTCAATTTTTGGAGGTTTTATGCATCGGTTCCTTTATAAATTTTTAGTGTAAGTTTTATTCAGTATCCGTATGACATTGTATCAGTCTGCTTATAGTTAAGATACTTTTGAAGCAATACCTATATAACCTGTGAATTTCAGTATGTTTACAATAGTCAGTCCGTTGGCTTGGGGATTTATATTCTTATCTTCAGAGTCTAAAAAACACAGATTGAACCATTGCCATTTGTATGTTTCGTATTTGTATGGAATTGTAAAATCGTTACATACCTTTGGAAACATCAGTACTGCTAGAAGCTTTCGCTGACATTGTGTGGACTCTGTTCCGCCCTAAGTTATTGAATACTAGCACAGAACGCGGGAAGCTTGTTGGTAACAAATATACAATGAATTTATGGCTGAGCGTTAACGCTGTGTATTTCAGTTTTTAATTACTTACGTTTTGACGAGCACAGCACGCACGAAGAAAACCAAGTACAATAAAAAACTGCATTGTGAAGGAGGCTGTATAATTATGTTAAACATTCACAACTGCACAATATTTGGCATGTAGGACATCCGGAACTGAGCAGCATGATAAATATTGAGTTGTACTTACTGTTTACTCAAACCAGTACTGATTTTGGTATTTCAGAGTTCCAGCCTCAGGTGTATGAAGCAGTTGTTTCAGCTAATGCGTAACATGCGCTCGGAACTGTAAGTGCAAGAGCACTAAATCACTGAATCTTGGTGGAAACTGTCCGGATAGATGCAGTAGTTTGAAGCTCTAGGACATAAACCTACCTCATGTTATGCATTAGCCAAAACTCCTTCTCTTCCCTCTTCGCTACTGATCTCATTCAAGTTTTCATCTGGCAGTGAGCAGTGTTTTATCACACAGTTCGTTGCATCCTTCATGGTGAATAGGGATGCATAGTACTCGTCATTAATGTCAACTACATATTTGTTCATAAACTTCTGAGTTTGTCCTATCACGCAATACTGGTTTTGAGATGTGGAATAAATTTCCGGTAGTCAATAACAGCAGTCAATTATGAGCTTTTTATTCGATGTATGTCTGTCAGAAGACTTGCTCCCTAGCAAATTTCTTGTTAGATTCAAAGACAGTGTGTCCTAAACAATCTTATATTGCCTCTCTACTCATGAAACATCCTAAAGGGAGTTCAGTAACCGTGTCATAGAGAGGGAGGGAGAGAGAGAGAGAGACAGCATAGCTACTTGCTGCCTTGGTGCAGTATTTCTTGATTTCTTCGTTCAGTCCACATGTTTGTGGGCAGAATATAGTCAGTGCCACGTCAATAACCCTAAATTGGTATGTCATATGATTTCAGAACCCTCACGTGACTCACCGTGCGATTGTCTGAGGGAAATATTACATAGTACGTTACATTATTTCTAGAAATCACAAAGCGACAAGTTTCACTCACGTAGCACACAAGCATGTCGTCAAAAACATTCCTTGCATTAGCTGAGTGTACCACGAGGTGTATTCAGCAGTGATGTAACCATCCACGCGCAACGGAAGTTTACTAGCTACCGTTTCAGTTGTTTTCTTAGCTTTACCTTTCATGGCGTTATATTACACTGTGAAAAAGAGGGACATCATACTGAATATCCCCTACTCGCTGTTTCACGTATACACTGAATATCAGAGTTGCAACTCATGGTGCGATACAATGTGCAAAGCCGATTTTGGTGAATAATCAATTTTTATCCATTATTCGCAAATGCGGAAATGATAGTGTTGGGTGCACGGAAGCATATTAACCAACGGTTCTGTTAACAAGTTTTCATGTTTTATACACGACACATTTAAGATCAGGTGAGTCTATCTTCACTGAAATTAGAGTCTTCCAAAAGTTACTTTACTCTGAAAGAAGATTAGATCCATATATGTGGTTCTCCGATATGAGACGTTTTACGTGCTGCATTTAAAATTCACAAGTCATCTATAACAGAAAATCAATGCAGGCTAAACCGAGAAATTTCCTGAAACATTTTAGACCCAACCAAAAACGTAACTATAGACGTTGACAACACAGTCAAAATAATTTGCAATGAATCCTAAGAAATATTGAAATAAAACATATGTCTAAAAATAAGGATTAATACTGAAAATCATCATCAAACGCAGGTTGGAGAAACCAATTGTAACAATCTTTTTCGCCACTAATAGAATGTTTCAGTGCGTCTACTTCGCAGCGCGAAGCCGGATAACCCAGAACTTTCTCCAATAGTACGTACACCAAATATCAAGTCCAAATTAGTTTTCCGTACTATGTTAGATAAACTGCCAGAAGCTTCAGGTCTTACTCGAATGCATTCACCCTAAGGAAATAGCCATAATGTACATCATGGAGGACACTAACTGTTTTATAAAACAGAAATATACCCGAATAATGAATGAGCAGGTATTGAATGAGCAGGTAGATTACGTTAATCACAGTTTTATTAGTAAGTTTATACGAATATGTAAAATGTAATAACGTATAATTACATGACACACTGAAACAGCTATACTGTTGGCAACACATATTTGAAATATGACACGAAATGGGACGCTACATTTGTGATTCTCTTTTAATGTATATTAATTACGACCAGCAACTTTTTCGGCTGCATTACCAAATGGGATGTGTTGACACAATAATTATGCTCAGCAGTAGGCGTTTCTCTCCCGTAGTTCCGAGCGACCGCTTCGGTCGCAGGTTCGAATCCTGCCTCGGGCGTGGATGTGTGTGATGTCCTTAGGTTAGTTAGGTTTAATTAGTTCTAAGTTCTAGGCGACTGATGACCTCAGAAGTTAAGTCGCATAGTGGTCAGAACCATTTCAATCATTATTATCCCGTAGTTATCTTGCACAAATGTTGGTCATGTGTCTTTCTGTAGGCATTTGTGCAGGTGCAGACACTTATTACTCCGATCATTTGCAGCTGCTATCGTAGTTAAATATTATTTTTTTATTTAATCATGAGAGAAGGATCAAACACCATAAAAAAACTAAGGACAACATCTGTAAACAAAACTTTTGTAAAATTAAAACCTGGAAAGAAACATACATATATTGTGTAATATCATAGGATGAAGAAATTTTAGACCAAGTGTACCACATCTGGAATAACGGTCGTGGGCTGCACTAACGTCGAGGTGCTTGCGCATACCTTCCACTGCACCAGTGTCCACAACCGCTCAGCATCGTTTCGCCAGATAAGCCCCACGTACACGCATTGCTTTTGGGATCTTACAACTGCAGAACTTAGTCACTTAAAAGATTTCCATAATTGTGTCGTACTACTCTGTGCGTTCTGGGTAGAGTTCTTCCCTTGGTATAGGCCAATCTTCAGAATATACAGGGTGGGCGTTATTGAACAATGCGAAATAAAATCATCATAACTTCTGAACGGTTCGCGCTAGGACATTCAAACTGCTCGGTTGGCCGCATGGTTTGGTTTATTGAAGCCCCATTTTCGATTGGATGGATTCGTCAATAATCAAGACTGTTGTATTTGGGAGACTGACAAATCACATTTCACGATCGATAAGTCTCTTCACCCTTGGCGGTGTGCAATGTCCGTTCACGGAATCATCGGTGCAATATTCCTTGATGGCATGGTGGCTATCCAAAGGTACGTGAAGGTTTTGGCAGATAATTTCATCCCCATTACCCAAAGTGACCCTGATTTCAACAATATGTGGTTCATTCAAGACGGAGCTCGACCTTGCTGAAGCTGCAGAGTGTCTGATGTCCTGGAGGATCACTATGGGACGGCTTTCTGGCTGTAGGGTACCCAGAGGCCACTGGCATTGGTCTTGATTGGCCGCTATATTCTTCGGATCTGAACATATGCTACTCCTTTTTATAGTACTACAGACAAGGTGTGCAACAATAACCCAAATTCCATTTCTGAGCTGAAAACAGCCAATGAAGAGGTCATTGACAGCATCAATGTTCCGACACTTCAGCTAATCATGCAGAATTTCACTATTCATCTGAGCCACATCATTGCCAATGATGGCAGGCATATCGAACATCTCATAACCTAGATTCGAATACCTGTAGTGAGATTGACACTTAGAATAAGGTATGTGCACCCTGTAGTTGGTAACTAATTTACGTTTTCTTCAGATAGTTCAATAATTGTCACCCTGTACGCTGTTTCCTTTCCACATTTCTACTCTGACAAAATCTTGTGAAATTCATTAATTAACTGAAGAGGTATGAACCAAATATTAATTGTGAAATAAAGCTCAGAACGCGAAGTTTTCCCGAAGATATCCGATAACATAAATTCAGTGTTGCTTATTCCGTTTTACTTTCAGGTAATTGGGGGTCGAAGAGGTCGTATCGTGCAGATTCTGTAACAGCTGTTGCCGAGCATCGGAATGATTTCAAATTAGCCGTGAATAATATAGTAGCGTTTCGGAAGGTATACAGCAGGCTTAATTAAGATTAAATTTCCCTCGCTACTGAATTAATGTTTTCCGTGCATCCGATTACTGGCTCTGAGAGTTACTGCCTCTTTTAATATTTTCTTTAAAGCTTCCATTGTGTTCCTCCACGTCAATAATATCACTGTCTTGCCCGCTATTATAAAATGTCCACGAGAGATACTTCAACAGGCGTAAGAACCGATACTGGATACCCTTTTTTCATTTCGAGGCAAATATTCGCAGGACACGTTATTAATTTACCCGATAGCTGGAGCAAAATTAATTGTAACTCGATCGGCCACGTAAATTAGCACTTCAGAAGCATCTGTTGGAGTCAGTGAGTTTTCTGCAGAATCTGGTAATTGCAGGTGACTACGGGGGAACGGTTTCTCGGTCAAGTTATATTATAACAATATTTTACGAGTATCAACGTATAAATGTTTCAAAATACTGTCTCTACAATCAAATTTTATAGCATTACGAAAATCCGAGAACGCGAATTAAATAAGATAGTTTGTTTCCCGTTCACGTCGCTTTCTAGGCGCAGCATCTGATTATGTCTTGTTTCTCGCGCTTTTATACCCCTGTCCATTGAAACAGCAACAAGATATATATGCAACTAATCTCTGATCGTTACAAACTGCACTGCAAGCTTCGAGATTCAGGTAACTGTCACTTACGCGTAACCGCATTCTCCCTAAGTGGGAGAAACGCCATTTACATTCTATATATATGAAAGCTGTAGGCAGCCTACATTACTAATGGGTAAAATGTTCACCCTAACAACGTTTCGGGTTGCCTATCTGTTGGTTTCCAGTGGCAGCAAAATTTTGATTTTTTGCTATTTCGTACACTATTGGGCAATAAAATGGCAAGATGACGTGCTAAAGACGCGAAATTTAACTGACAGGATGAAGATGCTATGATATGCAAATGATTAGCTTTTCAGAGCATTCACACAAAGCTGGCGGTGGTGACACCTACAACGTCTTGACATGAGGAAAGTTTCCACACGATTTCTTATACACAAACAGCAGTTGACTGACGTTGCCTGGTGAAACGTTGTTGTGATGCCTTGTGTAAGAAGGAGAAATGCGTACCATCACGTTTCCCACTTTGATAAATGTCGGGTTGTAGCATATCACGACTGCGGTTTACCGTATCGGGACATTGCGAGATCCAATGAATGAACGGATCGTGCAGCCACGTCTCGATCCCTGAGTCAACAGATGGGAACGTTTGCAAGACAACAACCATCTGCACGAAAAGTTCGACGACGTTTGCAGCAGCATGGTCTATCAGCTCAGAGACCATGGCTGCGGTTATCCTTCACGCTGCATTACAGACAGGAGCGCCTGCGATGGTGTACTCAACGACGAACTTGGGTCCCCGAATGTCAAAAACTCATTTTTTCGAAGGTTCTGTTTGCAGCATCATGATGGTCTTATCCATGTTTGGCGACATCGCGGTGAACGCACATTAGAAGCCTGTATTCGTCATCACCATACTGGAGTATCACCCGGCGTGATGGTAATCACAAGTCAGTCCTGGTTTAATACATTTGTCCAATGAATACCCGTTTATCATATGCATTTCTTGTTGGTGTAGCAATTTTAATGGCCCGTAGTGTATAATTACTGACCCGGTTTAAAAACTTAAAACGCTGTCACAATCTACTAGATACAAGGTACAATGTTACTTTAGAGGTTTAACGCTACGTCATGTATCAAAGTTAAAAAGTGCGTATACTTCATAACATAGCATTCCAATTACGCAGAATATATGCATCCAGTGTTTGAGAATTCTAGCATTTAGCGACTTCCAACGAACGTATGAAATATTTTCGAACCACATAGAATCTTCCTATCCCTGGCACCCACAAAGAGACTTACAGTGAACAATAGGCCTACACACAATTTCAAACATTTCGAAACTTTGTCTCACATCTTCATCTCCACCAAAAAAATAATGAAAGGCAAAAAAAGTTTCGCCAACTGCATTTTCTCTGTCTACGCTGTAAGATTACCGTGCCAGACAAGAAATTTTAGTTTATTACTTATGTGCTATTAACTCTAGTTACAATTCGCTTCGCATTCGGTATCCACATATATGACCGAGTGTACCTGCTAAATTATATCATAGTTCGTATCATCGTTCGACGTACAGTTCAGGAGAGATGACTTCATATCTTTTGAGGTACGCAGAGAACTAACATTTCCTAAAATAGGGCGCAGCATATAAATTTCAGAAATGAGATTGCAATATTTGTACGAAATTATATTGAACAATTGCAGTTTATTGAATTTAGTTTTATGACTTACTTTTGGCAGGTTCGGGTATGAAATAGTCGGTTTGACACTGTACTCTGCTTGCCAGATAGGTCTTACCAGATCATACATGTTTTACCAGTTTGGTTTTTAACTTTTTCATTAATCTTTGGGTGACTAGTCTTAAACAACACTTGTGTGCAAAACGTAAGAACGAAACTACCTTTCGCAATTTTTGTCACAAGCTATGACCGTACATGAAAGTAACTGCTCCAGCACTGTATAGAAGGTTTCATAAAAAAATGGATCACTGCAGACGAGAATCATTAACGTCCGTAGCGATCACGCACTCTATTGGGAACCTCGTCCCGCCTTTTGTAATATCCAGTGGACCATCATGAGTATCGTTGAGTTCGGTGTAATTATTACCTTTGGTTACAAGAGTCATTTTTGTTCATGTCGCTGTGTATTTCTTTCAGTTACCTTGTGCGCTGTGCTGTGCTGTACTTTAGCAGCTGTTTCTATGTATGGTCTCCTGATGTGAATGTAACTTCTGTCCTTATGTTTTGCACAACAGTGTAGTAAAGCCTAAATAATTAGGGTTTAGCGTCTTCAAATACTAAGAAGTCAAATCAAACAGTTTTCAGCCACCTAAATATCAAAATAGTTACTTTGTTGGGGTTTCAGTTTCGGCGATATATTACGCCATCTTCAGGCTCTTGAGACAGCAATCACTACAAACATTACCAGCCGACTAGGTGATGTTTGAAATGATTGCTGTCTCAAGAGCCTGAAGATGGCGTAATATATAGCCGAAACTAGAAACCCCGAAGCTAGAAACCCAATAAAATACCAACTTGAAAATTTCGATGGCTGAAAGGGATTTGATTTGACACTTTGTAATGAACAGCCAACGTCCTGCAACCATTCGTCAAAAGATAGATGTACAGAGACTCAGCTATTAAGACTTTACACCCTTACGTAGATATTTAACATAATGGGCCTGGATCGCAAATGTTGTTTATTTTTCTGGTAACCGGTTTCAGTCACAACAATACTTTCTCTTACGCAGCTGACGGCAGGTGCCTCTTAGCACATGCAGTTGCTAAGCGAATCGTTTCCACTCAACATGGGATTACCTACTTGACTGTAAAGGATGAGCCAGACTATATTATATGAGCACCCAAATGGAAACTTAATTTTTTCATTGCGGCCATGCCACGTTCGGCAGTGTTAGCTGCCAGTAAATTCTTTCATCCCACGGTCTTGTAACAGCAAGTCAGCATCGATGAAGGGCAGATTGTTCACGCGCCTCTCCCATAAGCTGACGAGGTAACGCCACCCAAGGCGTCGTTTAGCAGACAACGCTCGGGAAAATTCCATGCCGCCCGCACAGTTTGCTCGGTCCCGACCAATCAGGATGGAGGAAGCAGCGTGGTGCGGCGAATACACCCGGCCACCCGTCGCCGGGCCCGCTCTCTTGCATACTTGCTCATCGGCGAGTAGGATGCGCGCCCTGTATCATTGAACATCTCCTGCTTCTCCTGGTGCCGCGGCACTGTGGACTTAGTTTTGGCAGACAACTTTCGGTAGTTTTGCAAACAATGTTTCGCCCAATTCTAAGCTCTGGCTCACCTTCACCTTCCTAGGCCTATGTACCCCCTTTCAACCTGCTTTAGCCAATAAACAGTCTTTCTCTAAAAATTACCTTATTATTCCATAACGCCCACCGCCTGCCCATACGTCCATCCTGTACAGGCCTGAAGATTGTTTCCTATGACTGAAACCGGATACCCAAGATAAACATTTCGATCTGTACTGACTGTTTGTGTTACATTATGACAAAACTACGCTATCGCTGCAGTTATGACTTCAACAATTATTAAAGTATTTAACACATTATGTCATTTGTAATGTGCTCAGAAATTTGAGCTGTTATACACGTACGCCTTCGATTGCTTAAAGAATCAGAGGTGGGAGATTGTTAATGGTTTACTAATTCAAAAATCAAATTTGAGAGACGTTGGTTGCGGAAGAGACCGTGTCATATGTAATAACAGAAGCAGAAACGTCAATAAATGTGTGTAGGAATTTGAAAGCGACAAGATCGTGGACTATCGACAGCGTTGATTGCCGACATGCGATGTACCTGCTCTCATTTGTCTGTAACCCACGAATGTCACGCGATTTTGGAATCAATGGCTGCAGGAGCACCACACTCAAACTGTGCAGGATCTCATCAGACCCATGTGACCAGCGCTTAAGAGTAGTCCTCTCCACTGTGTAGCATGATTGCTTGAGTAGCACCATGGGCGTTCAGCACTGCAGCCTTCGTTGTGAGGAACGTAGACAGCTGTGAAACAGAGAACAACACTGCTTGTGGCGTCGCAACTAGTGCGCGATCGCCCATTTATCTATTAAAGGCTTTACTTCAGAATGTATGTGGGCTACAGTGTAAGCCGGTGGAGTATTATACGGTCAGTAACGGACGAGTTGTGTCCTGCCGACTGACTTCACGACCATCTGTTGCAGCTGCGAGTGTGAAAGTAGTGGAGTAGCGCTGGCAGGCCACTTACGTTATACGAAACTAAAAATATTAATAACTAATAAAGGAATAACCTGAAGAACGTCGTATTTGATGTACAACCTTCTGTTGAGAAAACAAACAATATGTCACAGTCTGGGATCAAAAATAGTTGTATTTAGGAAGTTGGTACAATTCCAAAAAAAAAAAAAAACCTAATTTTCTGACAGTCAACAATTTCAATAAATACAGTGATGTAACAGTTCACCTTCAGTGACTACGTACGACAATCTGATCTTCAGTATTCATATATAAATTTGGAAAGTTTTTAGTTTCAGAATGCCTCTGTGACTTTTTTATAATAATAATTTCAAGAATTCTAAGTAAATATGTGTATTGTGTGTTAGGGTGCTTGTGAATGAAAGTGCGTGCGTGAGAGTATGTGGGACGTTCGGCATTATTAAAAAACATTCATGTAATTCTCTAAAGGAAGTGGCAAGTGTTCCAACTCTGTAACGTGCGAACGAAACCACTAGTGGTTCCCCTGCTAGTGAAAGTCGGATGTCCATGTATGTATAAGACAGCGAGAACATTCGCGACTACATAATAAATTTCCAGATGTAGAGTAAAGCTTATAGTTCATTTTGTTTAGTTTATTTAATTAGAGAGTTTTGTGTTACTTAATTTGATGACGTCAATGAGCCTAGAGAAGTGGTTGGTGCTTGCTAGAATTTGGCGCGAGCCGCGGCCTAGAAGTGAGCTCTCATTGGTCGTAAGTGATGACAGCCAATGAGAAGCGAGACGGTTGGCCGCCTAGCGAGGAGATATATACACTCTTGGAAATTGAAATATGAACACCGTGAATTCACTGTCACAGGAAGTGGAAACTTTATTAACACATTCCTGGGGTCAGATACATCACATGATCACACTGACAGAACCACAGGCACATAAACACAGGCAACAGAGCATGCACAATGTCGGCACTAGTACAGTGTATATCCACCTTTCGCAGCAATGCAGGCTGCTATTCTCCCATGGAGACGATCGTACAGATGCTGGATGTAGTCCTGTGGAACGGCTTGCCATGCCATTTCCACCTGGCGCCTCAGTTGGACCAGCGTTCGAGCTGGACGTGCAGACCGCGTGAGACGACGCTTCATCCAGTCCCAAACATGCTCAATGGGGGACAGATCCGGAGATCTTGCTGGCCAGGGTAGTTGACTTACACCTTCTAGAGCACGTTGGGTGGCACGGGATACATGCGGACGTGCATTGTCCTGTTGGAACAGCAAGTTCCCTTGCCGGTCTAGGAATGGTGGAACGATGGGTTCGATGACGGTTTGGATGTACCGTGCACTATTCAGTGTCCCCTCGACGATCACCAGAGGTGTACGGCCAGTGAAGGAGATCGCTCACCACACCATGATCCCGGTTGTTGGCCCTGTGTGCCTCGGTCGTATGCAGTCCTGATTGTGGCGCTCACCTGCACGGCGCCAAACACGCATACGACCATCATTGGCACCAAGGCAGAAGCGACTCACATCGCTGAAGACGACACGTCTCCATTCGTCCCTCCATTCACGCCTGTCGCGACACCACTGGAGGCCGGCTGCACGAAGTTGGGGCGTGAGAGGAAGACGGCCAGCTTCATGGAGACGGTTGCAAATGGTCCTCGCCGATACCCCAGGAGCAACAGTATCCCTAATTTGCTGGGAAGTGGCGGTGCGGTCCCCTACGGCACTGCGTAGGATCCTACGGTCTTGGCGTGCATCCGTGCGTCACTGCGGTCCGGTCCCAGGTCGACGGGCACGTGCACCTTCCGCCGACCTCTGGCGACAACATCGATGTACTGTGGAGACCTCACGCCCCACGTGTTGAGCAATTCGGCGGTACGTCCACCCGGCCTCCCGCATGCCCACTATACGCCCTCGCTGAAAGTCCGTCATCTGCACATACGGTTCACGTCCAATCTGTCGCGGCATGCTACCAAGTTTAAAGACTGCGATGGAGCTCCGTATGCCACGGCAAACTGGCTGACACTGACGAAGGCGGGGAACAAATGCTGCGCAGCTAGCGCCATTCGACGGCCAACACCGCGGTTCCTGGTGTGTCCGCTGTGCCGTGCGTGTGATCATTGCTTGTACAGCCCTCTCGCAGTGTCCGGAGCAAGTATGGTGGGTCTGACACACCGGTGTCAATGTGTTCTTTTTTCCATTTCCAGGAGTGTAGATTTGAGTAGTGGGAGAGTGAGGAGAGAATCGCGAGCTAGCGTTGATTGGAGGCGGTTATGCTGGTTGTGACTTTTCGCTTTATGTGTAAGATGAAGTCTGGGGATGACTTCCTCATTATGGTCCAGTGTTATTGGTATCTGGTAGTGACCAGAAACTGTTTACGAAAACTCTAGAGTGTTTTGATAATTCGTTGCGATGAAAATCGGGAGTCAACTTTGAATTGTATAGCATGGCGGTACCAAGTATATTCTTACTGAGTATTTTATGGCGAGCATAAACTTTTACTAAAACCAACCACTGAATATCGTGTGCCGAAGTAATTGTCCGATCATTGACTGTGTTACAAGTATTTATGAAGGTAAAAGTTCTGGTTGTTTTAGGTATTGTGATAACTATGAGCAGAAAATTTAGTAATTTTCGTAAATGTGGGCTGATGATCTTGCTTAACGGCATTAAATATATTTGAAGGTTTAAATTTGAACTTCATGTTTAAAGTACGAATGTCATCCCCTTTCCGAATCATTTCTTTGAAGTACCTAGACAACTTTCAGAAAATTTTACTTATAGCGGCCTCCGGCGCGTATCGATGAGGTTACAGTTTCCTCAACACTGATTTTCTGTGATCTCGTAAGTAGCTGCTGTCAGGAGTTTACGTGCGAAGATCTACTGCTGTAAAGAGGTAGGTGAACAAAAATTATAAAAGAAATTGCTTTGCAGCAGCAATGTATGACCCGTCGCAATTGATGCATTGCACGCACGCACGTATAAGTCCGTCGCATACGCACAGGAGAGTCAGATCGGTCACAGCTCTGCGTACATCTCTTTGAGAATGTCAGCACGTAGAGGTTTCGACGAAAACCGAAGCTTCCAGATTGTACTCTTCACCATCTGACGTGTCCAGCAGTTTTCTTCACCATACGGGTTGCCACTGCATTCATAACACGATCACATCTGGCTTGTGTAGCCGGTAATCTGGACAGTAGCAATTGCATTCCTCACGCCTAAACGTCGGTGCGTGTTATGTCTTCGAGGTCATCGTGATGTTATCTTTCAACGAGATAACACAACACCCCGTCATGTCCTCCACTGGTTTATCAACGGAATCTACGTTCTCATGCTTTTGCGAAAGGCTGGCGTGCCACAACTAGCCGTCTACTAACTCTGATTTGAAGTTGATGCTAGGGCTGCTCATAAAATATCGATATATCGATAACACTTCCAGAAAATATCGAGTGGTATTGGCTATGTTCTTTATCCTAAATATCAATATGCCGGTATCTAAATTGCAATATCAAGCGCCGATATTTTTATTTTATATTACATTTTTCCCCAATTTATACACATATTTGAAGCAGTTCTTTTGGAATTATAGTAGAACATAACTTTACTTTCACTACGTGAAGAAATCTTGCTGCTTTTTGAAATTTCGTCAAGTCCAATCGTTCTATTGAAATGCTGAAGTAATTGGGGCTTGGCGCTGCCAACTGAGACTGCAATGTTTAGCTTCACCACGCAATTTTTGCGCTACAACTGCCAAGTCGCTGGTGTTGGCAGAAATGAAAGAAAACAGGGAAGTCGACATGAAGCGTTCCGAACAAATCCGAAATGTGACGAAACTGGGCAACGGACCCAGCGTATACCTTTAATTGTGCCACTGTTAGCAAAGTACTTAAGGCCCAGCGTGAACGTGCGTAGTTTTCCTTTCAGTTCATGCTTATGAGGTAACTACTAATTTGATGATTTACAGAATATCCAGTAACAAATCAATACTCAAATATTCAACTCTTAAATTGGCGGTGTATCCGCAAGGGAAGCAGATATTTTTATGGTCCACTACGTCGATAACTTTTCCGTTAGTATATCGATGTGTCAACAACTGTTCTCCATACATTGAAAGCCGATAATGGTACTTCTTTTAAATGACAATATAACAGGACTCTATCTTGTTTGTTTGCAGCTTCATATGTAGGCGTTGCGAATGATAGCAATTAAGTTTATTTTTGTTTCTTGGAAACAGTTCTGTAACAAACTGAGTCAAACAATGAACCACCCGGAAGTGGAAGAAGAAACGGACTGAAACTTCATTAGTCGAGAGGGAATGTGAAATTATTTCAGTGGTTACAATATGGGGTCATATCGTGAAAGAACTTTGCACCATGACCGCACCACCAGTATGGCATCGCACCACCACTGGTCTCCATCCATGCTCTGACACAGTTGCGAAGGGAGTCTCAAAGCCGTCGAATCTTGTCCTGAGGCAGCTGGTTTTTGGTATCCTTGATTCCAGCTCTGTGATGGAGATGACGTCCGAATACTCTCATACATGTTCTATCGATGACGGATCTATGGTTCCTGCTGGCTATGTGTGGAAGAGCATTATTCTGCTGAAAGATGCTACTACGACACTGTTGCATGAGGGGTAACAAATGAGAATACGGGACGACCGCCATGCACCGTTGTTCTGTAAGATCTTCGTCGTGGTAACCTCTACATGTAGTCACATCTGATAGCTTTCCACTGCCTTACAAGACGAATAACGACGCTGTTGGTCTTCAAACCATCGGAAGAAGGGAACGTCTGCTCAGTTTACAGCCTTATTGGGTGGCGATGATCATCCAGGGTAGCACAGAAACTCATTCCATCGCTGAACACAATGTGACGCCATTCATCATGCCTTCGCAGGCACTGCACTACTCCAAATTCTGCCGTTTGTGTTGTGGTGTTAAAGGCAGCATCCGAATGGGACCGTAATTCCGCACCCTTGCTGCTCTTGCAACACTGTACAGTGAAGAAGGAAGACTGAGTGAATTATTTGTGAAATTAACTTATTTCCCGATTTCACTTATTATTCTGGAAACGATTGTCGCAATTTTGTGATCCGATTAGGCTCACGCGATTGCGGCCATTTGCATAGCCGATTAGTGTGCAATGAGAAGTTACAAGGTCATAGTCTACGAAAGGTTATATTTCAACGTATAGGCCCTTCCATTTGCTAACCCATAGCAGAAAATCGTATCCAAAATATCATTTGTGGAATGATAGACTTCAGTTGCTAAATGTAGTAGAAAAAGAAAAAGGAAACGTAGAGTACAATCCATACGTAAAAAGAAGCGTAAATAACACTAGACATGAAGTCCTCTGAGAAGGTAGGCAAGAAATTACGCTACATACACAGAGTTACGAGTGATTTTCTGTACAATACAACACATGTACAGAGTTTCATTGTGGTACAATCAGACTCAACCACAAAAGTGACTCTGCACTACTATGTCCACAGGACAATCTTTATTAAAAATCCATACATATAATGGAAAAGGATGTGTGTATGTTCACTGGTCCAATTTCAGTCAAACTTTGTACACATATCTTTAAGTCACTGTGTGGTTGAAAAGCGCCTACCTATCATAGTTCTGGAGATATAACGTCATAAATTATTGGATGCGTGAAACACTACCACGTCATGCATGACATTTCAATTTATTACGTCTGTGCTACTAACTCTATTCACATCATATTTTGCAGACAGTATCCACATACTGTACATCATTGAATGAACCCACAAGATTTTATCATTGTATAACTCATAGATTAGTAGATGTGACGTCATCAACTGTGAAATGTGTGAAAAACTACAGCATTTATTGCTTTTTTGTTACAACGGCTATTCACAACATACACTGACGGAGAGAACAATCGCAACACCAATAAGGATTTGTGCGACATAAATGAAAGTTCGTGGCTGTGTTTCTACATTTGAATCACGACGTCTGTTAAGATTTCTCCTTCCTATAACGGTGGCGCCAGTAGCACCACTATGAGGATGCAGATGAGGATTGCCTTAAATGCACATTCTAACAGTAATGAGAGTTAGTTACCTTTGAGACTGGACGTGGTGAGTTGATGTTTGTCGAGAATGTCTTTAATCCGACAAAGACGCCCTTATCAACCCTTTACTTAGTTTGAATGGGGTAGGGCAACAGGGCTACAAGAAGCTGGATATTCCGTCTGAGACACTGCAGAATAATTAGGCAGGAGTGTAGCAACTACACATGTTTGCTGGGAGCTGTGGTCACGAGAATGTACGGTCGCAAGAAGACCAGGATCAGAACTGCTGCGCTGCATCGCCGATAAGGAAGACCGTCGTGTTCTCAGTATGGTTCCGCCACATCTTACAGCATTTGCAGTTAGAGCAAAAACTTTTGCAGTCAGCTGCTCCACAAAGCGCCGAAAAATGGCGTGTCTGGAAGAACTGACAAACAGCAATCCAAAAACTTTGAAGAGATCCAGAAGAGTGTTAATGACAAAACCTTTAGAGACTGCTCACCCGGCAGGATCCGCATGTGAGCATCGCGAAAATCAGTTTTGGAAAAATAACGACCAGCACCCAGTTTACCCATCGAGGTCAATAGAAACGGAGCACAAGCTCGGGTGATGTCAAGCATGGGGAAGGAAACCGGCCGTGCCATTTCAAAGGAACCATCCCGGGATCTGCCTGGAGCGAATTAGGGAAATCACGGGAAACGTAAATATGGATGACCAAACGTGGGCGTCAACCGTCATCCTGCCAAATGCGAATCCAGTATGTTAACCACTGTGCCACGTCGCTGGGTAGAATAACAAGAGATGTGCCCACTGACTGGCAGTAATGGGTACTAACACCCCACTGTCTTGAAATGCAATAAGTGACTGAGGCACTTATTTTCAAAGAACTCTAACAAACGGTGGTTTTACATTGTCCTTCATAGTGACATGGATGAGAAAATTGTAGGCTTTGCCCTAAATACTCAGAAACAAGTGTAGACATTCGCACGTAGCTTAGCATCACTGTCCCGAGGATCAAAGGAAGAAATGGAAGGTTAATGCTTAACCCAAACAAACAAACAAAACAAATAAGAAGAGTCAAGACCACACTAACAGATTCTCTCGAGAGAAGCACTGTACATGTCACTGTCTCCATCAAATACCCGAAAGTTACAGAAAGGCTAAAAGAGCGTAGGATAGGAATGTCCAGACCGTTATGCGCTGTCAGTGATGACGCAATGTGCACAACTTAGGTTTGCCCAGCAAGTGCTTTGGTTGATGAAAGTCACTGAAGCTCCAGAATCATGATGCAAACGAACTGATTGTTCAGCGACGTTAAAAGCCTCTAAAAGTTTATTGTTGTCACGTAGTATTGCAACTGAGTTGGGAGTAGTTTCTGAACGTCTGTTACAACGTTGTTTTGCACTAATGACACTGTGAAGCTTTGAAAACACACTACACACAGACTGAGACTTCGATGTGCTTCAAGGAGTAGCATATGGGGTGCCTTACGCTTCTGTAAGCACACAGACAGTACACGCCACCGTTTGCTGCAAAGAGAGCTATGTCGCTACACGCGAGGTGGAAGAGCGGAGATCATGTGAAGTGCTACAGTGTGGGCACGATTTCACACTTTGTGCTGGACGGAAGGCGATGTGTGAGTGCTGTGGCTACGGTCGGCCTGGATGCTGTTTGCGAGTCGACTGTTAGCTCTGTTGCAAGGAAGGCTCGAGGTATTCAAGAATACGTTCCCGAATTCTCGAGTCAGCTACAGTTTGAGTGATGGCCTCATAAATCACTGCATTACCGTAATACCGGCCACAGTTACGTTTGAATCTACACTGTCTAGTTAGACCCCTCAGTTTAGTCACCCAGTGATACTAGTCAGTCTTTGTTACTTACTCAGTCCAAAAGATTTGAAACGGGCAACTGCCATTTGTACCTTGCACTCTTAATACTTTGTAGGTGCCTGCAGCAGGTCCTCATATTCCACCAACTGACGGAGCGGCGTGGAAAGCAACCTCACACACAAGCAGTAAATTGTTACTCCCACCGTGGTCTAGAACTAAAAATGTGTTTTGTAAGCGATGGGTTGCGATGTGGGGCTTCGGCAGTGCGAGGTACTCAGTCCGACCTCCCGTAGCCTCATGAGACTCACGAAAAGGGGACACATACACAGGCGATGCAGGCGGAGGTATGACCATAGGGTCCAGCGTCTTGCGTGAAGTTATCTGCACCATTGTGAAGCGATTCATCACTCCAAGCTGTTGCGCTATTTCTTGACTCTGAAACTGAAACACTGTGATATATCAACTACAAGTCGCGCAGCAGTCTATTGCGGCTTAGTAATCATTATTTACGAAACAATGAGAAAATGCAAACACCGAATAGAAAAAATAGCACAGCGTAACCAAAGAGGGGCGCACAAAAGGGTGCACTTCGGATCGTATAAAACCGAGAGCAAAAGCATGGTTAACACTGGGAAACCAAGAGACACAGCAAAACCAAGGAAACAGGAGAAAACAGGACGAAGTGACTTAGAAGACTGTCACATGGAGGATCGTCAAGTCCGTCGTGTATGACCGCGCGCAACAATAAGCCTGCAAACTGGTATGGCAACTGACGAACGAAAACCCGATAGGAGCAGAAATGATTAGCAAACAAGATAATACTGCAATCAGAACAACTACTTACCTTGTATGTCTCCAAGTGTATGATGATTCATTACAAATAACGCATCAAGAAATAGAGTATAGCTTACAATGTTAACCAGGGAAGGGGTCATCGTATTAATGATGAACGATGTAGTCAGATCCGCCACAAGGCGACGTCAGCGTAGCGAAGACGCTCCAAGTGAGAGTGGGTTGAATGGTTGTAACCTGCCGTCATATACAGTGGAGGCAGCGTGTGCTTGTAGTCCAGGGCAACTGGAGGCATGGCTCAGCAGGAGCGCACCATTGGGTCCACACCATTGGGTCCACTGGATCCCGGGTGATCATTATCAGCGTCAGGAGAAAACACAGATCTATTCTGATCTGTGACTCTCGTCGGGTGGTGTCGATATGTGATACCATAGTATTGAGTTACCTGAAGCAGTGTCTTTCGCCTCGTATAGCTCCAAGCTCTATAGTCCAGCTGATAGCGGTAGCTTGCTGTAGGTGTGAAATTTAGGTATAGTGTTTTCAGACTGCAGAAGGCCTCTATACAGTCAGTTACAGTGCAATGTGGATCAGGTGCTGTGCTCTTACATTAGAGAATTTACAACATATGGCTAGTAGCTCCTACATGGTTATTGTATCTTTATTCTTTTGCTAACTAGGTGACATCATCAGATCATCAGCATAAGCACACACTATAGATTATGCTCCTTGATATGGCAGCCCAGTACTTTCTCAGTGACTAGCTGGAAGGGAATGTCTCCAATGCGCAAGTGAACAATAACATGGACAGCAGACAACCCTGTTTGATGCTACGGATACTCTTGCTCGAATTGCTTCTTCTTATTTTCTTCTTTTACTGGTGCCTTGTCTCACGGTTTCGCAGGGTTGGCATGGGTCGGATGGATTTGGCAAGGTTAACTTTAATTGGTCGCCAGATGCCCTTTCTGCCACCACTCCGTACCGCTTGGGATAGAAGTAGTCTACCCCAGCTGTCTGCAACTAGTGAATCCATGGAATGGTACAAACATGTTCAGAAATCTGCAAATAGTGTAAGTAAGGTGGAACTTGGGGACCAGCCTGGTATTCACCTATCAGGATGTGGAAAACCGCCTAAAAGCCAAATGTAGGCTGGCTGGCACACTGGCCAACGTCGATAATCCACTGGCCGGACACGATCTGGAGCCGACGCCCCTACCCGAGTGCAGGAAGCAGCGCATTAGTGTTCTCGCCTAACCTGGCGCGTTCTTGCTTCTCCGCGTTAACACGTTTGTTTTACAGTCTCGCTAAGGTAATAAAAGGGACACACGACCACATGCTTTCTGAAAATCACGCAACACAATTGCCGATTTATCGCTAGCAGCATCCATAACGGCTACCGCGCCTCTGACTTTGATTAGCAGTAGAATTGCAGAACGTCTGTTTCCGACATAGCTCTCATATATGCTGACAAGTTTATTGTTAAGGCTTTCATTCTTCCCCCAATTATTTGGGTAAATATGTTAAAATCGGAATTAAGGAGAACTAATTAGTCATCGTTTTCCGCTTTAGCCATATTAGGAGGCATGGCTATCAACCCTTCTCGAATGTCACCTGGAGCATTTCTCATTTATAGCATCTCACTACACATTTGCGAAAATGGAATTTTCAACAGTTTACAATCCACTAAAATTCTAAAATCCACAAAAAATTCTAAGGGATGACCATTAGGCCCTGATGCATTGTTCTTTGGACCCCTTTAATTACGTCGAACACTCCATATTCAATGATTTGCCCCCTCAATGACACTTCTTCCTCTTTCTGGCTTCATTTTCATCTGTCTCTTCTTATGCATATAATTTGAACAGATGTTTCGCCATTTTCGCCAACTTTTCTCGCTGGATCTTGATACTCTTTCCATAGATGTTTTTATTTCAGATTATTAAATTCCTCTTTCTCTGGCGAGGTGGTAATCAGAAGAAGTTTCAGGTTGTGTCATTTAATGTTCTCTACCTTTTACCTGGCAACTACATATATTCTCCCCAATAAGACTGACTGTTTTCGTCTTTATTTCCTTAATGCCTTTCGAGTATACAGTGTTGTCGTTTTTACTGAAAAAATCTCACAGGGCATGAAATAGAAAAAGAGTCCTGTTCCCCATTTGCATTTAGTTCCATCCGAATGGGTTAGCGTCTCCTGATTTTTGGCTTCTCGCATTTTATCCGCCATTTTCTTATACTTGCATTACTGTTTGTTGGCTTTTGTATTGTTTACAGTTGCGGCGTACCTCATTATTTACATACCTGTGTTTTAATATCGGTATGCTGATATCCACAAGCTTCAAGTCATATAAATATTATGGTGATGAAGATTTGTTTTACAGTGAAAAGTCCTGTGATTCATAATACGTAGCGGCCAAATTTATGTTCAAGTGAGTTTAGACAGTGTGTTGTGGCATACATAAATACGATATAAACTCCTTGCTGATTGGTCTATGACGGATGGATGTCCTGGTGTGACATACTTCTCAGGTGTCAATAATGTACAGACTGTTAATGGGGTAGCCAAGGTGTTCACTGCAGTTACATTTCATGGTGTGCTCTTTCGGCAATAGAACAAGTTTAACATCCTATGTTATAATAAGGTCATCATGCTGTGATACTAGTAATACGAGTGTTGTCCAGAGAGTAAGTTCCGATCGGTCCCAAAATGGAAACCACTGGGAAAATCCGGTAAAGCTCTGCACAGGTGTGTTGGGCAGTGTCTCTAGTATGCCCGTCGATCGTGCCGTGTCGCTCTTCTCACTTTTCAGTGAACAGTCAGCACGTAAAGATGCGTAGGCAATAGGGTCTCCCGCCAAGTATGAGGGTCTGGTTAGAGATTACGTCTGTGTCATGCAGCCCACATAACACAACTGTTGAGGAGTTCCTTCTTCATGCCAATTCTTGGCCCTCGGCAGCACACTGCAGGAGCAATGAAGCCGCTCCTGCACCGTTTCCGATGAGAAGTGTTTGATCACCCACAAAACCGTCCGCAATTGTCTCCCCCTGTGTCTCATCTCTGCTCACAAGAACCGCTGGCTATGAAGACAAAAATTTTTCCACATACAACGAGCTCCAGACCAGTTTCGATAACTAGCCAATAGCACAGGCGGCTGTTTTCTATGACGAAGATATTGGAAAGTTGATATAACGCTACGATAAAAAACCAAGTTGGAGCGGCAACTACTTAGAGAAGTAGGTGGACGGTGCTCCTAACTGTTGAAAGTAAAACGTTTCCTATCTTTACTCTGGTTTCCATTTCACGACCGATCAGATCTTACTTTGTGGACAACCCTCGTAGTAGTAATTCACTTT
Source organism: Schistocerca gregaria (assembly GCF_023897955.1). NCBI lineage: Eukaryota > Metazoa > Arthropoda > Insecta > Orthoptera > Acrididae > Schistocerca > Schistocerca gregaria. The sequence continues at coordinate 94,622,208 of NC_064920.1, read as the reverse complement.
TATAGAAATGTTTCCGTGATTCCCTGGCCTTACAATCGAGCGTATACATTAACGACACGTATTCTTCGTATTACAAAAGGTAAACAGCGACTGCTGTGAAGCATTTTAACTTGACTCATTTGAAAGCTTTCTTTGATCATTACAGCATCCGTTTCCTAAGTCCTGTATTGTTTCATATAACTTTATTCCATCTGCCTGTCCTGGAATTCTTCGTGAGCCAACGCTATACCGATCACCGCTACCAATGAACGTTGCTGCAGCTAAGAATATGGTTTACGTTCGCTTTGTATTCTTCGGACGTTTAGTGTCACTATGCAGCATGTTGGTCGGCAAGGGCTGTTAATATCTGGTGGTGTGACATTGGTAGTATGCGTAAATTAAAAGCAAGTCCTAAGTAGATCTGTCAATTCTGATGGTTCGTATTATTTAACTGTGTGATAGCTACATTGTTAACTGCGCCGATATTCAACTTCTAGAAAGGAAGGACTATGTACTTATTTCTTGGTATCATCCTTTCCGTGGAGTAGACACTAATGATGCTGTGTCTCGCTTCCTCCGCCCTGTTGAACAACTGGGAACGTAGTTTTCTGAGACACTTTGAAGGTTTCCTCGGAATATTAACTCTATGGGATGATTACGCTTCCGTCGTTTAGGATTTTCCTTTGATTTTCTGCGTTTCCTAGTAAAGTTTCCAATCTGTTACTTTATTCCGGGAGACGATACTTCAACCTGTTCTTGCTTTCTGGATCATGATGTTTTCTGTTTTTCTGGTAATGAATTTCTGGGGGTACTTGATGAACCTACATTTGTGTTACTTCAGTTGAGGTTCCTTTATTTTCTGAATGCTTTGCCTAGCCTTGCAGTCGGCCCTGGCAGCAGGATGACGATCAATACCCATTTCTATTCCCCTTGCTCGATTACCGCTTTTTGCAGCAACATTGTCACCTCTGTCCGGCACCTTTACTCTTTGAGGGGTGCATGCATATTTCTTAACGTCTAGTGCTGCACTTACAGCGCTTGTACCAATTTTAACAGAAGTGCACACCCCAGGGGCGGCTACCTCTTCTTCATTTTCTACCTTTCGCAAACAGTTTCTTCCGCAACTACTTCCGGTGCAAAACATATAAGGCACTCTTAGATGCAGCGGTTCCTGGCCCTACGGCTACAGTACCGGCGCAGGTATTGGTGTGGTCCGCTACTGCTCGTTCACTTCCCATCTTATTGTTAACAGTTTATTCCGCAGTTACTTTCGGTGCAGATATAGAGATACTAGCGCGAGCAACTGTTCCTGGTCCCACGGCCACTCCACCGGCCTAGCTATTGGCGCTTCTGCGTGGGAGCTGCTAGGGCAGTTTACAGAGCAGTTATTACGTAAGCAATCGCGCGATCCACAAACAGAAATATATCTGCGACTAGCTGATATGCGATGCATAACCCTGCATCCCGCTATTACCTGAAAGGTTGGCACATGTTTTCTCAAATCGATTATAACTGTTTTTGAACTCGAATTGATCCAGTACCTACACGTGGTGAACGATGTGACATTTTCCTCGCCCAGTACATTTCCACTGCCATGCAAATCCTTATTAATTTCATCATTTGGACGTCAAAAGGCAAGTCATGTTATGACCAGACGAAACTCACCCAGTACATTTCCACAGCCATGCAAATCCTTATTAATTTCATCATTTGGACGTCAAAAGGCAAGTCATGTTATGACCAGACGAAACTAAAGTCGTTCTAGAGTAAATGTGGGATCTTCGATTGCCGTGGGAGATGGCTCATCTGAACATGTGAAATATTACGATATTTACGATATTCCAGTGCCTGTGTTACTCGGAATTACGATGCAAATTTCCTTTAGGCATAGGAGTAAGTCCCGAGAAACAGGTATTGAGACGACTACAACCGTTACAAAACACGTGAAACTGAAACTTCTTTGTGTGAGAGAAACTACTGAGTGAGACTAAACCTACTGTCTCGTTACTTGGTGAAACTGCTGTCTACTTATTTTTACCATTTCCGCGCTGACCTACTGAATTTTCTATGACAAAAGCAACACAAACTTGACCTATTCATTTATTACCCACAATATAGAAAACCCAACGCGGTCTTACTGCTATCCAGTGACTACATGGCTTCAAATAACACACAAGAATGGCCCTGAATTGCAAGAAATCCTAACAAGAAGCCATACTTTATCATAAGTCACTTACTTCACAGGAAATCTTCATAACAAGAACTACAGCAATTACAGCAAGCAGCGACTACAGCGAGCTAAGTAGAAAGTTCCTAACTACTAAAGGCTCTAACTACTAGCAGGCTTATAGTTAGCAAACGATAGGTTTTGTTGAAGAGCAAACAATGCATTTAGCAGACTTTACCGTATTCATGTGACATAAAATTCCTAAAATTATATAGTTGGCAAGAATTTCACAACCCAAACATTACCAAACACATCCATCCTCTTTTTACAATGCATGTCCTACGAACACTGAGTCGCCACTGAGAAATTATGTCCAAATCCTTCACTGTCAGCTCACCAACTGCTAATTGCTAATCCGACCAACAACAGTGTCTCTTACCGACGGTGCAGAGCGGTGTCAGCAATATTAATTAGCACTGCCACATACATTTAAACGGGCTACTTACAAAATGTATTCGTATTTGCGAATATGGACTACCATCAGCTTTAGAAAGGAATTATGACAATGAAAATTAGTGTCTGACCGTGATTCGAACCCGGATTTTTCGCCTATTGCGAGCGATCACCTTACCATTTTGCTATCGGTGCACGATTCACGGCCAGGCCAAAGTTTCTTTTGTCGTCAGCCATGTGCATTGAAATTCGGAATAACACAGGCACTGCTGTATCGTAATTATGCGCCTACCCCGGGCAAATGCATTTCGAGAAAACTCTCACACCTGTATGGGGGTATAGCTGATGGATGTACGAGTACAGGTTCTGGGCGTATGGTTATTGGCATATGGAAATTTGCGTCTGCCTTGGAGTCATGGACAGATAGCCAATTGGTAAGGCGACCGCTAACCATAAGGGGGAAACCCACGTTCGAGTGCCGGTCCAGCAGAAAACTACATTGACGTGATTTCATTCTGCAGCTGATGGTTATCCATATTCGCATTTGAGAGTACATATTTTGTTCAGCCTCTCCCAGTCGTCGTTGTGTATTGCAGCCAGGCATCGCTATTGTCTGTGACATCAATGTGCGTTGCCGACTTTGGTGAGGCACCGTGATCTTTGGATAATGTCACATTCCTCCCCACCCATACCTCCCTGCCCATTTATCAGGATATACCACGTGGGCGACCGGAATACAGGCCGAAAACCCCAACGCAGGGTTCACACCCGCATCCAGAGACGCAGGTGCTGTGGTCGACTGGATGGGAAGTGGACCTTCTGGAGCACCGTGATTACTTTCCGGGGCCGGTTCTTGCACCGACATTGGTTCGCGCAACTGGACAAGAGCCGGTGCTGGTGACGTCAGCAACGGCGGCCACAGTAGCAAAGGCGGGATGTCTGTTAACGTAGGCACAACAGTGGAAGGTAACAGTTGCCCCAGGTAGAGAGACTGCTGCGACTGCACCTGAAGATCACAGCGATGTGCTGTGGACAAACACTGTGTGGCAGAAGCACTGGCATACTCGTACATGCAACACAGCTGGGATTCATGGCACCGTAGTAGGCCTGTAAAACGGTGGATAACATAAGACGAGGATCAGATGGCTTTGATAATGAATCGTCACTCCAAAAATGGCTTCTGTTCTAAGACTTTGTAAACCACTTTATTATGCGGCTGATACTTTGTCTCATGTTGCGAAACGAATTGTTTCTGTGGCGTCCACTTGTGATGTAACAGGATACAGTGTAACAGCTCTGCGAGCGACAACCCGTGACGTGACAAGAAGTGATATAACGACAAAACTATTCACTGATTGCTCCTGTGTGTGGGAGGAACGTAATTACCCCGTTGACTTTTTAAATGTTTCTAGTGAACCATTCAGCCTCACTGTTTGACCGTGGCGTACGCCACTGGTGGCTCCAAAGAACTGGCAAGCAGGTGACATGGCTTGTGGCCCATTTCAGTGACAATGACTTCAGAAAGGCGGTCAAGACAAGAAACAGAAGACAATGCCGATGCTGTGCTTGCAGTAGCGGTGCGTGTCGCGAGAACAGTGAAAGGAAACTTACTGCAAGCATCTACAACTAACAACCATTACATCTTCTAGAATGGACCCTCAAATCAACATGAATGTGTTTCCACAGTCCGGACGGACGTGGCCTCTGAAAAAAGAGCTGCGGCAGAACTGAGCATCCATATCCAGCCAAGTACAATGTCGGTGGGTGAGTTTCTTGGTTCGAGCTACCCTAGTGATTTTGGTGCAAATGAAGGCAGGTCTTCCCACTGCACTGACTGAGGAGTCAGAACACTTCTTCTTCTTCGTTAGCGTTTATCCGGCGTGCTGGCAGGGTCCGCTGTTCGTTGTCGCCACTTCGTGCGATCTTGTGTCTGATCAGGGTGAAAGCCTGAGATCTTAAGGTCTTCATGCAGGGTGTCAACCCATCGCTACCTGGCCGTTTTCCATGTACATTTAAGTTGAAACTTGTCTTTGCCACTGTTGTCTCGTCTGCTCTAAGGCCGCCCGTACCAACGTACTCGGCGTTCTCCCATTTCGTCTACTGTTGGTACAACACCACATAGCCTGTGAACTTCATTATTTGTCACGTGGTCATGCAATGTTAACCGCGATGCCCACCTAAGTATTTTCGTCTCTATAACAGCAAAATTGCTCAACTTCCTTTGCTGAAGAACAGCATTCAGCCCCATACAGTGCAACAGTTTGGATTTCCGAACGCTATATTCTGACTTCGTCGTGTTTGGTATGTTCTTGTACCATAGCACTCCAGTAACGGAACGCCATTTGAGCCAAGCGCTGCTAAGGTGGTTGGAGATATCTGTACTGAAATTTCATTCGGCAGCAATTGTCGAGCCCAGGTTCGTAAAACTCCTGGCTGTTGGGGGGTCAAAACCATTGATTCTAATGGTTACAATTTAAATCTGTGGAAAGGTGGTATGTTTTCAACACATTCAGCCGTAGTCCTACATCAGCAAGGCGGTCATTCCGGGCTTGTACTAGAAGTTATAGATCATTCTTAACGTCACAGCATACAGTATCCTCAGGATGAGGTTTTCTGCAGGTTCCTCTGTGACGATAACCTTGACAGTGATAAATAGGAGCGGCGAGAGAGAAGATCGCTGATGAACTACCACGGAAACAGGGAAGTCTTCAGAGAGTCCAGCAGCTGACTGTGTACGGCTCTTCGGGTTCTGGTAGAGCAGTCTGACTCACCTAACGAGCTTCAGGTACTCCACGCTCCCGTAGGGCGAGCCAAATTAACTAGCGTGACCCTCGGTCGAAGGCCTTTTCGAGGTCGAGAAAGGTGATGTGTAGACGTTTTGACTTCTCACGGTGCATTTCGACAAGCGGGTGATCTGCATGGGTAGCATCTGTCGTCCCACAGTCCCAGGAGCCAGAACACGCTCATCATAATTCTGTGTTGCCACAGCAGAACACCTGATCACGCGGAAAGTACAAGAGGATGCGAAAATTAGTGATTTCCCACTGAGTGGTATCTTTCACATTGTATGGCGACACATGGCGCACACATTGCAAGACAACCGGCAAAGCTGCGTCAGAAGCGGTAACAGTTGCAATAAGCCGTAAATAGAGGGTAAAATCTTAAAGATATTGAAAATCCTGAGATCGATTTGACAACATGAGACCTCAGACGTATCAAAAGCTGTGTCGGCACACACTGCAACCGAGAAAACATGTCAGCACTCGAATGTTGGACAGTGGTCTTATACAACGGCTCAGACTGATAGTTAGCAATGTCTAAGCATAATATCGCAATTTTTTTTTACAGATAGAACAGGATGTTAGAATTGAACCAAGGCATCTGAGGCTAACGATCTGCAATCAATTACAGTCTCTAACAGTAAAACCGTTGCTGGAATTTCGTAACATCATAAATAATGGCTAGAGCATCTGTTTCAACCAGACTGTCGTTACACTACACTTTCTTGATAGTTTTTGAGGCAAAAGCACCAGGTCTGACAGAATAAACCACGAGAGAGCACAGCCCCAATTAGATACGAAGATTTTTCGACAGCTAACACGACAGGCTTAGCTGGGGCAAAATTAATCAAGCATATGTGACATTACAATGTGTCTTTCAGTTGCTGTAATTGCTAAAATGTGTTCAGGTACGTTTGGACAAGAAAAAAATGATCATTTTTCCAGCATACCCTATTAAGAGGAGAAGCAATTTTCGCAGCATTTCAAGTAAATTTCATATAATAGGTAAGCGTACCCATGGTTGATATCAGTTCCTTAATGGTGACAGGTGCAGACAGATCTGTAACTGCAGTCAAATGCAAAGTAGCAGGATGCGTATTTATTACGTCACCTTCGTAGTTCAATTCTTCCAGGATGAAGGACCACGTTTTGTTGTTGCACTTACAGCCAGCAGGAGGATGAACTTAAAACAAGCAGCCTAAGTTTGCTGAAAGTGCGGCAGACGTACGAACCTTGGCGGCAGTACTGTCTAAATAGTTTGTACAAGAAGGAACTTTCGCTGGTAACTGTTCCACTAATCGTTGAAAAGCTGAAGGAGGTGAAGCATTTCAAAATGGTAGACTTTGAAACTGCTGCAAACCTAAGTGAATGTTTATCACAAAGTGTTTCTTGGACTTCTGGCAAATCTGTTTTTGAAAGTATCTATCCTGTCTTAGACTGTGCATCAGTTCCTCCAGTCGTGACAGAGAAAAGGAATCCACTACTTTTGTGGGTTTTTGGGTTTAGTATTGCCTTAAAATATGCACACAAATGTAAACCACATGAAAGGTGATGGTCATCGGCTTGAAGAAACCGGTTGGGTAATCCAATTCTCTTGCCATCTTCGCAATTCCTGAGCAGCTGACTCACATAATGCATGGGAGAAAGGTCGTGAGCGAAAAAATGGCAGCCACACCTTGCCCTTCAACGTGATGTTTGCCGTTTTCTATACTCGGTTCACATAATTCCTTGTACTGACTAGACAAGTAAGATACGTTAGTATTAGCCACAGGAACACTGATTTGAACCACACTGTTGTTATGCACAAACTGAAAGTAGGCGCGCAGGGTGGCCGCGCCGTCTAGGGCACCTTGTCAAAGTTCGCAAGGCGCATCCCTCGGGCATGGGTCTGTGTGTTGCCCTCAGTGAAAGTTAGTTTCATTTAGATTAAGTGGTGTGTCAGCCTAGAGACGGATGACCTCAGCACCCCCCATCAGACTTACCACCGCCACCAAACTGAGCATTATCAAACAAAGCTAACCTGAAAATATTGGAATTGTTTTTAATGTTGAGTACAGGATATAAAACATCCCTTGTCAGTTCTTGAAATGTTTCTGGCGAACTACACATGCGAAGAACTGACATTTCATGTCAATTTTAGACAGACAAAGTAGAAGTAGGCTGCTGTAGTGGACGGCTACCGGTTTTATCGTAAGTGTCTATTCAACAGGGGAACAGAAACACCAGTTTCCAAGTGTTAATTCTCTTTTGTTACACTTTTAAAAGAACGTTGTATTGCAGCGGATGATTTCCGCCATGCGGAAGTGCTCGGCTCGGTTCGCGCGTACTACAGAAATAAAAAAATAAAAAAATTCCTTCTGCTCGGTTCCGAGTCTTCCGGAACCTGTACAGAAAATAGGAATAAAGAGCATCATAAACATCATGTCCGACCTCATTCCTCATTAAAACCACACATTGCATGCTGTACCACCATACAGCGTGACCTTCAAGGGTCGTGGTCCACATTTCTGTAGGCACGGATACCTCTAACACTGAGTAGCACGTCCTCTTTCATTGAAGAATGTCTGTATTCGTCGTGATATACTATCAAAAGCTGATCCAGGCACTGTTGGTCCAGACTGTCCCACTCCCCAACGGCAATTCGGCGTAGATCCCCCAGAGAGGTTGGTGGGTCACGTCGTCCATAAACAGCCCTTTTGAATCCATCCCAGGCATGTTCGATAGAGTTCATGTCTTAATAACATTGCTGGCCACTCTTGTGGAGCGATGTCGTGATCCTGGAGGCAGTCATTCACGACGTGCACGATGGGGGCGCTAATTGTCATCCATGAAGACCAGTGCCTAGCCAATATGATGCTGATATGGTTGCACTATAGGTCGGTGGATGTCATTCATGTATCATGTATCATGTATCATGTATCATGTATCATGTATCACCAGCTGTGTACGTCGGCCCTACATAATGCCACCCCAAAACAGCAGGGAATCTCCGCTTTGATGCACTCGCTGCCTCACCGGGTTGCCTCCAAAAAAGACTCCGACGATTGTCAGGATAAAGGCATATGCGACACTCAACGGTGAAGATAACATGATGCCAATAGTGAGCGGTCCTTTCGGCATGTTGTTGGGCCTATCTGTAATGCGCTGCATGGTGTCGTGGTTGCAAAGATGGACCTAGCCATGGACGTCGCGAGTGAACTTTCGCATCATGGAGCCTGTTCCTCAAAGTTTTAGTGCTAACACCACGTCTTGTGGCTTCACAAAATGCATTATTCAACAAGTTGGCGTTTCTGTCAGTTTTTATGTGAGCCGTAATTATTAATAGCGCTCATCCACTGCAGTAGTAGCCCTTGTGCGGCCTGAGCGAGGCATGTCCTCGACAGCTCCTCTCTCTCCGTAACTCCTCCATGTCTGAACAACATCACTTTGGTTCACTCCGAGAGGCCTGGTCATTTCTCTGGTTGAGTGCCCTACCTGACAGAAAGTAACAATACGGACACGATCGAGCCGCGGTATTGACCGTCCAGGCAAGTTTGAACTACAGACAACTCGAACCGTTTAGCTTCTTCCTGGGGGAATGACTGGAACTGATGGGCTGTCGGACAGTCTCCTTCTAATAGGCGCTGTTTGCACATGGTTGTTCACATCTTTGGGAGGGTGAAGTGACAACTCTGAACAGCAAAATAGATTTTGTCTGTGATACAGTATTCACAGTAATCGTCTATCTTCAGGAGTTCTGGGAACCGGGTTTGTGCAAAACTTAGATGTGTTGACACCACTGGCACAATGCTGTGCTCGCGTACGATGGCGGCTGTCGTTTTGGCCTTGCTTTCCGCTTAAACACATTGAATGTTATCTTCACGCTGACAATAAAATCAATTAGCGTTAGAACAAGGACAATTTTTCTATCGTACTTAGAAAAGCAAGAAAATATGATTTACTCCCAGAGTTTTGTAAGTCACACCATGTGCTACCACAAGGAAAGTCTTTACCTCCACTGTTCCATCTATACTTACTCTTTGTCTGAGCTGTATTCTTTATTACTTGAACGCTATTCTGTACATAAGACTGAGTGGTAGGTGCAGTACGAAGAAAAGGAAGCCATGGAGCCACCATATAACCCTCTGTTGAGTGTATAGTTTTCTGAGATTTCAATATACACAGAACAGTTTTTAAATCAGCGTATGACAGTTGTAGAATCCGTTCATTGGTACATTCTGTGTGACATCATCACGTAACATGACTTCACTGCAATTAATTCCAAAGGAATTATTAAACTTCCCATGCCTTGTGTTCTGCTGCCTACTGTCTGAGCTGGCCGCTGCTTCAGACAAAAAGGTTTAAACGTTGCATCTGTTGCATGGATTTGACTATCAAGACGCTCATCCAGCAGTCCTACAAGATCGTCATATGTGGCTTTGTTGGGAATAATTTGGGCACGTGATATGACACAGAGGCGATACGCGTCGGGACCAACGGTGGGCAAAAATTTAGCACTGAGCTCCATTCCCGTTATTTTTTAGGCTGATAAGAGTGCCTCTAACTGCCCCCTGTATTCGGTCAATTCTTCGTCTTGGCCTACATTAACCTTCGAAAAAATGTATAAGAGCAGTTATTTCTTTATTAACTCTCGAAATACCACTTTTAATCGACTTTTAATGTTTACATCTTGTTCTTGCATTGAAATCGATGGAAAGGATGAGCTAGAGTCATCATCATCATTTCCTCAGATCTCGACACCATACTGTAAACTGAGATCCAAATCATTTTCTTCACCTGTATTCGCGTTCTAAATTTCGTGCTGGTGACAGACCGTGCTGAGAAGCCTACTTTACATAGTCGTAAGCAGAATGTTACAAACGTTATCAAAACTTTCGGGTAGTCATGCTTAGCCAAACACCATAACACAGGCGGTGTTGAGTAAACGAACCTAGATTTCATCGTGGAGTCGAAAGAAATATCAATAACTAGCTTTTCTTCGTCAGTGGTAAACATTGATAGAAGTTTTGTATTGAATCGATTTTTGACAGAGTTTTTTTGATCAACTTCTTCTGGAAAATACTTCATAAAGTAGTCACTGACTTCATTTAAACGATCCATAGACAAACTTTAGTTTCTTTACTCGCATGGAAGTCATCGTCTTCTAAAATCTTCTGGAACAGGAAAATATTGTGTACGTTCTTTAATAAAATGGTTCAAATGGCATTGAGCACAATGGGACTCAACTGCTAAGGTCATAAGTCCCCTAGGACTTAGAACTACGTTAACCTAACTAACCTATGGACAACACACACATCCATGCCCGAGGCAGGATTCGAACCTGCGACTGTAGCGGTCGCGTGGTTCCAGACTGTAGCGCCAGAATCGCTCGTCCACCAGCGGCCGGCTTTCTTTAATAATCCAATTCTTCATACACAGTACTGAGGCCGTCTTCTACCACGCAGCTATAGTAACAACTTTTACTTGCAAATCCGCAATATATCACCAATAGCAAACTTATTTCTACCTAATTCAGAAAGCAAATAAACGTAATTAGTGTTTTCATAAAAAACACTGCGAAACACTTGGGAGCCTTGATTCAAAAATGGAAAATCCTTGGCATAAGGGTGAGTAAACTCAGAATTTTTTATGTAAATTGTTGCAGTACAGCTAAAGCGTCATGAGTGGATCATAACGGAAACAGTTATACAGCGTCATGAAGCGCCCACGGAATACAACGCCCTAGAGTCGTACCTAACATAGGAATTAAGTTTCAAACTTGGTGCACCTTATTAGGCTGACAATTTCTCAACGTGCACTCTGTTCTTTCATCTCCGTCTGCCAATTATCCTTTCTTGGTTATTGCCAATCGCGAGTAATATTAGAAACTTCTGCGTATAAAGGCTAACAAGGTCTCTGGAGAGAACTGGAAAGTTCTTGACAGAAAATGTCTTACGATAAGACAGGACTACAGAAGATGATGAAAACTTGAATTGGAGAGCCCGTAATTACACGGGATCTTCCCTCCAAGAAACTTCCGTGAATTTATTTTAGCTTGTGCTCCCGTAATTCAGACTCAAAGTAGTAGATCAGCAGAGTTACTGAAGAGATAAACGCTGATGATTCGTTGTACTCTTACTACGAAATAAGTGTCATGAAATCTGTTCGTGACACGCGCCTTGCAAGTGAAGGCTAAAAAACGTAACGGTAAGTTACGGATAGCTAGAAAACAGTGAATACTTCTGAAATCGATAATTCTCTTTTGCAACACATTTTCTTGCCGAAGGAGCGTATCATCTGATGACAGTCATTGAAATTATCGTCACATCTGACAAGTACAAAAATTACCATGTTTTTTGAAGAAACGCAGCAGTAAAATATAAGCAGCTCCCCATAGTTACATTCGGGGGGCGCGACATTTCGTTATAATAGTTCAAAAACGATAAAACACATGGTCCTTATATATGTGCACCAATTACTATACTTTAGCGTATAGTCCTAGAATCTAGGTGTAGTGACCACAGTATTAAAACGGTGTTAGGTTGTTTCATAAAACGTCATTTCAACATTACAAAACAGATCCTATCCGCGGTCTAGGGGTAGTGGCTTTGATTCATAATCAAAACGTCTTCGGTCCCGGGTTCGATCCCCGCCACAAACTAAATTTTGATAAATAATCAGCATTGGCGGCCGAAGACTTCCGGCATAAGAAGTCAGTCTCATTCTGCCAACGGCCTTGTCAAAGAGGGCGGAGGAGCGGAGAGAGGTCCAGGGCACTCTCTTGTCCTAGGGGTGGGAAATGGTCCCTAAAGGTGGAAGAATCAGCAGTGATCAACGACATGAGGATGCAGAAGGCAATGGACACAGTCGGCTCTCAGCCGTGGCAGCGTGCGGACGGCCCCGCGCGCCGGCCCCGTGCTCCGCTGCAGGTTTGTTTACTTCCGCGTAGTAGCTTTAAGGCTTGTGTCCGTCCACCGTGAACAACATGTCGAGCGCTTACCGCCGTGCGACCCTTAAAGTCTCCTTCCCAGCTAAACATGCGCGACGTCGTGCACATGAAGTTGAAACGTTCCTACGTGAAGAAGTTTGTTTAGATCCTAACCACGTTATCGGAATCCATTTTTCGATCACGAGTAGTGTCGTTCATATTAAAATGACAAACACCGAGGTGTGTGAAGATGTTATTCGCCGCCATACTAATGTACTTAAGTTCAAATACTCTGATGGTCACGTCGGAGCAGTAACACTTGAACTCGCAGAGTACGGTCAACGCACGATTAGGGTGTTTGAACTACCATTTGAAGTGCCGAAGGACGTAGTTGTCTCTGCGTTACTACCATACGGTAACGTCATCGGTTACGTAGAGGAAAAATGGCAAACCTTCACGACCTCCCATGTCCTTAATGGTGTGCGTCAGGTAAAAATTGAACTGAAAAAACATATACCATCATACCTGACAATTGGCGGTGTGCGAGCCATTGTCATGTACGTCAGCCAAACCCGAACATGTGCGGGTTGTGGACAAGAAGGCCACGTCAGATCCGCCTGCACGCGACGCCGCCTGTTCCAAACGCCGGTCGGCGAGAAAGCGTCCCTAGCGGTGATCACTCAGATCCCTGTCACATATGCCAAGGTTGCCCAGGAAGGTAGCACCTCTACACAGGGTCTTCCTGCTCTGTTGACGTCGTCCGATCAGGCAGATGCAACCGCTACTGAGATTCCTTCTGAGGTGCCACAGACGCCAGATCCTGACCTTCCACATCATCGCAGCACTGTGACTGAAAATGCTGCTGAGATGGACGTTGATCCGGGAGTGGTACCTACGTCTGCTTTCCTTCAGACTGGTCCGGAGTCAGACGAAGGCCACCCGCAATCAGACTCGGAACGAGCTGTTCGAAAACAAGGGTCGACACGAAAGAGAAAGAAACGTAGCCGTACACCCCCAGATGAATCCATTCTACGGATGGATGCCAGAGATGCAGAACCGAATATGGACGATAAACCGCTCTATGATGTCCAAACGTCTGATGCGAACGACCCGCCACAGGCGACCACTGGCAACGACCACCCCTCCTTACTGGCGCTGTCGCCCCCACAAGTCGACGTTGAAGAAAGTCTATATGCTGAGCCGAAAAATACGTCTCCTCTCCACATGGATGATGTACACAGTCGGTACCCTACCGCAGTATCAGTCTCCTGGGCAGACGTCGTGGAGACCGAAGGGACTGGGATGGGTGGTGCTGATGATGGGGCGCCCCCATCGGTTGCGCCCGCGCCCGCAAACTCTCCACAATAGCAACCTCTTCAGCGGACCAGCAAGATTGACGACCTCTCGCTCCTGAAGAAGCAGCCCCACCTGTGCCTCTGGGACTCCAACACCAGCATTATCGTGTCGCAACGATCAACCTCGCGACCATTCGTGCGCCCCACAAACTAGTGCTGCTCCGCGATATGATTTATGATGCGGACATTGATATTGCGGTTTTTCAGGAAGTGCATGTCGCCGATTTTTCACCACCACATGGCTTCACGGCGCATCTTTCTCCCGCTTCGGACACCGGTAGTGGTGTTGCCATCATCTTACGAGAAGGTCTTCCTGCCGAAGATGTCCTATACCTCCCCAACGGCAGAGGTATGGCCCTTACTCTCTTTGGTGTACGCATCGTCAACATTTATGCGCCGTCGGGCTCCAGCTACCGTCGTGAACGCAATGCGTTCTTCGCAGATGAAGTTACACCCCTTTTTATGGGACCACACGATGACTGGGTCATGGGTGGAGACTTCAACTGCACCCAGCGACCTCAGGATCAATTGCCGCGTCACTCGCCATGCGCAGTTCTGGAAACAGTCGTGACGCGGCTACAATTTGTCGACACGTGGAGTCATGTTCACGGTGACCGTTTGGGCTTTACGTACTACACTGCGCACTCCTCTAGCCGACTGGATCGCATCTACATCTCGCGATCCCTAATTCAACACACTCGACAGGCTGAAATCTGGCCTGTTGCTTTCTCAGATCATGAGGCTTACTTCTGTGACGTTGTTCTCACAAGAGAGGCAGTATGGCACGGACGTGGTTTATGGAAACAACACGGCACTTCTTAATTCACCTGACTGTCGACTTCTAATAGAAGACACTTGGATCACATGTAATAGACGCCGTCCCACGTATCCGTCTACCATATCCTGGTGGATCCAGTGTGCAAAACCTGCTCTTTGAAAACTTTGATCCGATATGGCAAAGATGTTGTCGCCTGGATGAAGAGCACTATGGACTTTTACTAAAGGATCCTACGAGAATGCTCCACGATGCCAGCCTCCCCTGAGCGCCATACAAGGATAAACCATGCTAAGGCCCAAATCTCCAATCTCATGTGAAGGCATTTGGAAGGAGCGATAGTACGATCTCGTACAGCTGATCGCATGCCTCATGAACATCCATCTATGTACCATACCATCCAAGAACGCCAACATCGTCACCGAAAATTTATTCCCATACTGACCAAGATGGGCGTCGCTACGTAACCGAATCTGCAATAGGGAATGTGCTTCACGCCCACTACCAGCAGCTCTACGTCGCAATTCCACATTCCCCAGAGTTGATCGAGGAAGTCTCACAGCTCAACTTCGGTGGTCTCCCTGGAGATGCGGCGATTGACTTGCTGTCAGAGGTGACTAATGATGAAGTCCGCGATGCGATCCGAGCAGGAACCATCAATCGCTCCCCAGGACCCGACGGTCTTCCCCTCGAATTTTATCGCACCTTCCGTGATTTGTTAGAGTCCACCTTCACCTCCATATGTCGGGAACTGATGTCTCCGGAAGTACCTGTGACGGACTCTTTCATGGAAGGAATTATTATTCCTGTACATAAACCGCATGGTGGCGACAATATCAGTGATTATCGGCCCCTTACCCTCCTTAAGAGTGATATGAAAATCTTCACTCGCCTTTTGGCGGCACGACTTAAAACCGTTGCCCGATATGTTGTGTCGCCAGACGAAGCATCTTTGGAAGAGGATAATAATATCCGCACAGCTTTATGCCGCTACAGGGATATGATCGCCGTTACCCAGACACAACGCCTCTCTGGGGCACTTCCGTCTTTGGACTTTAGTCAAGCTTTTGATAGGGTTGACCATTCGTTCCTTACGGCCGTTCTCCACCATATGGGTTTCCCAGTTGCTGTTATCACGGTAGTGATGCGCCTTCTGCGGGGTGCCTCTTCCAGGATTATGTACAATGGCAGACTCACTCTTCCGATAAAAATAGGTCGATCCGTACGTCAAGGTTGCCTTCCATCAGCGATTTTGTACGCCTTTTCCTTGGAATTCTTGCTATGTGGGCTCAGACAACGTTTGGTAGGGTTGTCCATAGATCGATACCGATTCTGTTGCACGGCCTATGCTGACGATGTAGTCATCTGTTTACGTAATGCCGACGAGATTCGAGCTGCTTTGACGTGGGTAGCGACTTATGGTGAGGCGTCGGGTAGCTCTTTAAACGTACGTAAGTCACAAGTTATGTTCATTGGCACGGGACTCCCTGTGGAGTGTATTACACCTCTCACCACCGTTGATACCATTCGCTGTTTAGGAATAGACTTTTCATCTGATCTCCGGCGTTCAGCCGCCATCAACTGCAGACGCCTCCTTTTAATGATCAGAGCAGGTCCCTAGATATTCTCCAACGAGCTCGATATGTCAATATATATATCGCAACCCGAGTTCCCCATGTAGCACAAGTTCTACCTTTCCCGCTTACTGTGGCACGTCGCATGTTGGCAGCGATGGCATCTTTCGTCAGCTCTGGGCTGTTTTTCAAAGCTAACTATGCAACCCTTACTCTTCCCCGTGAACGAGATGCGATAGGTCTGTTTCACGTCCCGGATAGAGCTCGCGCCCTATTTGTCAGCTCTCAGATGACGGTATGGACACGATGCCCAACGAGCCTCACTGGTCTCCTCCTGACGGCATATACGCCGGTCTCACTGCCAGCCCCAGTGATGATCTCGGACGTTCCGGTCCACTTACATTATATACGATACTTCTTTCTTGAACTCAGTTATCTACGCCTCACCTTACCAAGACAGCTTTTACTCAAGACAAAGGCAGTATACAATGCCCTCCAATTAGGTCGTCCACCTAACCCGATTGAACAAAAGTTCCCCCAGGTAGACTGGCATCATGTATGGCGCGCGGTTTTCGCCCGTTACCTTGACACGAATGTTCAATCTGTCTGGTACCTAACTGTCAATGGTAAGCAAATCAATCAATCTCGCCTTCATCGTATCCACCGCGCCCAATCACCTCTCTGTTCCACGTGTGGAGTCCCAGACAATGATGAACATCGGTTGGTTTGCGGACCGGCGGCGGAGGTTTGGCACTTGATTCGTCTTATTGTCGCTTTTCCAACGCGGGACATTCCGGATCGGATTACTCCCCTTTCATTATTATTTCCGGATCGTTAATCTTTTCCTCGGACAAAGACCAATGCTGTGAATTGGATTCGCGGACATGCCATTCACTACCTATTTGGACAAACTGTAGACTCTGTACTCGATTTTTGGACATACCTCAATGACAGTCATTATGTCGTTGTCCGTCACCCAAAATACAGACAATTTTTCTCGAACTTCCTTGAGAGTACTTTCCACGACCCGCCTCGCAGCTGGAATGTGTTAAGCTAAGAGAGAAGAACGTTTCCTGTTTGAACCAATGAACATTTCTGAACAATTGAACAGAACACATCAATTTCGAGAAGACGTGACTCAACATATCACCAGCGGGGCGCAGAAGGCCTCTGATCAATGACACAACAAAACTAAACAGAAACAAAAAAATAATAACATAAAAACAATAAAAATAAAAATAAAATTCAGAAAAAAGAAGATTTTGTTTTGTTTGTAAGGATAGCCCTAACCTTGATATCCTATACTTAACCTGGTAGATAGGCAGCTCTCTGGGGTAGGTTTAGTCAGGAGCCAACGCCTGTAGTGGAACAGATTTTTTTCTTTTTTTTCGAATGAAAAAAAGGGGTAGTGGCTTTGAATCATAATCAAAACGTCTTCGGTCCCGGGTTCGATCCTCGCCACTGCCTAAATTTTGGTATATAATCAGCATTGGCGGCCGAAGACTTCCGGCATAAAAAGTCAGCCAAATTCTGCCAACGGCCTTGTCAAAGAGGGCGGAGGAGCGGATAGAGGTCCAGGGCACTCTCTTGTCCTAGGGGTGGGAAATTGCCCCTAAAGATGGAAGAATCAGCAATGATCAACGACATGAGGATGCAGAAGGCAATGGAAACCACTGCATTAAAGACACGTAACGTTTATCCATAGGACATGTGGCCTGTAGTTGAAGAAGTGTCATGATGATCTCTCCATTGCGCAAAAGATTCAGGAATAGTCCCCCATTCGGATCT
This sequence comes from Schistocerca gregaria, assembly GCF_023897955.1. NCBI lineage: Eukaryota > Metazoa > Arthropoda > Insecta > Orthoptera > Acrididae > Schistocerca > Schistocerca gregaria. Next base: position 94,604,430 of record NC_064920.1, on the reverse strand, counting down.
CCGGGAGGGAACTGCCAAGGGGGAGGTTACCATGAGAAAAAGAGTGAATAATAATCCAAAGGATAATGTTCTACGAGTCGGGGCGTGGAATGTCAGAAGCTTGAACGTGATAGGGAAACTAGAAGATCTGAAAAGGGAAATGCAAAAGCTCAATCTAGATATAGTAGGGGTCAGTGAAGTGAAGGAAGACAAGGATTTCTGGTCAGATGAGTAACGTGTAATATCAACAGCAGCAGAAAATGGTATAGCAGGTGTAGGATTCGTAAGGAATAGGGCAGAGGGTGTGTTACTGTGAACAGTTCTGTGATCGGATTGTTCTAATCAGAATCGACAGCAGACCAACACCAACAACGATAGTTCAGGTATACATGCCGACGTCGCAAGCTGAAGATGAACAGATAGAGAAAGTGTGTGAGGATATTGAAAGGGTAATGCAGTATGCAAAGGGGGTCGAAAATGCAATAGTCATGGGCGACAGGAATGCAGTTGTAGAGGAAGGAGTAGAAGAAAAGGTTAGAGGAGAATATTGGCTTGGGACAAGGAATGAGAGAGGAGAAAGACTAATTGAGTTCTGTAACAAGTTTCAACTAGTAATAGCGAATACCCTCTTCAAGAATCACAAGAGGAGGAGGTATACTTGGAAAAGGCCGGGAGATACGGGAAGATTTAAATTAGTTTACATCATGGTCAGACAGAGATTCCTAAATCAGATACTGGATTGTAAGGCGTACCCAGGAGCAGATATAGACTCAGATCACAATATAGTAGTGATGAAGAGAAGGCTGAAGTTCAAGACATTAGCCAGGCAGAATCAATACGCAAAGAAGTGGGATACGGCAGTTTTAAGGAATGACTAGATACGTTTCAAGTTCTCTAACTCTATAGATACAGCAATAAGGAATAGCGCAGTAGGCAACACAGTTGAAGAGGAATGGACGTCTCTAAAAAGGGCCATCACAGAAGTTGGGAAGTATAACGTAGATACAAAGAATGTAGCTGCGAAGAAACCATGGGTAACAGAAGAAATACTTCAGTTGATTGATGAAAAGAGGAAGAAAAACATGTTCCGGGAAAATCAGGAATACAGAAATACAAGTAGCTGAGGAATGAAATAAATAGGAAGTGTAGGGAAGCTAAGACGAAATGGCTGCAGGAAAAATGTGAAGACATCGAAAAAGATATGATTGTTGGAAGGACTGACTCAGCATACAGGAAAGTCAAAACAACCTTTGGTGACATGAAAAGCAACGGTGGTAACATTAAGAGTGAAACGGGAATTCCACTGTTAAATGCAGAGTAGAGAGCAGATAGGTGGAAAGAATTCATTGAAAGCCTCTATGAGGGTGAAGATTTGTCTGATGTGATAGAAGAAGAAACAGGAGACGATTTAGAAGAGATTGGGGATCCAGTATTAGAATCGGAATTTAAATGAGCTTTGGAGGACTTGCAGTCAAATAAGGCAGAAGGGATAGATAACATTCCATTAGAATTTCTAAAATCATTAGGGGAAGTGGCAAACAAACGACTATTCACATTGGTGTGTAGAATATATGAGTCTGGCGACATACCATCTGACTTTCGGAAAAGCATCATCCACACAATTCCGAAGACGGCAAGAGCGGACAAGTGTGAGAATTATCGCACAATCAGCTTAACAGTTCATGCATCGAAGCTGCTTACAAGGATAATATACAGAAGAATGGAAAAGAAAATTTACAATGGGCTAGGTGACGATCAGTTTGGCTTTAGGAAAAGTAAAGGCACGGGAGAAGCAATTGTGACGTTACGGCTAATAATGGATGCAAGGCTAAAGAAAAATCAAGACACATTCATATGATTTGTCGACCTGGAAAAAGCGATCGACAATATAAAATGGTGCTAGCTGTTCAAGATTCTGAAAAAAGTAGGGGTAAGCTATAGGGAGAGACGGGTCATATACAATATGTACAACAACCAAGAGTGGACGATCAAGAACGAAGAGCTCGTATTGAGAAGGGAGTAAGACAAGGCTGTAGCATTTCGCCCCTAGTCTTCAGTCTGTACATCGAGGAAGCAATGATGGAAATAAAAGAAAGGTTCAGGTGTGGAATTAAAATGCAAGGTGAAAGGATACCAATGATACGATTCGCTGATGACATTGCTATCCTGAGTGAGAGTGAAGAAGAATTAAATGATCTACTGAACGGAATGAACAGTCTAATGAGTGCACAGTATGGTTTGAGAGTATATCTGAGAAAGACGAACGTAATGAGAAGTAGTAGAAATGAGAACCGCGAAAACTTAACATCAGGATTGATGGTCACGAAGTCAATGAAGTTAAAGAATTCTGCTACCTAGGCAGTAAAATAACCAATGACGGACGGAGCAAGGCATTTCTGGCCAAGAGAAGTCTACTAATATGAAATACCGGCCTTAATTTGATGAAGAAATTTCTGAGGATGTACGTCTGGAGTACAGCATTGTATGGTTGTGAAACAAGGACTGTGGGAAAACGGGAACAGAAGACAATCGAAGCACTTGAGATGTGGTGCTATAGACGAATGTTGAAGATTAGGTGGACTGATAAGGTAAGGTATGTTGAGGTTCTACGCAGAATCGGAGAGGAAAGGAATATTTGGAAAATACTGATAAGGAGAAGCGACAGGATGATAGGACATTGCTAAGACATGAGGGAATGACTTCCATGGTACTAGAGGGAGCTGTAGACGGCAAAAACTGTAGAACATGACAGAGATTGGAATACGTCAAGCAAATAATTGAAGACGTAGTTGTAAGTGCTACTCTGAGATGAAGAGGTTAGCACAGGAAAGGAATTCGTGGCGGCCGCATCAAACCAGTCAGTAGACTGATGACAAAAAAAAGGGCTTATGCTGTTGGGAACCTAAGGGTCAACATTCGACTAAGATCCGGTCATTTGGCATTCACAAACATCCACGAATAAAGATAACAATGGCGACGACACTACCTTGTAAAGCAAGTAATATGGTGCTATATCTACTGGTAATATCAAGATGTATTTGGTGTGTTGTTAAAATGGGCTGTAATAACTAGAATGTTAGATATTTATGCATAACTGTTGATGACATATGTCAATAGAATCGGATATAGTAGCACTTCAGATTAAATTTTATTATCTTTTTTGCCATATAGTATTAAACCCTTGGTGAGAATCAGAAAACTGAATTAATTTTGTATGTTAAAAAAAATAAACAAAATTATTAGACTGAGTGAAAACTATCACCTTTCAATAGCCATAGGAAAATAAGAAAATTTTTATTATTATCTTAGTTTCTAAATTCTGTGCAAATTCTGACTAATCGGCAATAGTATATCTATATGGCATCTTGCCAATGGTATACAAACTTATGTCACGGAGGCCTCGATACATGAATTGGTGAATTTTTCTTTTTAAAATCACGTATATTTTCATGGAAATAGACTAATCAAAGAGTTCGTGGTAAGTCACGTGTCTCAGGAGTAGTAATGTCTCGGACAATGCTGCGAAAAGGGAAAAATTTCTCTTTTGACTGCTGACGAAATTTCCGTCTTAGCCTCGAAAATAAATGGTTCAAATGGCTCTGTGCACTATGACACTAAACTGCTGAGGTCATCAGTCCCCTAGAACTTAGAACTACTTAAACATAACTAACCTAAGGACATTACACACGTCCGTGCCCAAGGCAGGATTGGAACCTGCGACTGTAGCGCCTAGAACCGTTCGGCCAACCCGGCCGGCCTCGAATGTAAAACAACACTTTAAGGAAATGTCTGTACTACTTACCACCATAGGTAAAGATTTGTGCTATATTAGTAGACTTGGTGAGGATGGTGATCTGATCTTTGCACCACACTGGGTGCATGGTGGAATGGCACCTGAAGTTGTCAGAACGTTATTTCCACTTCTAACACATTGAGCTGTTGTTTTATTATGTGAATTTAATACAAATTCGTATAGGCACGAAAGAAGGATGTCCACCGATTCCTCCGCTCTCCAAGACCACATCCTTATTTCCCTGGCGTACTTTCTGTTTTAAGTACGTGTCCCTTGAAACATATGCCACTCAATCTAATGGCGTAAATCCCCAAATGTATATGATATCACAAGTAATTTTAGAATAAAATTTGAGCTTTTGAGCCTGGAGGTTGTACATCCGATCCTCAACATGCAAAAATATTCTAGCTTAATAGCAGTTTCACAACAACGTTTGATAGAGGGAGTTGCTGTAAACTTCGTGCCCCTCAAGTCTCTGGGTCTAAGCTATCTCACCTAGAGGCCCTCTACACCAACAGACGCCAGGTTCATACGTAGCATATGCAACTATTTTAATTTTCGTGTAATTTAATAGAAATTTCTCAGCAACGTTTAATGTAAGCAATTGCGAAAAGCTTCTCAGCCACCAGACCTTAGATTTGAGCCTTCACACGGTTCTGCTTTATATAGCGTAGCAAAACAGCGCAGTCCGCAGCTCGTGGTCGTGCGGTAACCTTCTCGCTTCCCACGCCCGGGTTCCCGGGTCAGGGATTTTCTCTGTTTCGTGATGAGAGGGTGTTGTGTGATGTCCTTAGGGTAGTTAGGTTTACGTAGTTCTAAGTTCTAGGGGACCGATGACCATAGATGTTAAGTCCCATAGTGCTCTGAGCCATTTGACGTTTTGAAAAACAGCGTAATTATCTCAATTTCATGCAATTGCGCTCTACGCTCCAGAACCCAAAGCTTAATTCCCATGTAACTAAACAGCATTAAGCTCAGTAAATACCGTAATAAAACAGTAATTATCTCAACTGACTTAGCTTAATTTTCATGTAATTTCAGAATGGTTTAATTATACTTATTTTGTGTGTATTTCCACATGAAGTACTCTATGCTTCGGTGCTTTGAGGCCTTAACCTGTATGTGCATTGCGTTAACGTCTGGTATGGAGAAGTATGTAAGCCCCACAATGAGCTCACATTGCCAGTTAATTACAAAATGATGCTCTTTAACGGCATGTGCTTGCTAACAGCGTGTTGTTCTGAAAGGGTCAGTCTTGGTTTAGCATCAGATAACACCTTCGAGGTAACAGTGGAAATTGAAAATGTCCGTCCTAATATGACATAGTAGCTTACCAATACAGAATGCAGCGAACTATGAAGATAAATGAAGTATATCATTAGGCTGATGATAGAAAAGTATTGCCACAACCACATGAGAGCTATAAGGAACTCGTTAAACTTCGGTTACACGATAAATCAGTCTAATCTAAAAGCCGTAATTTGAACTAAATACCTGGGTATTACAATTATGAATAACTCAATTTGGAAGGACCATAAAGAAAATGTTGTGGGAAAGGATAACCAAAGGCTGCGTTTTAGTGGCATGGCACATACAAAATTTAACAGACCTACTAAGCAGACTGCCTACACTACGCTTGTCCGCCCTCTTTTAGAATACTGCTGCGCGGTGTGGGATCCTTACCAGATTTGACTGACGGAGTACATCGAAAAATTCCGAAGAAAGACAGGACGTTTTGTATTATCGCGAAATATGTGAGAGTGTGTCACAAAAATGACACAGGATTTGGGCTGGAAATGATTAAAAGAAAGGCTTTTTTAGTTGCGACGGAAACTTCTCAAGAAATTCCAATCACCAATTCTCCTCCGAATGCGAAAATATTTTGTTGACACCGACCTACATAGGGAGGAACGTTGACGATGATAAAATAAGGGAAATCAGAGTTCGTACAGAAATATATAAGTGTTCATTCTTTTCGCGCACTATAGGAAATTGGAATAATAGACAATTGTGAAGGTGGTTCGATGAGCCCTCTGCCAGGCACTTAAATGTGATTTCCAGAGTATCTAGATAGATGTACATGTACCTATTTTATACTCCTCCAGATATCAAAATCTATAGCAAGAAGGCCAGCATCATCGGCATTTATAGAGATTCTGCACTGAAGTTATCACCATCCTTTACAGTGTGGCTGTATACGTCATCCATGTCTAGATAATCAGTACTGGTTATATATTGTACTGTGGATTGTAAAAGACAAACTCTAGGATAACTATATCACATAGCATTATGCTATGGTATTGTAAACTACGCACATGGTTATACTATACAAGATAATTTACAACTGTGTATGCATGTTTTACCGACATCTGTTAACGCAAATTCCGTAAATATGGAATCAGTAGAACTTCCAATTACAGGTGGAATAACTAAGTATGTTGTCGCACCCATTGGTTTGAATATGACACAAGCAGATCTTTGGTCGGCCGGGGTCGCCGAGCAGTTATAGTCGCTACAGTCTGGAACCGAACGACTACTATGGACGCAGGTTCGAATCCTGCCTCGGGCATGGATGTGTGTTTGTCCTTGGGTTGGTTAGGTTTAAGTAGTTCTAAGTTCGAGGGTACTGATGATCTCAGAAGTTGAGTCCCCTAGTGCTGAGAGCCACTTGAACCAAGCACGTATTTGTAACGTACACAAATCAGCTATTTAAAAAAATACTGTAGGAATATGAAGCAGAATGAATAATTTGATAACATACCTTACTTCTCTATGAAGAAAACATCTTAATAAAACAAAGTTAATTTACAATACGTGGGACGACCTGTTATAGGCGCTACATTCAGGAACCGCTAGACTGCTACGGTCGCAGGTTGGAATCCTGCCTCGTCCATGGATGTGTGTGATGTCCTTAGGTTAGTTAGGATTAATTAGTTCTAAGTTCTAGGCGACTGATGACCTCAGAAGTTGAGTCGCATAGTGCACAGAGCCATTTGAATCTTACCGTTTGCTTAAGCTGTAAGGATTAGCCGGCACATACCCAAATGTGTCCAATTCGTCAGTACTGTACCTTACCTCTTTATATGGATCATTACCCCTCACCCAATACATAAAGTTGTCGGTATCCATGTAAACTAACTTAGGGTGTTTCAAATGAGGTCTGGCAACCTTGTAATGAAACCTGCACATGTGAGCTTAGAAGTGTTAATACACACACACCTTCATAAACATATTTCATGTACTGTACCGAAACTTTCCCCATCTCCAGCGCAACAACATCTATATTGAAAACAGTAGCCCATTTCAAATTGGGCTTGACGATCAACTGTCTTCACCGATGATACCCATCTCATTTACTGACTAAATAAATATCACGGTGTTTCCAAAGACTTTCCACCTTTTTCCCAAAAAATGTTATTATTCGTAAGGTTACAGAAATCTTTTTCAAAAGAGGGCTTTTCATACGCTCTCCTTTTAATATTTAGATCAGTATACTGCTTTACTGCGAGGTGGCGCAGTGGTTATCACACTGGACTCGCATTCGGGAGGACGACGGTTCAATCCCGTCTCCGGCCATCCTGATTTAGGTTTTCCGTGATTTACCTAAATCGCTCCAGGCAAATGCCGGGATGGTTCCTTTGAAAGGGCACGGCCGATTTCCTTCCCAATCCTTCCCTTTCCCGAGCTTGCGCTCCGTCTCTAATGACCTCGTTGTCGACGGGACGTTAAACACTAACCACCACCACCACCACAGCTTTACTGAACAGCTTGATAGTATTCAGTAAAACGAAGATTTTTCTCCAGTTTAATCCCTAGCTTCATGCACTGACGAGGGTTTCTACGAAGGCTGTCCAAAAAGCTACAGACGTTTTGGTCTATCGCGGTGGTGGGCGGGGCTACAGCCGCCATCTTGGTGCACCTCAATAGGCATCCAGCGGTGGAGTGTATGGTCTGTGCCTCGGCTGCTTTGCTGTCTGCGACGTCTTAAAATGTGCGCAGCACTAGAAACTCCTGATATTTGTGAAGTGCGTTCTGTGACTAGGTTTTTGGAGGCAAAAAACTACAAACCAGCTGAAATTTTCCGCGACCTTTTGAGATGAGTACGGAAAAGGAGAAATGAGTGAGCAAACGATGATTTTAAAAATGGACATACGAAAGTTATCGATGAAGACCTTAGTGGTAGACCTAGCGGTATTGCTGAAGAACTAGTGACGAAAAGCTACGAGAAAATTCGTGAAAATCGTCGTTTGACCATAACGAAAATTTGGCGATTTTTTTTACAAATTTCAAAGAGTTTCGTACATGCAACTGTGGTGGATCCCGGAAGCTCCTCCGGGTTTTCAACGAGGCGTGTTTCATCATACGCAATTCAGTCAGGATTTGGCGCAGAGAAACTAATATCTGTTCCCAGCAATGAAGATATGGATCCCTACACAAGTCTTTCATACTGACGCCGAACTTTACGCCGAAATACCCCAGTGGTTCCAATCCCAAGTGGCAGATTTCTACAGAGACGGCATCGAAAAATTTGGGCCATAGTATGACAAGTGCCTCAAATTGAATGGCAATTATCTAGAAAAATAGCTTCAGAGTGTATCGTTAAAATTTATATAATAAATTTGGTTTTTCGATATTGTTTTTTAGTTCAAAAAAGCCCTGTATAATGGATACTGTATCTGGATTTTCCCTCCAACGTTGCCATCTGCGTGGTTGCGAACCTATTCGCTCAACTCGATGCTCTGGAGATAGCAGTAAATCATTGTAAGCATAATGTAAGCCACTACCAGCTGTAGATGTATGTAATTGGAATTTCCCTGTAAATGGTGGTAGCCGTCAGTGTAGGGCCTGTGAGACCGCGTATGCAGCGCCATCTGCTTCCTGTAACGGCTGACGACGAATGTCAACACACAGTAACCCATGAACAAGTCGATTTTGGCGCCTACGAACTTCGATTTGCGGACAGAATTGGTTTTCTGTTATGATTTGAAGAAAATTTCTGCAGAATCGCATCGAATGCTTGTTGAAGCTTTCGGTGAACAAGCTCTTTGGAAAATACAGTGTTTCGAGTGGTTCAAAAAATTCCAAAGTCGTGATTCGGACGTGAGAAGCAACGAGCACTGGCAACAGCCAAAAAAGTTTGAAGAGAACGAATGGCATTCGTTTTTGGATGAAGATGATACTCAAACTGTAAAGGAACTCGTGGAACAATTGAATCTGATCGAGAATGCCGTTTCTCTTCGGTTGACAACCATGGGAAACGTGCAGAAACTGGGAAGCTGAATGAAAGACAGCAAGAAAATCGAAAGACCAATTCTGAAATGCTTTTTGCCATATACAATAGAAAGTCGCTTCTCCATCGACTAGTGACAGATGATGAAAAGTGGATATATTTTGAGAATCGTAAAAGTTGTAAATCATGGGTGAATCCAGGCAAACCATTGACATCCACTGCAAGACGAAATCGCTTTGAAATGAAGATTGTACTTTGTGTTTGGTGGGATCAAAAGGGCGTCACCTATTATGAGTTCTGAAACCTGGCGAAAACGGCAATACTGATCGCTGCCAACAACAAATGATCAACTTAAATCGAGAATTATGTGAAAATTGACCGGTATAAGGAAAAAGGCAACACAAAGTGATATCTGATAACGCCCAATCACACACAGGAAAATCGGGTCTGGGAAACGATCGATGGGTTTAGTTGAAAAATACTGGAGCACGTCGCGTATTCTCCAGACTTGGCTCTGTCCGATTATCGTCTCTTTGCGGTCTGTTTGCGTCACTGGAACACGCTCTCGTTGAACAACGCTTAAATTCGTATGAAAATGTACGAAAATGGCACGTTGACTGCTTTGCTTGAAAAGAATAACGGTTTCTTTTGGCGTGGCATTCATAGCCTGTCGGAGAGGTGGGAAAAATGTACAAATAGCAATGGAGATTATTTTGGATAATTATTGCATCCAGATTCCGATTGCATACTTGTACACCTGGTAGGATATATCATCTCTACCTCAAAGACATAGACTGCCTTCGCATCAGCTGCTACAGATGAGATATTTGGTTTTAATTCACGGATATCTTTATCAGACAGCTGGTAAAACCCTCCTGTAGGTAGAATTTTCGTATGACGTATCTTTACAAATTGTTAACGTGTAGGTGTAAGATGTAACCTATATCAAAGCATTTGTTTTACTAGTCATCCGAATACTATTTACTTTTACATGCCTTTATGAATAATGGCTAAACACTCCGCGAATCCCGTGTTAGTAGTTCAGAAATGATCTAATTCTTTTTCAACGTTGCTTCTCGTGTTACCGCTGGCGTCATATAGCAGAATGCAGGATCCAACTCGTACGGTTTCCATGAATACATTACATCCACGAATCCCGTGTTAGTAGCTCTGAGATGTTCTAATTATTTTACAATGTTGCCTCTGGTGTAGCCGCTGGTAACATATACCAGAATACAGGATACAACTAGTATGGTTTCCATGAATACATTACAGTTTTATTCGAGGAAATCTGCAAGTAAATGTATATCCATATCCATGTAAAGAACGGCAAACTGCTCTCAATTAGAGATAAGAAACTCGTGCCAGACATAGAGTGAATGTTCCTGCTCATCATTCGCTACACAGTTCCTAGTTCGTGCAGTGTAGAATGCAGTTTTGTTTGGTGACTCTGTTTCACTGAGTCTTTCCTCTGAATCTAAATATTCAGGGGGGATGACATCTTTCCTCGTTACAAGCTGAAATTCAGCATCATTAGTGCGTGCTGTCCGACTGAGACGTAAATCTTCCTGACACATGGTTTCAGCAAGTTTCTGCTGTGGTGTCTGTAAGAACGTTACCAGGTCACGTACATTGTGTAGCCTAGTGCCGGGTTGGCTCAGGTGACTGAATGCGTAGGAGAGTTACGTAAGAATTTTACGAAAGAGGATCAGGTAGTGATAGAGGATGGAGCACGGAACAGTCTATAGGGAATATGATATGAGTGGTGACTTTGTTAAGATAGCTACTCAAACTGATGGTACTAATGTGCATTTCGTGCAACTGTTTCAGCGTCATGATCGGCCTCACGTTAATACGGCTGTTAGGCGCATTAATGTGGGGCTGGAGAGGGCACTGATGGCGGAGGGCATGGATCACACCTCAGTGGTGCCAGTTGGGTCTATCAGTAGATGGGGTATCACTAGTCATGGCCTGCACCACAATAGGTATGGAAAGGGGAGGCTGGCTAAGCTTATAGGTGACAGTGTAGTGGGTGGTGGTGGTAGTGGTATCACTCATGGAAAAATTCCTGTATTAGTTGGCGTTAGAGCTGCACCTTTTTTAGACTGAAGTCAGCTGATAGGTATACCTGCTTAAAGGAAGTGCCTCTAACTAAGGCCTCACCTCCAGAGGATGTAATGTTTCCAAGTAGAAAAGGAATTAGCATATTTCTTCAAAACATAGGTATTAGAGATAAAGTTAGTGAACTGGTAATACACGTTAACTCTGAAATTTTTGGTATATCAGAGCACCACTTAAATAATTTGATAATTCTGAGGCTTCCTTTACCAGGCTACAGATTAGCTGGCTGTTTCTCAAGGAGTTCCTTGCGGGGTGGGGGAGTGGCTCTGTACGTAAAAAAACAGTATTTCATTTGCGTCCATAGACGTATCACGACACTGCACTGAACAGATATTTGATAGTTGTGCAACAATAGTTGAATTTAGTGAAACTAAACTTCTAATTGCTGTTGTTTATAGGTTCCCTATCTCCGACTTCAGAGCATTTTTGCTTAACCTGGAGAGGGTGCTTGATTCACTTTGTAGGAAGTACCAGAAAGTAGTTCTATGTGGTGACTTCAATGTTAATTTTGTACATGATTGTGCAAGGAAAAGGATGTTGGTAGATCTCCTATATTCATATGATCTGATGCAAACTATATTTTTTTTCAACTAGGGAGCAGGGGAACAGTAGCACAGTCATAGACAATATTTTTATTCATTCTTCATTACTAGATGGGCATTCTGTTAGTAAAAGGGCGAATGGACTTTCAGAGCGTGATGCACAAATTTTAACGCTACAAGGTTTTTGTACTCTAACCAATGTCGTATTTAATTACAAACTACGTAGGTAAGTTAATATAACAGCAATAGAGAGTTTTTCAAAACTTGTCAGGGAACCAGAGTGGCAAGATGTTTATAGTGCCAATAATACAGATGATAAATACAATGATTTCCATAACACATTTCTCATGCTCTTTGGGAGTTGCTTTCCATTAGAACATTCTAAACGGGGTACTAGCAGTAATGGACAGCCCGGTTGGCTGTCTAGTGGGATAAGGATATCTTGTAGAACAAAGCGGGAATTACATCAAAATGTTAGAAGTGTTCACAATCAAGCCAAGAAGCTCATTACAAACGATATTGTAAGGTGCTGAAAAATGTTATTAGCAAAGCAAAAAGTATGTGGTATGCAAATAGAATAGCTAATTCACAGTATAAAATTAATGACATATGGTCAGTTGTGAAGGAAGTGTCTGGTCAACAGCACAAGGTTGATGATAAAGTCAGTTTGGCGTATTAATATTTCTGTTACAGATAAATCAGATATATGTACAGTTTTTAACAACCATTTTCTAAACATTGCTGGTGAATTAAATAAAAATTTAGTGTCTACAGGAAATCATATAATTTTCTTAGCAAATGCCTTTCCGCGATTGACGTCTGAAATACTCCTCTGTGATATAGACAAGAGGGAGATTGAGATAATAATCAAATCACTGAAGACTAAGGACTCTCATGGTTATGATGGAGTGTCTAGTAGAATATTAAAGTACTTTGATGCACATGTTAGCCCTGTATTTAACAATATTTGTAATTTTTCCTTTAGGAATGGTCAGTTTCCTGAGCGATTAAAGTACGCAGCAGTAAAGCCGCTTTATAAAAAGGGAGAAAGGGGTAATGTAGATAATTTTAGACCTATTTCTATGCCGTCAGTGTTTGCAAAAGTTATCGAAAAGGCTGTGTATGTAAGGTTAATTGACCATTTTATATCACACAATTTGCTATCAAATGTACAGTTTGGCTTTAGAAGTCGTTTGTCAACTGAAAATGCTATATTCTCTTTTCTCTGTGAGGTACTGGATGGGCTAAACAAAATGTTTCGAACGCTTGGCGTATTTTTTGATTTAAGAAAGGCATTTGACTGTGTTGATCACATGGTATTGCTCCAGAAGTTGGACCATTACAGAACAAGGGGAGTAGCTCACAATTGGTTCACCTCTTACTTTAGCAACAGGCTGCAAAAGGTCATTATTCACAATGTTGATAACGGGTGTGATGTGGGATCTGAGTGGGGTACTGTCAAATGGGGGGGGGGGGTTCCTCAGGGATCAGTGTTGGGGCTGCTCCTGTTCCTTATTTATATAAATGATATGCCCTCTAGTATTATGGATAACTCTAAAATATTTCTGTTTGCTGATGACACTAGCTTGGTGGTAAAGGATGTTGTGTGCAACATTGACTCGTTTTCAAGTAGAGCAGTACATGACCTCAGTTCATGGCTTGTAGAAAATAAACTAACGATAAATCACAGTAAGACTCAGTTTTTACAGTTCCTAACACACAATTCAACAAACCCTGACATTTTAATCTCACAGAACGCGCATATGATTAGTGAAACTGAACAGTTCAAATTACTAGGTGTTCAGATAGATAGTAAGCTGTCGTGGAAAGCACTCATTCAGGATCTTGTTCAAAGACTTAATACTGCCATTTTCACAATTCGAACGTTATCGAAAGTGAGTGATATTTCGACACGTAAATTAGTCTACTTTGCTTATTTTCATTCACTTATGTCGTATGGTATTATGTTTTGGGGTAACTTTTCCTATTCTAGAAGGATATTTTTGGCTCAGGCGGTTCGGGCAATAAGTGGTGTGAGTTCACTAACCTCTTGTCGACCTCTTTTCACGAGTCTGGGTATTTTGACATTGGCCTCTCAATATGTATATTCCTTATTGTCATTTCTTGTTACCAATATTAGTTTATTTCCAACAATAAGCAGATTTCGTTCTGTTAATACTCGGCAGAAATCAAATCTCCATTTCGATCGGACTTTCTTAACTCTTGTGTAAAAAGGTGTGCAGTATACTGCTGCATCCATTTTCAATAAGCTACCACTCGAATTCAAAAATCTTTGCAGTAATCCACGTGCTTTCAAATGGAAACTGAAGAGTTTCCTCATAGGTCACTAATTCTATTCTGTCGAGGAATTCCTTGAAAAATTAAGATGATTCCCATTGTATTGCTGATAGCGTTTGCTTAAACTTGTGGACTGATTTTCGTTCAGGTTTATGAACATTTATTTTTATCTGTTATTACTTTTTATGTTGTAAGTTCACGTACTGACACGTTGTATGACCCTGGAGATTTGCTCCTCAATTTGGTCCTACGGTACTTGACATTTAAATGAAAATAAAAAAATAAGAACGTTTGTGAGTTGAGGAAATGTAAATAAATATCCTACAGCACCCTCTGGAAAAAGAGCTATACTATTAAGTACTATCAGATACGACGTTAATCTTATCACGAGGCTAGCAGAATTCACTAAAACGTCCAACGAAGAAGCAAGCATCATACTCGCTCAAATTTTGGGTAGCTTTTGCACAAATTATATGCTGCACCGCGGAATTTACAGGTTAGTGGCGATGATCCATACGAGGAGTTTCAGCTGTTCCATCTAATGTTTTTTTGGAGATATAATATTTAACTGCATTCTAGTTCAATGTTTTAACTTCATGTCCTTTAATTATAAAATCTCTTCTGTTATAAAGTCCATCAACCCTCTGTAAGATCTTCAAACTCAGAGAGCAACCATCTCGCCAGTTCTTTACCAGTATGTGATCTCAAGTGATAAAGAGATGAGTCACATGGACATACAACTGTAGACCCCACTGCAAACGGCACATGTTGTTCTGTAATGGCGCTGTGTGAGATAGCTGGATTGCCCTCACAATGCACTACAGGTCTTAGTAGACAATGAAAGTCAGCTTATACGGCAAACGGGACCCGCTCCTTGAGGACTAGAACTCTTAAATTTTAAGAATATGTTACAATGTGTGGGCATTTCTGTAGATACAGGAGCTTTTGTAGAGCAGTCAGGTTGGCGCTATGTTAATTTTCCGCTTGCGTAAAAAGCATTAAATTATCTATTACAAATCCATTGTACATTACAATGCTTATTTAACTGGGATGAAATAGGACAAGACATATAATTCACCCAAAAGTAATGCTGCCTGTCACCATCAGTGATGAGTAATAAATCTTCATGTTTCTGTCTCAGACCAGCGAATTTAGAGAAGTGAACGTGATGTACAATTTTATATGGATCCTTGTTGTGACTAGTTTTGTATGTACGCAGGCTGAATACGTGAATACATATATGTGACTTCTACTTCTCAGATTTACCAATATCCTGATTACATGTTTATAACTTATGAGAATATCACACAACTCATAACTACCATCACGGTCAGGCCTTACTTGAAATTATTCTTGCGCGCTGGAGAGACCATATGAAGCAACATTGAGCTTTACTTTGAACTTTAATAACAGGGTTATTTTAATGCTATAGCTTTCTAGAATTTGATGTTAGAAGATCCTCCATTACGTGGGTCCTAGGAATACTTCAAGTACAATACTTTCCAACTTTAGCGACGTACAGATCTCTCTCTCTCTCTTTCCTTGAACCCTGCTCACCTGATTTCTAAACGGTTATGGATTTTTCACTGTGTTTCAAAAAAAATGACATGATTTTGGACGGTAATAATTACGAAACATTGTAAGAGCCGGCGAGAATAGATGAGTTGTTTGAATGGGTGTGGGCAGAAACTTCAGACTATCGCTGTTAGATGCCAGTCAAGGCATCTTCTCAGTTTGCAGTCAGATGCAAGATAGCATCTTCTCAACAGAAGGCACTTTGTGTGGTGGAGATGGCAATGTGTGATTCATAGATTTCGGTTAAGCATGGTTTTCGTTGGCGTTTTGGCATTGATCTGCCTGCAGTCAAGGAAACTTTTCGTTGGTATGACTAGCTTGGCAGAACGCTTGTGCACACGTAAGAATCCAGGTCCACTTCGCACTTCCGATGACACTGTGGGACATATGTGGCAGACGTTTGTGTGGAATCCAAAAAAGTCTACTTGCAGCGGAAGCAGAGAACTGGCAATGTCTAATACGACTGTCTAATTAGTGTTCAGGGGTTATTTGTTGTATAAACTATACGTAGTACGTTTACTATAAGGTGATAAAAAGAAAATGGGTGAGTCGATCAATGTCGCCAAGTGGTTCTAGGCACTTCAGTCTGGAACCGCGCGACCGCTACGGTTGCAAGTTCGAATCCTACCTCGGGCATGTATGTGGTTGATGTCCTTAGGTTAGTTAGGTTTAGGTAGTTCTAAGTTCTATGGGACTGATGACCTTAGATGTTAAGTCCCATAGTGCCCAGAGCCATCTGAACAATGTTTTTAGAAAATGGGTTACTCCACGAATGCTCTCAAAAGGACATGCAAGAAGGCACAGTTTTACACGGTTAATATTCAGTGATAAAGCAAAATTTCATATTAGCGGTAAAGTAAATTGGCATAACGTGTGCATATGGAGACTCTAGAATGCTCATGACACTACTGAACACAAAAGAGACTCAGCTAAAATGAACGTGTTTTGTGCTATTTTTTTCAAAAAGTGTACGACCCCTTCTTCTTTAATTAAAACACGGCGAGTGGAAATGAGCTATCGTCAGATACTACAGATTTGGCCTTTTCCACAATTTAAGTAGGACCTTTATGACGTCAGTATTTTAAGACGCACCTGCACTACAATTGCACAACCACGTACGTCAGTTTCTGAGCGAGATTCTACCTCGAAGGCGTATAGGGCGCACGATGGACCGGAACACTGACTTCCATTCATATCTCCAGGGTTCCGAGACGTGACCCCATACGATTTTTTCCTGTGGGGATATGTGAAGGAAAGTACAAGTAAGAGAGAGAGTAAAAGACGCCAGAAACTCTGCAAAAACAGATACATTGTGTAAAGTTTATGAAGAATTTAGCTGTCATATGTATGTTGTTCGTGTTGCTGATGATGGAGGTATAGAGCATTTGCAGTGGTATAGCTGAAACTTTAAGATTTTTTGAGGGAGCGTGGAGGAGATACAAAGAGAAAGAAACTGTCGATGACATGAATCGCTTACGCCCTCCAAGAGCTATAATGCTGCAGTAGATGACAGCTTCCTACTGATTATGACTCGCACGAACCCTGACATCAACACCGCACATGTTGAATAATGCTTTTCATGCCGCCACAGGCATGGTTGAAATACAAACAACATGAGCGGTTTACCACGTGCCTGGTACAATTACTGGAACTGTTAGGCTGTAGGACGCCCTCCGTCTAATAGACGTTGTTCATGCATGCTTGTTTACATCTTTCGGCGGGTTTAGTGACATCTCTGGTCAAAGAGACTGAGTCTGTGATAGCCTCCGTCTATCTTCAGGAGTTCTGGGAACCGTGGTGATGCAAAACATTTTTCTTTATGTGTGTATTACACGAAAACACTATGATAATAAGGGAGTACTACTTACTCATGAAGAAAGTGCCTGACGACTCAAACTTTTTGACTTCTATCTGAGATCAATAACAGGTTTGCATATGACTAAATGTTCTGTGACGAAAATATACGTAAGTACCAAATGATATATAAATAGCAGCAGAAGCGTGCAAGAACAGCACTTACGTATAAATGTAAGTGTGAGACCGTTAAGGGGTGTTTAGCTGTTCCAATATGCATAATATGCAGTTAAATACCATTTTTAATGCACGTACAAAGTAAATGTGTTACTTATACTATAGAGATTGAAACATGTCACTAGCATTAGGGTGCTGCAGCTGTTGATGATGAATATTCTTGTGAAGCCTATTTTCGTTTCCGATTTCAAGCAGTTCGTCGACAACTAACTTAAAAAATGAGTTGCTGATAAACAGAGTAAGAGGGAGTGTGCATATCGCGTTTCAAGTATTGGTCCATGGAAGCAAATAGCACGTGACACAGCTGTATTTAATATATGTATCGAAGAAGTGAGAAAAATCTTAACATCTGTATCAATATGAAAGAAATCACTGAAACATCAAAGCGCTGGAGCTTAATGCAATACGCACGTGTTCAAATGTGTGTGAAATCTTATGGGACTTAACTGCTAAGGTCATTAGTCTCTAAGCTTACATACTACTCAACCTAATTTATGCTAAGGACAAACACACACAACCATGCCCGAGGGAGGACTCGAACCTCATCCGGGACCAGCCGCACAGTCCATGACTGCAGATACTGAGACCGCTCGGCTAGTCCCGCTCGGCGCAATACGCACATACACGTCTGAGATCTCAAAGCATCGAAATATAGAGTACTTAATGTGAAATTACATGCTAATTAAGCGCAATTGCGCAGTTTTGAAATTACGTCCTAATATAGCTATTTACACAAATTAAGATAATTGTACTTTTTTGTTAATATATTTACTGAGCTTGAATGCTGTTTTGCCTCTGATAAACTGAACTTTGTGTTTTGAACCTTAGAGCTCAACTCCATGAGGCTGAAATACTTACGCTGTTTGTTAGGGTGTTTACAGTTAAACCTAGACCCCGGGGGACAGAAGGCTTGGAGGCTGAGGTCTATGGGCTCAAACCTAAGGCCTGGAGGCTGTGAGGCTTCACGCAAACGCTCACTTTAACTGCTGTTGCGAAATTTTGATTACATTACATGAAAATTAATATGTTGGAACCTGCTGGGGATTGAATATGTAGTCTGTGGGGTATGGTGCCTAAGGCTACAGGGGATGAACCAAAAGCCTTAAGGATAGAGACCTGAGGACTGTGGAGCTTCGTACCATTTAGTTTAGATTAGATGAAAATTAAAATATTGGCACATGCTGGGGGTCAAACCTGCAACCTGTTAGGCAGCGGGTTTGAGAGTAGGGGCTTAAAGGCCTTAAGGTTAGAGTCATGAGGCCGCGAAGAAATTTCGATTAAATTACATGAAAACTACAATATTTGCACATGGCTTAAGCGGTGTTACGAAACTGTTCGTGACATCGTTTCACTTTGGGCACTTACACTAATAGACTGCGTAACACTTGTTTTGGCAGTGGAAGATTGTTACTTAACACTGAAAATATGTTTAAAAAATTAGGGCGCGTGGTTATCGGAGAACCCACCCTGCTACTATGCTTTCAGCTATCCACTTTTAACTACAGTTCAAGCCAGCCAAATATTTAAGGGCCCGCACCACTAACTTCACTTGCTGTGCAAAACGTTTGGTACCTGCTAGTGATAACGTTGACTTCTCTCGCTGCATGTGCTATGGGAGCTCTATTGTAAACAACTACACTGAAGAGCCAAAGAAAAGTGACACATCTGCGTAATGTCGTGTAGCCCCCCCCCCCCCTCCCCCGAACACGCAGAAAGAAGTGTCTCAACACGACGTGGCATGAACTCGCCTAATGTCTGAAGTAGTGCTGGCTGGAACTGACACCATGAATTCTGCACGGCCGTCCTTAAATCCGTAAGAGTACGTGAAATGGGTGATCTCTTCCGGGCAGCGCGTTGCAAGACATCCCATATTTGCTCCATAATATTCACGTCTAGGGACTTTTTTGGGAAGCGTAAGTGGTTAAACTCTGAAGAATTTTCCCGGAGCCACTGTGTAGCAATTCGGAACATGCGGGATGTCGCATTGTACTGCTGGAATGGCCGAAGCAACATTTTCCAGTCCTCAACTGTCCAATGCTGGAGTTGACGGGCCCAGGCGAGGGTACACGACTGGGCCTTTTACTCCAAAAGCCCATATCGATGATGTTTCATTGAATGGTTCGCACGCTGATACTTGCTGATGGACCAGAACTGAAATCTCCCGGAATTTGCCGAAGGGTTGCACTTCTGCCACGTTGAACGATTCTCTTCAATCACTGTTGGTCTCGTTCTTGCAGGATCCTTTTCCGGCCGCAGCAATTTCGGAGATTTGACCTTTTGCTGGATTCCTGACATTCACCGTGCACTCATGAATTGACCATAAGGGAAAATCCCCACTTCATCACTTCCTCGGAGATGCTGTGTCCTATCGCTCTTGCGTCGACTATAATATCTCGTTCAAACTGACTTAAGACTTGATAACCTGTCATTGTAGCAGCAGTAACCGATCTAACAGCTAAGCCAGACCCTTGTTGTCTTATACAAGCATTGCCGACCACAGCGTCATATTCTGCCTCTTTGCATATCTCTGTATTTCAATACACAGGCCTATACTAGATTTTTGGCGTATCAGTTTCACAATCTGATTCTGGCATAAGCTGAAGCGTACACGCAGTTTGCTTTAAGCCAACCCATTCGCTGCTATCCCCCCCTTCCCCCCGGGCACCATCTGTTCTTGGGAAGGTTGCCCCCGACACTGCCGGTCTCCAAGATTGTGGCAACCAATTGCATAGCTACCCACATTCCCGTCAGCGTCTCTTCTTGACTTGGTTGCCGTCGTTACGGCATAAGAACTCACAGTCTTGCTGTTCGCGTTTATACCTGACTATAAACCAATTTAGACCGCCATCCGCCATAAAGGGTTGCAGATTCGTTCTGATGTTTCGTTGTCGCTCCTTGAAGCAGTAGCTGTGATGCATGATTACTAGGCACTGGTGGGGTCTCATATCTGTCCTGGGGGAGCTCAGGAGCAGGAATTGTCTGGAAGCTGTCGTTGTGGACTTTATTTAGATAAGAAAAATCTCATACAAATAGTTCGGGAATGCTGTGATTCGAGTATTACCAAAGCCGCCACAGAATTCGTTTGCAGTAGAGTTTTAATTCAGACATAATTTAAAAACTAATGGAGTCTCATAAGCAAGCTGATCAGAAACAGTCTGAAAAGCTTGTAAGGATGTCGTACGGTACGTTGTCGGGAGAAATAACTCTTAAGGGAAGAAATTCGATACCTTGTACCTTTTACGAGGAAATTAACATTAAAATTAGCTAACCAGACCGTTTAATGCGCAAATTCAAGCCACTCGCCAGATAGAATTAGTATCATTTTTCTCATAGCGTATGTAACAGTGCAGGAGACTGCTTAGTGTTTCGCTTAGGTTCTGTCCTTATTGCCATCTCATGTCCAATTTTTGTATCGCTCTCTTCTTCAGTTTTAGGAAACCAATCGAAGTGCTCGTTTAGCGACACCGTTTCTGACGGGCCGCTTTAATCTGCGAGCGGAATGGCCTGATTGGCGAATTTCAGTGGTAATTAACTCGGAAACGGAGATTCGTACGGACTTGTAATTCTCAACTGTCATTTCACAGCACAACCTTCCGTTACCAGCATTTCAGACTGTTTGTGACCACCCCGGATACATGAAGTGTAGAAATGGCCTAATATACCCTTTTTTATATGTATTAATGTTTTTCCTTCTTTCTTTTCTAGATGTTGTTTAGTTTTTTAGTTTTATTTATCTTATTACTTCACTAATCTTAAAGTCGTTATCAAGATTAAAACATTCTGCTATTCTCACTAGTGTTCATAGGAGCTGTTTTTCTCAACTAGGTAACAGGTCACATGAAGTGATAGCCTCAGTAACTGTTTAGAAAGGCGTAACTGTAATCGCCTACCGGCAGTTGGTATTTGTGGGTTCAGTTACGATTACAAGGTAACGGAAAAACGGTGGGAGACCCTACGCTTCCAACACTTTCTGCCGCACAACTAGATTTCCGTTACGAAGAAGTTGTGCAAGGACACGTGTTTAGACTAATTCTGCGGTGTGTTGGAACTGTTCCACTACTGAAGTGGACAATCGGCCTGTTACTTCTTTAATCGGTATGCCGCTCATCTGGACAGCTCGATAGTAAAAAGAACAAACAGATCAAGAAAACTGCCCATCAGATTCAGAAATAAATTGTTAACAGTGTATACTGACCAATCAAAAATTGGTTTTTGGTTCCTTTATTCAAAAATTACCGTTATCGGTTTCGAAGTTTTCACAATTCATCATCGCACGGTTGTTGTGGTTCCATCGAAGCAAATAAACCACTGATTTATAATGAGTTGCCCTAGGACAAAAAAAAAAAAAATCGGTTACATAAATGTAGCCAAAATGTTTGGGCTACAGATTTGTGTTAGAATGTTACTTACGGGAAAAGTCCATCTGGAGCATTTGCTTTTGCAAATGAAATACATCCTCAACGATGTTCTGATTTTCACAGTCGCATACGGTGGTTTGAATTGAAAAACACTTTCGTTAGGTCACAAAGCGAACTTTAAATGGTACCACATGTTGTGATTCACAACATAGACGGAGTTTACAAAGTGCATGACTGTCAAAGTTGCTGCGATACAGTGATACAAAGATATGGAATTTTTGGGGAATAATGAGTAAATTACTCTTATGTTAAACTGAAAAAAGTAAAAGTATTTTACATTGAATGTTGAGCATTAAAGAGAGAAAGATTATGATAAATACATGGATTTTTCGGAATTACAGCGTTACGAACATATTTTCTGCAAACGCCAGAGAAATAAACGAGGACAAGATAGTGTGTGAAGTCCTGATGAGCTGTTTGAACACTGTATGACGGTTATGTTACACTACTGACCATTAAAATTGCTACACCAACAAGAAATGCAGGTGATAAACGGGTATTCGTCGGACAAATACATTATACTATACCTGACATGTGATTACATTTTCACGCAACTTGGGACATAGATCCTGAGAAATTAGTAGCCAGGGCATTGAGTCAAATAGAGCTTGCATGGCGTGTACAGGTAGAGCTGCACTTGAAGTTTCAACACGATACCACAGTTCATCAAGAGTAGTGACTGGCGTATTGTGACGAGCCAATCGCTTGGCCACCATTGACGAGACGTTTACAATTGGTGAGAAATCTGGAGAATGTTCTGACCAGGGCAGCAGTCAAACATTTTCTGTATCCAGAAAGGCCCGTACAGGGCCTGTAACACGCAGTCGTGCACTATCCTGCTGAAATGTAGGTTTTCGCTAGGATAGAATGAAGAGTAGGGCGACGGGTCATAACACATCTGGAATGTAACGACCACTGTTCAGAGTGCCGTCAATGCGAACAAGAGGTGACCAGGACGTGTAACAAATGTCACCCCATACCATCATGCCAGGTGATACGCCAGTATGGCGATGACGAATACACGCTTCCAATTTGCGTTCACCGCGATGTCGCCAAACACGGATGAGACCGTCATGATGCTGTAAACAGAACCTGGATTCATCGGAAAAAATGACGTTTTGCCATTCGTGCAACCAGGTTCGTCGTTGAGTACACCATCGCAGGCGCTCCTGTCTGTGATGCAGCGTCACGGGTAACCGCAGCCATGGTATCCGAGCTGATAGTCCATGCTGTTGCAAACGTCGTCGAACTGTTCGTGTAGATTGATGTTGCCTTGAAAATGTCCCCATCTGTTGAATCAGGGATCGAGACGTGGTTGCACGATCCGTTACAGCCATTCGCATAAGATGGCTGTCATCTCGACTGCTAGTGATACGAGGCCGTTGGGATCCATCACGGCGTTCCGTATTACCCTCCTAAACCCACCGATTGCATATTCTGCTAACAGTCATAGGATCTCGACCAACGCGAGCAGCATTGTCTCGATACGATAAGCCGCAATAGTGATAGGCTACAATCCGACATTTATCAAAGTCGGAAACGTGATGGTAAGCATTTCTCTTCTACATGAGGCATCACAAAAACATTTCACCAGGCAACGCCGGTCATCTGCTGTTTGTACACTCCTGGAAATGGAAAAAAGAACACATTGACACCGGTATGTCAGACCCAACATACTTGCTCCAGACACTGCGAGAGGGCTGTACAAGCAATGATCACACGCACGGCACAGCGGACACACCAGGAACCGCGGTGTTGGCCGTCGAATGGCGATAGCTGCGCAGCATTTGTGCACCGCTGCCGTCAGTGTCAGCCAGTTGGCCGTGGCATACGGAGCTCCATCGCAGTCTTTAACACTGGTAGCATGCCGTGACAGCGTGGACGTGAACCGTATGTGCAGTTGACGGACTTTGAGCGAGGGCGTATAGTGGGCATGCGGGAGGCCGGGTGGACGTACCGCCGAATTGCTCAACACGTGGGGCGTGAGGTCTCCACAGTACATCGATGTTGTCCCCAGTGGTCGGCGGAAGGTGCACGTGCCCGTCGACGTGGGACCGTACCGCAGCGACGCACGGATGCATGCCAAGACCGTAGGATCCTACGCAGTGCCGTAGGGGACCGCACCGCCACTTCCCAGCAAATTAGGGACACTGTAGCTCCTGGGGTATCGGCGAGGACCATTCGCAACAGTCTCCATGAAGCTGGGCTACGGTCCCTCACACCGTTAGGCCGTCTTCCGCTCACGCCCCAACATCGTGCAGCCCGCCTCCAGTGGTGTCGCGACAGGCGTGAATGGAGGGACAAATGGAGAATTGTCGTCTTCAGCGATGAGAGTCGCTTCTGCCTTGGAGCCAATGATGGTCGTATGCGTCTTTGGCGCCGTGCAGGTGAGCGCCACAATCAGGACTGCATACGACCGAGGCACACAGGGCCAACACCCGGCTTCATGGTGTGGGGAGCGATCTCCTACACTGGCCGTACACCTCTGGTGATCGTCGAGAGGACACTGAATAGTGCACGGTACATCCAAACCGTCATCGAACACATCGTTCTACCATTCCTAGAGCGGCAAGGGAACTTGTTGTTCCAACAGGACAATGCACGTCCGCATGTATCCCGTGCCACCCAACGTGCTCTAGAAGGTGTAAGTCAACTACCCTGGCCAGCAAGATCTCCGGATCTGTCCCCCATTGAGCATGTTTGGGACTGGATGAAGCGTCGTCTAACGCGGTCTGCACGTCCAGCACGAACGCTGGTCCAACTGAGGCGCCAGGTGGAAATGGCATGGCAAGCCGTTCCACAGGTCTACATCGAGCATTTCTACGATCGTCTCCATGGGAGAATAGTAGCCTGCATTGCTGCGAAAGGTGGATATACACTGTACTAGTGCCGACATTGTGAATGCTCTGTTGCCTGTGTCGATGTGTCTGTGGTTCTGTCAATGTAATCATGTGATGTATCTGACCCCAGGAATGTGTTAATAAAGTTTCCCCTTCCTGCGACAATGAATTCACGGTGTTCTTATTTCAATTTCCAGGAGTGTATATGAGAAATTGGTGGGAAACGTTCCTCATGTCACCATGTTGTAGGTGTCGCCACCGGCGCCGACGTTGTGTCAATGCTCTGGAAAGCTAATAATTTGCATATCACAGCATCTTCTTCCGGTCGGTTAAATTTTGCGTCTTTAGCACGTCATTTTCGTGCTGTAGTGATTTTAATGGCAATTAGTGCAAAATTTTGTAGTATTTAGTTGCCCTGATTAGTATTATCGATTGTAGGAACATGCAATATTATCTACTTCATCTGTACATAAGTGTACATACATACTTTACATTGGAACATGGAAAAGACTTTCCGTAAGTTTCTCGGGAAAGGTCTGCCAGCCAAATCAGCCCGCTCATCAAGAATATTACCAATGAAAGTCTGTTTTTGCGTGTGTGTGTTTCTAACTCTTTTAACATATTCACAGTGGATTTTTTCCCTGCCAAAAATAATATTTTCATGGTTCTTTCAATGTTTCCTACTCTATGGTTTTCTTTTTCGATGTGGGCTGCAAATGTTATCTAACAGCTTTGCAGTGGCTTTTTTTCTGCTAAATGTAATATTTTCATGTTTCTGTCATTGTTTCTCAGTGAATGGTTGTATACTGCGATGTCGGCTGTAAATATTGATTTGTTCAATTGTCCAAACCTTAAGCTATCAAAGTTTTCTTTTTACCTAATCTCAAAATTTCAGATGAATGATCTCGCAATAAACTCCTCAAATTCAAAGAGCCTAGTTTTGAGACATCCAGCGTCTTTTATTAGGGTTATTGATCAATCTCTCTGGATTTCCTCGGTGTTTCAAGACCCGTCTCACGTATTTGTCGTTCACCCACTTCGCCAGCACCTAATCGAATAACAGCCATCCCGTTAAACTGTGTCATCCATTACAGGCAGACCACCTGCAACAGATCTCCTCATAAAGCAATTGTTTCATAAAGCGTCAACGGCAACGGTACTATTACTGCTACGTTACAGGCTCTTCCTGAGGTCAAGCTGGACACAAAACAAAGGTCATTGTGTCATTCTTAAATATAAATCTGGACTGTACCCGTGTGGACCCCAAGAATTCAGGACTGAAACAGGTGCCTGAGACCTACTTAAACACGTCCAGACCTTGCTCCTCTTGTCAGACTGACTCTTAAACCTTGTAGTGAAAGTCAGAGCCATCACTTTGGCTTTTCATACTGCCACCGGTTCTCCCATGACTATAATTTTTTGAGACACCTATCGTCGCAGTTACCCATATTCACGAAACACGTCCTGATGGCAAATACGGAGGAAGCCATGAACGTATTCGGTTTCTATCTTTCTAAGGGCTAAGGCCTTAAAGTCCATGACTATGCTATTCCATTGATAGCCAGTCCCTATTTACCGGACTTATGCAACAAATATAAGACAGTTTTTTCTCTACCTTATGCAACATGGCTTGAGGCTCATGACGTCCAACTAGCCAATCACATACCGTTTCTTCGAGACACACAACATTCACTTTGCACCCAGAAAGAAGATACCACAGAGCTCCAGTGCCTGCAAGAGGAATGCATCTTGACAGCAGTACCTAACCGTTAGTACCAAAATCATCATTTTGGAAAAACCATATCGATCCTCCAGGATTTGCGGAGAATTCAAGGCCACTTGAAATGACCTGCTTAACCCGCAGCACAGGTGAGATAGAATGAATTGTGGAAGGGGGCCAAAATAAGCGGCTGTTAGTGCTCTGATACATACAACTTTATTCTTTGATCAAACGTTACAATAGCCAAAAAAAAAACTTTTTAAACACGCAGCTTTATTCTCTGGAACTTAATTACCGACTGAAAGCCACTTTAATTTAAAAACGACTGAAGGCCAATAACTTAAAAACCAAGCGTAACCAGAAATTTAAAATTCCAGCCTTATCTTAAAACAGTTTTTCAATTACGCTGTAGTAAACAAGTTAAATTCAAACTTCAAACTCCAAAATATTATTGTTTTTTAATACCAAGGTTCTTACGTGAAACAGTTCTTTCATTTAGGCTGAAGGCCTTAAGAGAAAACAACTGTAACTTAAACCGACTGAAGGTCGAAAACTTAAAAACTCAAAAATTCAATAGACTGAAGTCTTAAAATTTCAATTTTTTTTAATTCCAAATATCTTGGTGAAACAGTACTTTAAACTAGGCTGGAGGCTTTAAGAGTAAAACCACTATAATTTAAAACACAAAACCGGCTAAAAGTCATACAAGTCCCAAGAACAAGAACAAATTTAAAAAAATAAAGCAGTACACAAAAGAGCGCCCAGATGTTCGAGGGTCGGCTTGTAATACAAACACTAAGTGATACAGGCAGTCGGCCAATCATTCACGATCCGACAACTCAACCGACCGCCAGTCAGCGGACCCACCGAAAAGATAACTTCCACTTCACCCGTCTAGGTCACAACAGGCAGTTCAACGGAACAACGCAGAATATATTGGCACCCACACATAGCTGTCAAGCTACACGTCGTCCTGGACAGCAATAACACAATGATGAAATTACACTGCCTGAAATTTACATCAATGCCCAGGGCAAGTAACCGGGACGTTAACGGCCATAAGACAGAACATTCCGCTGGTGCACTTCAATTCAAATAACCAAATATAGAGAAACCTCACTGGAGGATGGTCAAAATTTTCCAACTTGAAAACCACGTTTTTGCTCACGGGAATATCCCAGCAGCCGACAACGAACTCCAAACGCCACAATGTGAACAGTCTTGACTAGCTGATAGGTTAAATCAGAAATCAACTTTCGTGTCCAGGGTTGGTGAGCCATGGACCCCGTTGCAAAGGAAACAGTGCCACACACACCGATACCACGTAGAGACCGCCAGCGGGCTCCGGCCAAACTACACCCCGTCGAGGATTCCTCACTGCTCCACGCCAGCCTACCGACTCCATGCACACCGCCCAGCTGGAAACTATCAGCGTCAGGTCAAAGATAGTACTAGGTGAGACTATCGTTACACACCGCGGCTGCCACCAGCGGAAGGAGAGGATAACAGCATAATCACGATAACAGCGAGAGACTAAAGACAGAGTCGGAGTGAAGGTTTAATCCAGCGCACAGCATGAGCCAGCCACGGCTCACCACTATTAACACCCTGTCTGTTATTGATGTCTACCGTAGTCGACGACATAATAGTGCGCTTTGCAGAGAGCAAGATATTCCTGGAGGTTGACTTTCAATTTGCTTTGCACGAGGCAGTAAGCGACATTTTAGTTATCAACACAGTATTTGGACTCCCGCTACAACACGGTTCCTTTTGGTGTTGCCAGCACCTAGGTCGATATTACCATTACGGATAAAAAGCCCCAGAATTTCGCAACCAATGTAACGCCGGTTTTGATGCGCTGCAGCAAGGAGTTCAACAAGGAAATATGCAGTTTCTTTGTCTTAGAGTCGAATATCTAGTTAACGTTTTAAGTGATTCAGAAATGCAGTCCATACGTCACTAACTTCAGGCCTCACATAAAACAACGGCCCATAAGGACTCTAAACAACTTCGCTCTGTGTTAGAACAACTAATTTACTACAGGAAATCCATCACTCATACAGCTGCCATAGAGGAACTACGAGTTATTATGGAGAAACGACAAATGCAGCTGTATTGCTGCATGTGACAAGGCCTTCAACAATCTAAAGTAAGCTCTTCTCTGCCGTCAGGCCTTACGACCCATGAAACATTCAGGTCATTAACTGTGACAGCTGACGAATCCCAATGAGCCTTGGGAATACTTCCGTCTCACGAAGTCAAAGGATTAGAACGCCTCGTTGCATTTATCTCCAAGGCTTTCGTGCAGGAACGGTACAATTGCAGCCAGAAGGTACTGAAAGCACTAGCTATTGCTTCCTCCCTAATCAAATTTCACTATTACGTGCATGGACAATAGCTGATACTGCTGGGTGATGGTAAATCTCTTTTAGCTATGACAGTAAATATCATTCGATGGCTCGACATGGCAATGCCAACATTCTCTTCAGACTACTGCTGTAACACGACCTAGAATTTGGCTTACCACTGGATGCCTATTTTCACTTAGATACCGAATCTGAATGAGCTGTGGCTGTATTGCCATTCGATGCAACACTCTTCCCCCACTACTCCCCTGAGGACCATGGCTGGCCAATGGACGTATACACTTGGACGACTCTGATATACAAGCTTTTTGGTATCGGTATAAAGAGTTACCTGTCCTTTAAGGTGTCCCGCTGCTACATGCTGACAATGACTGTAGTACGGCCTGATCTCATATGCCACCCAGTACTGTATCTCGTCACTCCTCAACAACGTACGCTTTAGGGTTGGTGTGACGAAGCATTTCGCTAGGCAACATGCGTATTGGCATAGGATTACCACCAACATTGCCAACATAGCTGAACCGTGCAACACATGCCAGAATACTCCGGCAGCGCCAGCTTGACTTTTTTTACCCCATAGCCATATATATCTCCTTATGTATACCTCTATTTAGATTTTGTAGGCTCTTTTTAGGTTACTCCTGGTTCACTATTGTTGATGCAGGCACCAGATTTCCTATTATGTTACACGTAATAGCGATATCAGCAGTTCCAATAATCCAAACACCAGCTCGTATATTTCCTATCTAGGGGCTTCCAGACATTATAATCACTAACAATGGCCCCCAGTCCACGTCTTCTGAGTTTTCCGCGTTTTGTTCCAACAAAGGCATCACCTTGGTGTGTATGGTTGCTTTCCATCTAGCATCCATTTAGATGACAGAACGGTTTACCCTCATTTTCAAGTGACAGTTCGCCAAACTCTACCGCCGCCACGCTGTGGACAAAGCACTGAGTAATTTCTTTGCTTGATAGTGCGCCACATCGCTAGATGGAGTCAGTCCAATTGAGAAATTACGTGGATGACCACAGTATTCGCAACTCTCCATTCTTCATCTGACCAATGTAACCAATCTCGTAAGCAGTCATGCAGCCACCATCATTCACTCAAGGAAGAGGTCTGGACACTGGTTTTTCTCCAAGAACTGCTGACGCTGGATGACGGCGGAGGTCACACACCTACTGGTTCAGGCCATGTTAGGAGTCCAACTCCGAGATGTCACTACATGTCACGAAAGTACCAACCAGAACGCACTGACCTCTACTTCCACTGGTTTTTCACATTATTTTCTTCCAGAGTTGGACGACTCACACCTCAAAACCTTAGACAACGCCGTACTGTGTCGTCTCCAAAGGTTTTGCAGCCTGTAGCATCTAGTGATGTCGCCCTCCTCTGACCAAACTCTCATCCAATGATCGACCACTGCCCTCCAGGTCCACCGACTGTGAGTGGGGGCATCAGGTAGGACAGCGCCTGGTGGGAATTTGAGCTGTTTCACTCTTCCGCCCATTGCGGTTTGGTAGTTTGTGGGGGGCGGGGATTAGGTAGGAGGAAGCGTGGTCTGTACGTTACATTTGTCCACTCTCACGCCAACGTCTTCAATGTGGCCTCACCCGGCTCAGCCACAGGTGTACGTCGTAAGACGACAGACAGAAGATCGCGGTAGCCTAAGAACCACAAGACGTCGCTGTTCCCTCAGACCTAATTGCTTTCATAGGTCATAGGGGTGCTGATAGATCCAGCTGCATCCGGTACTACCCCGGTATTTAGGCCTGTACCTATTCCATCGAGTTCTCTGGCCCAGAGTCAACCGTAATAGTTGTCCATTAACAACATTCTCGAAAAGGATACGATTGGAGCCGTCGAACCCGTGCCGCCACGAGTCACATGCTGAATTTTGAGCTGCCATTGACTACTATAGGCACCGTGAGGAGTTAACTTCCACACTAGAAACTGCAAGCAACAGTGGTACTGGCCGTTGCCATTATCTTATGCAGTATTTGTTTCAGTGCAGAGTGAACACAAGCTTTGATTTTACTCGTGGTTTGTGCCATCTGCACATTCAAGAGCTTTTGTAAAGTCATTGATTACTACGAAATACAACAAATAATTCTTGTACATAATTTTCTCCAGGAAGAAGGTTTTGATTATGTAATTATTAATACACTTTACCTGCGCTGTCTCCCTTGGCTGCCTTCTCGCTGCTCTTCGACCAGCGCAGGATGTATCAATTTCACAGCACATGTTTTGAGAATACATTATCTCATAATCAATATCCATAAAACAAGGAAAATTCAAATCATTACTTCGCTTTACTGCACATACAATTAATGTAAATGTATCCGAAGTTCACTGTAATATTACGTAATGTAACAGCAGAGACAGTCAAAATAAGGAAGGAGAAAGCATGCATTGTCAGACATTCTGGATTCTTCTTTCTATATCTCATGCTGACGCGTCATAATTTCGCAGAGATCTGTATTAAAACAAGCTGTCAGCCGGGAACGTGCTGCCAAAGATTGTACTGTTATGCTACGCATATATCAGAGTCAACAAAGACGTTAACCACTGTTGAACTTCCCACCGTCGTCGAATTAAGTAAACTACTAGAATTGTGAACTAACTGCCGTGATTCATTTTTCATGTTTCAAATGCCTTCCCCACGTGAATGAAATCTGCTTCTGATATGGGCACTTGGATACACTGAGCTGATTTTCGATATGAATCAATCTGTTTATCAGATAGAAACCAGTAAGCAAAATAGTAAATATAGTGCAAATGGCTCTGAGCACTATGGGACTTAACTTCTGAGGTCATCAGTCCCCTAGAACTTAGAACTACTTAAACCTAACTAACCTAAAGACATCACACACATACATGCCCGAGGCAGGATTCGAACCTGCGTCCGTAGCGGTAGCGCGGATCCAGACTGTAGCGCCTAGAACCGCTCGGCCACTCCGGCTGGCAGTTAATATAATGCCGTGGGAGCAGTTTTACTTAATACACCGATGTTTGGAAAACACAAAACACCTTGAACGACCACAGACAGGACGTTCATATTCACAAGACATGTACTTTAGTATGTTCAGCAGAGCTAATTAGCATTTAAATCACGTCGTCCCGCTGGTTGAAGGTTAACATAGATATAACGGCGCAACACCGTCTACCAAGAAAACGTGCCTGCGATTTTCGTTGTCGCTAAAAACCGAAGGTAATGGATCTGTATGACTTGAGCAGATGTGCAGGATGCCTCGCAGACGTTTTTTAAACGTACCGTATAATCAGTTTGTCTGAGTGAAGGCGCATTATTGGCATGAGAGAATATAATGCAACCATCCGAGAAACTGCTGTTCATGTGGGACGAAGTATTGGGACAGTGCAACGGGTGCGTACAGAATAGTTCATGGAAGGCCGTAGAACACACCCAGAACCCCCCCCCCCCCCCCCCCCCCCCGTCCCCCAACACCCCCCCCTCCCACTCCCAAGAAGATTATAGACACCTCATCCGAATGGCATTGCAGGACAGATATGCGACCTCCTCGATGCTGTCTCAACAGCGGAACACATCGTACACTGTCACGGATGACAATTCATCGTCGTTTATTATGGTATGGGAGAAATACACGTCGTGTACGTTTGCGCCTACCTTTAATGAATGTGCATAATGATTCTAGACAGTAGTGGTTTATGGAACAACATCACGGGGATGTAGTGTTTTCGGACGGGTTCAGGTTCTGTTTGTTTGAAAATGGTGGCCGCATTTTGGTTCGATCCAGACAAGGGCTTCCTAATTCCACCCTTCGCCGCCGATGGACAGCCATTCAGCATGGGTACGTGAACCAGGTGCCGTTCGGCGGACGTCCATACGCTGCAACGTTCGTTGAACTGTCGTCGATAAGTCACCCTTAGCAGCCTCTCGATTTATCTGGGCTGTCAGTTGCTCAGCAGTAGTGGTCCATAAATAAGCCGGCGGTCACCAGTGTCATCTGTAGGACGTGGTGGATCACAGGGGCGTCGTCGTTGCTTTTAGATATCGCCATTTTGCCGTGGACGGTATATTTCAGCCGCTGCGGAATGCGAACAGCTTACAAACTTAGTCGTTTCTGAAATGGGTATATTTGTGTAATGCACAACTTTACTATGAACGACAAGCTAGAGCGTCTATGATCCGACCGCGCATGTTGCTGGAACTAATGGTAGATGGTCGGGGCATATTGATAGTTTGTATGACTTTTCGATAACATGACGTATATTGTATCACTGTCTGGGGAGTCTTTGAAGATACAATTAAATGTATGGTAAATTCAGAGACAACCTTTTCTCCTTCTAATTATTAGCAATCATCTCCTGCACCCTCCCGCCAAGACATACTTTTTGAGGTTTTTACGTTATTTCTAACGGTGCCCGCATGGTCCCAGCACGAGGTAAAACGCATCGTAACACAGAACCTCACTGATGTAGAGCAGCAGCAAGAGGGAGAGGACAACATTCCACGTAAGTGCAATCGTTTTCTGTTGCGCAGATTGAGCTTAAATTCGCGAAAAGACTTGACAATATTAACAGATGAGGAAGCATGCATCAGTGCATTCGCCTGTATATAAGAAAGGTAGTAGAAGTGGAAGCATGCGTCAGTGCATACTCCTGTATACAAGAACGGTAGTTGAAGTGATCCATAAAACTAGCGTCCAGTATCCTTGACATCTATTTTCTGTAGAATCTTAGCACATATTATGAACTCCAACATAATGAGGTATCTTGAGCAGAATGAACTCCTCAATGCCAACCAGCATGGTTATCGAGAACATAGATCATGTGAAACCCAAATTGCGCTTTTCTCGCATTACATATGAAAACTTTGGATCAAGCCAACCTGGTAGGTTCAGTGTTTCCTGATTTCAAAAAAGCATTTGACTCACTGAAACACCAACGCTAATTGTCAAAAAACAATCATATGAGGTATCAAGGGAAACTTCTGACTATACTGAAGACTTTTTGATACAGTGGGCACAGCATGTTTTCTTAGATGAAGAGTCATCGTGAGACGAAGAAGTAAATTCGGGTGTGCCCCAGAGAAGTGTTTTAAGACTCCTTCTGTTCACGTTGTATACTAATGACCTTGCATACAATATTAATACTGAAATCAGGCTTTTTGCAGATGATGCAGGTATCTATAATGAAGTACTATCTGTGAGAAACCGCATAGATATTCAGTCATATCTTGATAAGATTTCGACTTGGTGCAGAGATTGAAAACTTGCTATAAATGTTTAGAAATGTAATATTTTGCATTCACAAAACGAAACAACGTAGCATCTTGACTGTAAAATGAATGAGTCACTGTTGGAACCTGCCAAATCTTACAAATACCTGTGTGTACCACTTCGTAGGGATATGAAATGGAATGATCGGATAGGTTCATGTGGTAGACTTTGGTTTATTATTGGAATACTGGGAAATTACAGTCAGTCAACGAAAACGAATGCTCACATTCCACTCGTAGTGATCCGTCCTAGAATACTGCTCAAGTGTGTGAGAGCCGTACCAGATAGGACCAACATGACATTTTGAACGTCTACAGAGAGGGGCAGCACGAATGGCCACAGGTTTGTTTAATCCTTGGGAACTGAAACGGTAGACTGTTGCAGGCAGACCTAAACTATCTCGAGAAACTCTGTTAACCTTCCGTTACTCAGGTGAAAATTCGTGACAGGATCACTCTCTCGGATGACAGGTGTCATCCAAAAAGCAAGCGGTCTATTTGTATACTTTGAACGGTCTTTATGACGGATTTCATGATTTTTTATTAAATCTAAATGTAATACATTTAACATTCGTGCGCAGTATAATAAATTCTAACGATTAAAACAGTTCGATCATTCGAAGAACAATATGTTCAGCTGAATTACTAGCATTACATGGTCCTTCTGGTTGCTTACCGACGTATGGTTCTAAATTCAGAGTGAAAGCTGTTTTTACATCAACCAAAGGAAACACTTTTAACCCATATTTTGCTGGTTTGCTAGGGACATATTGCCTGAAAGCAGTGGGCAGTTTCCTCTAAATGCCAAAAGCTGTTCGTCAATGGTAAGATATTCATTAGGTGAAACAAATTTTTGGCAATTGATCGTGAAAAGTTCAAGTACCCCTCTGAAAGGAGCCAACTTCTCAGTCTCTCTGCGAACACCTCTATCACGGATATTTTTAAACCTAAGACATCTCTACAGAAACCTGAATCAGTTATCACTTCTGCAAAAATAACATGATTCAAGTCCGTTTCCCTTTGTTATCCCCCTCTTTCTACAACATCTCAAAGATCCAGAAACCAATGAAATCTCTGATATCTATCGCATCTGTTTCTTTAGCGTTCCTTTGCCTAGATAAGCTACCATGAACTTCACTGATGGATATATTAGTGCACGTTGCGATTATGCTTATTATGTTTTCATCCAAGAACAAATTCAGGATTTCTATTTCTGTCTTTTTGGCACGAGCTTGATTTTTTGCTCCAGGCAAATGTGTAATAATATTACAAGATCTACTTCTAACAATGGTAGGATATTTATTTTCCTCCGTTTAGTTGGTCCATCTTTCCCTAAAAGAAATGCATCCTCTTGAGTTACTTCTTCCTCTGACTCATATTCACCATTCTCTGGCACTTCTTGTTCTGTTCCTAAATCATGACCACTTTCACGAACACAGTCCTCTGCCTCTGAGTCAGCGCTATCACTGTGAGCAACTTCATCACTTAGCTCATTGAACCATTCCAACCGTACATTCGGATATCTACTAAACTCTGTCCACGGTGTTTCTGGTTTTGACATTTCTTTCACAATCTAAAAATAAAGGGAATACTAGGTAACAAGAAAGGTAACTGCAGTCAGTTTCAGTAAGTCCAAATTTACGCACATGAAAGATCGATTGAATCTAGGAAAGCAATAAAGTAATACAGACTTGCTTTGTTTCAGGTTGTGGAAGCACAGCCCGCGCGGTTGACTGGTGTCCTGCAGACTACAAATAATGTCTCATGAATAATGTACCTTTCTTAAATGAAATCCAACAATGATTGGAGCTAACTGCTGGAGTGTTAACAGAAAGGAACTGAAAATGGCGCGATTTCAATCCTGCCCTGTCAGACAAAATTGAGCGAGAAAGTCATGTGGATGACAAGTGTCATCTCTGCGAGTGACAGAGGGTTAACGAAGTTTCGGGTACCACCTGTAATGCATACTCTTGGCGTATACAAAAACCCCGTTCGTATCGCTCACACCGGGATAGCAAGGATAACAGTAGAATAATTTTCACGCACAGGAGCATTCAAACATCAACATTCACCCGCTCCGTACGAGATTGAAAGTGGAAGAAAGTTAATAACTGGTACAATGGTACTTCTCCTATGTCTTGCACATCACGGTGGTTCAGAGTATAGATGTACACACGGATATAAAAGCACTCCTTTCAAAAAGTGGAAAATGCTTCCACGTAGTTGAACTTTCAGAGTATACATGTAAATGTAGAAATAAAAGCACCCCTTTCAAAAGTGCAAAATGTTTCCTCGTAGTTGATCTTCGTCGGTGGCGGACACCTTCTCTTAATCAGGTTGAGCTGGGGGTAAATCCGTTGTCAGTCCTTTCAAAAGAAGTCTCCTTCGTCCGCACAGTAGACGCTACTCTTCACAGTGATAAGGCCTCCGGCCCGGCAGCCCTCATTACCGTCTGGCCGCCGCCAGCGGCTGCAGCCTCAGCAAAGAAGTGCGGACACATTCCGGGCACGTCGGACCCGCCGCAGCGCATCGAATCTCCACCAGCGTGCGGCGTTTGCCCAGAAGCGGCCAGCTTCAGCCTTCTGCGGGCACCTGGGACCTCCTAAGCCGGTTAGCAATCACCTCGAGATGTGCTCTCGCTCAGCGGACAGTGCCCTGTCGACACTCCGAGACCACACACCAGTCCCAAAACTCTGTGGCAGCTGTCATTCACATCTGCTGCATCTCGTTGTACCAATCATCAGTGACTCGCAGTTACATCTATCATCAGGCAAAAACATTCAGTGGCAGAAAGGAGTAGAACATGAGTAACCTGAAAAAGGAATTGACAGGTGGCTGAAAGATAAAATTAAAAAAATCACAGATTCAGCATATAAGAATACTCACAGAAAGCACTAAAATCTTTCGGAGAGTCCGCAGCTCGTGGTCGTACGGTAGCGTTCTCGCTTCCCGCGCCCGGGTTCCCAGGTTCGATTCCCGGCGGGGCCAGGGATTTTCTCTGCCTCGTGATGACTGGGTGTTGTGTGATGTCCTTAGGTTAGTTACGTTTAAGTAGTTCTGAGTTCTAGGGGACTGATGAGCATAGCTGTTAAGTTCCATAATGCTCAAGCCATTTGAACCATTTTGAACTTTCGGAGAATTTAAAAGCAGACACATCACGAATCATCATTAAGTGTGAAAACGAATATCCAACACATCGTGATTGTAGACCAATATGTAAATAGTGTAAATAACAATGTAATTAGGTGATAATCTAATCTCTTTATATTAAACTGAAGGAAGATAAATGTGTTAGTCAAGTGAGAATAACTCCACGTGTAGGTGGCTGTGATATGAAGAATGAATCGCTTATCTTTCTTTGTTATTCAAAATAGTAACCACATCGGTATAATATGAAAATGGCGGAATAAGAAGTATGCAAAAATCGAGAAATGCACTCTGCCATACGAAATATTGTGAAGCACTCAGTCCATACAACCTGCGGGATAAAGTAATCAAACCTGCCCCAAACACGTGGACACGAGCTGCCAGATTTGAATAAAGGACCTGAAGCACGTCCAGCCAAATGAAAACAAAAAGAAATGTATTCGCAAATGCAAATGTGGACAGTCATCAGCTGTTTAATGTTATGACGACAGTGAAGAGCTGTACTCGAACCCGGATTTGCCGCGTATCACGAACGGTCGCATTATTTTTAGTTTATCCGAGCACAAGTCATGGCCAAATCCAAATGTCACCAATCATGTGTCTACAACTTGTTCTCGTGTGGTCATTATGTACATCCCGCACAGAGGAGACATTTTAATTAAAAGTCGCTTCTCCGGTGACGGCGTATCTACAGCTGCATCTATTCTCCGCAAGCCACACAACGGTGTGTGGCGGAGGGCACTTTACGTACCAATGTTATTACCTCCC
Organism: Schistocerca gregaria; assembly: GCF_023897955.1. Taxonomy (NCBI): domain Eukaryota; kingdom Metazoa; phylum Arthropoda; class Insecta; order Orthoptera; family Acrididae; genus Schistocerca; species Schistocerca gregaria. The sequence continues at coordinate 94,566,341 of NC_064920.1, read as the reverse complement.
TTTCCTCTTCCGGTGGCGTATGATTCGCGAGAAGAACGACTGCCAAAAAGCCTCCGTGAGAGCTCTAATCTCTCTAATTTTACTTTCGTGATCTCCTCGGGAGGTATAAGTAGGGGGAAGCAATATATTCGATGCCTCATCCAGAAACACCCCCCTCTCGAAACCTGGACAGCAAGCTACACCGCGATGCAGAGGGCCTCTCTTGCACAGTCTGCCACTTGAGTTTGCTAAACGTCTCCGTAACGCTATCATGCTTACCAAATAACCCCGTGACGAAACGCGCCGCTCTTCTTTGAATCTTCTCTATCTCCTCCGTCAACCAGATCTGGTGCGGATCCCACACTAATGAGCGATACTCAAGTATAGGTCGAACGAGTGTTTTGCAAGCCACCTCCTTTGTTGATGGATTACATTTTCTAAGGACTCTCTCTCAACCAGGCACACGCCTTACCAACAATTAAATTTATATGATCATTCCACTTCAAATCGTTCCGTGCGTATAATCCCAGATATTTTACAGATGTAACTGCTACTAGTGTTTGCTCCGCTATCATATAATCATACAATAAAGGATCCTTCTTTCTATGTATTCGCAATACATTACATTTGTCTATGTTAAGGGTCTGTAGGCACTCCCTTCACCAAGTGCCTATCCGCTGCAGATCTTCCTGCATTTCGCTACAATTTTCTAATGCTGCAACTTCTCTGTATACTACAGCATCATTTTTTCGACACTATCTCCAATGTCATTTATATATATATTGAAAAGCAATGCCCCCATAACACTTCCCTGTAGCACGCCAGAGGTTACTTTAACGTCTGTACACGTCTCTCCATTGATAACAACATGCTGTGTTCTGTTTGCTAAAAACTCTTCAATCCAGCTACACAGCTGGTCTGATATTCCATAGGCTCTTACTTTGTTTATCAGGCGACAGTACGGAATTGTATCGAACGCCTTCCGGAAGTCAAAGAAAATGGCACCTACCTGGGAGCCTGTATCTAATATTTTCTGGGTCTCATGAACAAATAAAGCGAGTTGGGTCTCACACCATAGCTGTTTCCGGAATCCTACTGAGTAGGTTCTGGGTTTCCAGAAACGACATGATACGCGAGCAAAATACATGTTCTAAAATTCTACAACAGATCGACGTCAGAGATATAGGTCTATAGTTTTGCGCATCTGCCCGACGACCCTTCTTGAAGACTGCGACTACCTGTGCTCTCTTCCAATCATTTGGAACCTCCCGTTCCTCTAGAGACTTGCGGTACACGAATGTTAGAAAGGGGAGCAACTTCTTTCGCGTACTCTGTGTAGATTCAAATTGGTATCCTGTCACGTCCAGTGGACTTTCCTCTGTTGAGTGATTCTAGCTGCTTTTCTATTCCTTGGACACTTATTTCGATGTAAGCCATTTTTTCGTTTGTGAGTGGATTTAGTGAAGGAACTGCAGTGCGGTCTTCCTCTGTGAAACAGCTTTGGAAAAAGGTGTTTAATATTTCATCTTTACGCGTGTCATCCTCCTTTTCAATTCCATAATCATCCCGGAATGTCTGGATATGCTGCTTCGAGCGACTTACTGGTTTAACGAAAGAACCGAACTTTCTTGGATTTTCTGTCAAGTCTGTACATAGAATTTTACTTTCCAATTGACTGAACGCTTCACGCATAGCCCTCCTCACGCTAACTTTGACATCGTTTAGCTTCTGTTTGTCTGAGAGGTTTTGGCTGCGTTTAAACTTGCAGTGAAGCTCTCTTTGCTTTCGCAGTAGCTTCCTAAATTTGTTGTTGAACCACGGTGGGTTTTTCCCGTCCCTCACAGTTTTACTAGGCACGTACCTGTCTAAAACGCATTTTACGATTGTCTTGAACTTTTTCCATAAACACTCGACATTGTCAGTGTCGGAACAGAAATTTTCGTTTTGATCTGTTAGGTAGGCTGAAATCTGCCTTCTAATACTATATTTCAGCGTTGTTCAGAAGTACGATGCAAAGTTCCTTCGGGCATGGAAGTGACAATGGTTTGAGCAATATGTGCGTAACCCACCAAAAATATCGTGATTTTGACGATCCAGAGCGCCAGTTGGGCATAATTTGGCACTATACACCTCAGGAGGACATCCAACAACACTATCAATCCATCCCAAGCCGTATATTTACCTGCAGAATTGCCAGAGATGGGCCAACGCGTTATTCTTTTTCTCATTTTGTAAAGCACATTTTCTTCAAGTCTCAACAAAAAATTTCTGAACCAGTACTCACGAATGTCTTAGACATAAAACTGACCGCCGGCCGGCCGCCACTGAGACTAAGTCACTTAAGGTGGCCAATAAAACTGACCGCCCCTGACAACTCTTAAGTCCGGCCATCTGCACAAACTGGCAACACTGTAATAGGCAGAAGTGTAAGGAGAAAGTGTTGTCTACATCCGAGATGTTCTTGGCTTGTGTGAGCACGTGGTCCACAGTGCGGCTCTCGCAGCCGAGCTAAGCGGACGTGCGGTGTGTGCTCTCCGCTGGCAGAGAGGGCCCGTGCGCCTTGTTTACTTTCTTCGGCCGACACTAACGTGACGCCGTAGCGCTACAAGACCATGGCAAACCAATACAGAAGATCAACCTTGAAATTCACATTTCGGAACGACTTTACCCGACCAAAGGCGCCCGAAGTCGAACGTTTCTTAAAAGAGGAAGCCAAGATCCAGGCTGCCGACATTGTCGGCATTCACTTTTCGATCGTCAGTAGCACGGTCTATGTAAAGCTCATAAACGAAACTACTTGCGACAAGGTGCTTCGAGAGATGAAACAAGAACTCCGCTTCTGCCACGCAGATGGCAATGCTGGCAACGTCGAGGTCGGCCATGCCGCAATGGGACTGCGGACTATACGCATCTTCGAACTTCCATTTGAACTCCCGGCGGCAGAAGTTTAGGGGGGCGCTCCGCCCCTACGGCACGGTACACGAACATGTGGCTGAAAAATGGATCCAGTTTAAGACGTATCCAGTACTCAATGGAGTACGCCAAGTGCGCATAGATCTCCAACGACACGTGCCATCCTATCTACAGATAGGTGGATGCCGGGCCATAGTTATTTATGACGGCCAACCGAAGACGTGTTCCGGATGCGGTAAGGAAGGTCACCTTCGTTCCGAGTGCCTCCAGCGTCGGATCACACAACTCCCACCGAAGGACGTTGCACCACCAGCGGCGAAGACTATTCTACCCGTGACTTACCCGGCGGCGCTCACGACGTTCTCCACACAACACACACGGCCGACCGCTTCAGCGGTACAAGAATCACTTTCCACGGACAAAGACCTGGATGATCCGCCGACCTGGCCAGTGGTGGAAAATAGTACTACGAATCTGGAGCTACCGAACGCGACAGACATTGACGCCAGTAAGATGGCAATTGATTCCCTTATTGTACCGACCGAAGCCTTTGTTCCGGCGGAGCATGAGGCAGTGCCGTCTTCTGACAATGAAGGCCACGTACGGAAACAGCGATCATCGAAACGCCGAAAGCGGCGTCGTCGGACCGTGTTGGAACACAGGGGTTCGCATTCGGCCGGGGCAGAACGACTGACCACTCAAGAAGCCAGCCGCGAAGCTGAAGCTGTTTCCACTGACTCCAACCTAGCAGAACAGACAGAAAAACATGCTGCTTTCGACCATCAGCCCATCGACAGAAACAGTGAGCAGCGGGAAGGTACCAGTGCAGGCAGCGAAGTCGCCCGGTCCCTTACTATCAAACATTCCGAGGCTATGGACCACGAACAGACATCCGCGCCCGCTTCGTGGGCCGAGGACGTCGAGACACAAGATCCCGACCCGCGGCCGGCTGAGGCGCCGCCGCAACATGCAGCATAAGCAGCACAAGGAGAACCGCGTTCGGCGGGGGGTGACATCACTTCCGATGTTCGCTTCTCTCCAACATGGGTAACCTCGCCCAAACAACACGTTGCCAGGCTTACCGCCTGGCGACAATGAATATCAACCTGATCAGTTCTCCTGTCAAGATCCATCTTTTGAAAGAAACCATACGAGCCTTGGGGGTTGACTTTGCTTTCCTACAAGAAGTGAAAACGACTGCACTCCCACACTTTTACGGGTACACCACACATGTTACTCCCGGTAGCCCTGCAGATACCGGAGTGGCAATATTAGTCCGTGAAGGTATTGAAGTTACCGACGTCACGTTTCTTCCCTCCGCGCGAGGGATAGCATTTACGGCACTCAACACCCGATTCATTAATGTTTACGCGCCGTCGGGTACCACAAGACGTCACGACCGCGCCACATTCTACTCAATAGATGTCGCTCCCCTTTTCCTTGGACGATACGACCACAGCGTCTTCGCCGGCGATTTTAATTGCGTACTTCACCCCAAGGACCAAATCCCACATTACATGCCTTGTCCGGAACTGGGTGCGATGATCCCAGAACTTCACTTGTGCGACACGTGGGAAACAGTGCACCGTAACCGCTCTGGCCACACTCATCTTACCAGTCATTCGGCCAGCCGACTTGACCGCATATATGTGTCACAAGATCTCACACAAGGTGTGGTGGATGCCGAACTATGGCCTCAAGCCTATTCTGATCACTGTGCCTATATCTGCACTATACACCTACGCCCCCAACATGTCTTGGGCAGCAATGGATTTTGGAAGCTCAACATGACTCATCTCCAGGACCTGGATTGCCGTCGGCAAGTTGCAGCAACGTGGGCTGACTGTGAATGCCACCACCCTCGATACACCTCGACTCTGGAGTGGTGGCTCCTCTGTGCCAAACCAGCAATCCGTAGGACACTTATGCAATATGGCAAGGACGTGACTGCGTGGCATCGACAGACCCTCGATTTTTACTACGCGGCACTCAGGGACCTCGACGCCTTACCCCCTTCCCCGGAAAGACAACAAGATGAAAGCAGAATCAAGGCTCACATACTGTCATTGACGAAGCGCCGACTTGAAGGTGCAGTCGTCCGCTCGCGACGGCACGACCGAACATTTGCAGAGGAACGCACTATGCACCACGTTGTGGCGGATAAGCGCCGACAACGCCAACATTTAATCACGCGACTCAGGAAACACGACGGTCGCTTATGTACGACCCAAGCAACCATAGTAAAGGCGGTGGATGATCATTTTCGCCATCTTTACAAGGAAAGAATTGGCGATGACGAGGCCACTACTGAAGTGATACAGCAGGTAACACGTACTATCGTCGAGGCTACCGTGAATGCATTAACAGAGGAAATCTCACTCGAAGAAGTAGAAGACGCCGTGGACAAAGGTGCGGCCAATAAGTCTCCTGGACCTGATGGATTGCTCATCGAATTCTACCGGACTTTCCGTGACATCATGATGCCTCGCTGGGTTATAATGTTCCGCGAACTTATGTCTCCAGACTGTGTTGTGCCGCCAGCGTTTGTAGAAGGTCTTCTCATACCGGTACAAAAGCCAGGTGGAGGGCTATCAATTAACAACTATCGGCCGCTTACAATGCTGAACGCCGATTACAAGATTTTCACCAGGATTATGGCGAGCCGTATTAAGACGACTTTACCGATGATCCTCGCTCCAGAACAGACGTCGCAGGGGGGAGAAGCCAACACACACATGGCCACCGGTGACTGCAGGGATTTAATAGCAATCGCTTCTGCGTGCCGTCTGAGAGCGGCGATCGTCTCCGTAGATTTCAAAAGCGCCGTTGATAGAGTGCACCACAACTTCCTCCTACGAGTGATGGATTGTATGGGATTTCCCCCGGCCCTCATCGACACCCTACGGCGTCTTTGGACAGCAGCCAGCTCACACGTCCAGGTCAATGGAAGGACGGTAGGACCAGTACCCATTAAGAGGTCTCTACGACAGGGTTGTCCCCATTCTACCTACCTTTATGCCATCGCACTCGATCCACTCCTAAGGGGCCTTAACCACCGCCTATCTGGCATCACGCTGCGGGACGTCACCTTTCGCTATAGGACATACGCTGACGACCTGCTACTGCTGGTTCGTTCCAATAACGAAGTTCAAAGCGTACTAACCTGGATTGAGCGATACGGACAGGCCGCAGGCAGTCTTCTGAACAACAACAAGTCGGCGGCGTTGGATATTGGGTGTGGTCTCGGACCGGAATCCCTCGCTCCCCTCCCACCAGTTTCTGATCTGCGATATTTGGGAATCACGTTCAAGAAAGATGTACGTAAAACAGCTGCAGCAAACTACCGACAGTTATTACAGATCATACGCTCAATGGTGCGACAGAACCTGCTCCGGGACTTGAATCAGCTACAACGTGTTGAATACCTGAATCTCTACGTGGCATCAAAACTCAACCACGTGGCACAAGTCCTCCCTCTACCGATGCAGATAGGTCGCCGGTTTCAGGCGGCCTTCAGTTACTACGTTTCCGCAGGTCATATCTTTAAAGTACGATACGACACTCTTACCCTCCCAGTGCACAAAGGAGGGCTGGGATTGGTCAACGTCAGAGCGAGAGCAGCTAGCCTTTACATGAGCAACATGAGTAAACGATGGAAAAGTCAGTATACCTCTCTCACGGGTCGTTTACTACAGGTTCTGATGCCAGTCTCTAACGTCCCGCCGGTGTCGGTTGCGCACGTCGCACCACAGCTCTCCCATGTGTCGACCTTCATTCTTGATTACAGCTATGTCAGCTCGAACCTCTTCGCCACGCGTCCACCAAAGGCGAAAGATTTTTATACCAACCTTCTGCGTGCTATTCCCCATAACGTGGTGGAAAACAAGTACCCTACGGTTCAATGGCCAAGAGTGTGGAAAACGATACACCACAACTTTCTGTCCTCCACGGTGCGTTCGAAGTGGTATCAGATCGCCAACAAAAAATATGCCACACTACAGCGGCTTCACACTATTGGACTGGCAGACTCCGCTTATTGCCCAGATTGTCATCTTTTGGATACTGATGAACATCGTTTTACTTGCGCATCATCGTCCGGAGTTTGGCGACTAACACAGAAAATATTGGCTTGTTACCTCCGGGTGACACCTGATATGGTTGACCCTCAGACCCTACTCTGTCCCGATGGAACTTACTTTCCGGTTGCAAAATATCATGCGCTTACATGGTTCAAAGGACTTACCGTTGCCTATATCTTTAGCGACGGAGAGAAAGAGCAGCTTGATTACTGGTGGTTCCTGCAAAATGCTCACAGTGCCCTCGAACGCACACCGAAATACCGTACGCTCTTCGCAAATTATTTACGCAGCGTTTTCGTTAACCCCCCACTCAGCTGGGGAGTGCCGAGCTGCGGTTAATGTTCTGTGCCGCATCACACAAACGGCTGAACGTTGTGCCTTGTCAGTCATGAGCGAAGGAAGAGACAAGCTGCTGCAAGGATGCTGTTTTCCTTGAGGCACTAGCGACGCTGAATGCCTCCGTTGCAGATGCCCTTCAAAGGCGCAATTGGAGATATCAGATAACGATGACGAGGCTCCAAGTGAACGAGTTACATTATTGAAGAACCTTTTAGTGTGAATTACATCAGTGATTTATGTTTTTATTTCTGGATTACTCATTTATGCCACCTTTGTTGTTGTAACACTCACTTGTAACACATAGTTACTAGAATTCTCATTTGTACACGTTCCCTAAATGTAATCATGTAAAAAAAAAAGTGGCAAAGGATAGCCCTAACCTTGATTTCCCATATTTCCCCTGATATATAGGCAGCTCTTTGGGATGGGTTTACTCAGGAGCCAACGCCTGAAGTGGATCAGATTTTTTGTTATAGGATTCAAAGTGGCGGTGGCACTTAGGAAAAATTAAAACAAAAAAAGGGGTAGCATCTAAAAAAAAAAAAGAAAGTGGTGCCGGAATGGCCTCTCTCAAGCACTTGTCCATCTCGGCATATACTCGTAAAATTTTACCTTTCCCGCTCTTGATCGATCAACCGTCAAGGGAGTTAATTTATACACGAAAATGCTCTTCAAACTACATTGGTTTAATGACAACGTTAGAACCAGTAGGTTTCTAAGGGCGTAGAATTTGTAAACTACTTTAGCATCGTCAGATTGTTTTAGATATCGTGAAAGAAAATTCTGCTGCTGATTAATTTCTCTTTCATTATTACTGTTGCTTTCAGTAAACGAATGGAAACGTAATGATAATATTCACTGCAGCCTATAGAGACATCCAATTACTATGTCTGAGCTTGCTTTAACCGTGAGCTTCACCTAAATCATTTCACAATTCGAATCTCCGTCAATTTCCTTCGATACTATTGCATTTCTTATCGCTATAAACACGCCTCCCCCTTCACTGTCCAGCCTATCTGTGCGGTATACATTCCAATCTGAGTTTAGGATCTCATTACTGTTTACATGTGGTTTCAGCCAACTTTCTGTCCCTAATACTATATGGGCGTTGTGACCGTTTGTTAATGAGAGCAGTTCTGGGACCTTTCTATAGACGCTCCTGCAGTTTACTATTAGCACGTTAATATTGTTATTCCCTGTTGCATTTTGCCTACTCCTGCCTTGCCGCGTCTCAGGAGGCGTCTTGTCGGGCCTAGGGAGGGAATTCTCTAACCTAAAAAAACCCCATGTGCATTCCACACGTACTCTGCTACCCTCGTAGCCGCTTCCGGCGTGTAGTGCACGCCTGACCTATTCAGGGGGACCCTACATTTCTCTACCCGATAGCAAAGGTCGAGAAATTTGCACCCCAGCTCTCCGCAGAATCGTCTGAGCCTCTGGTTGAAGCCTTCCACTCGGCTCCAAACCAGAGGACCGCGATCGGTTCTGGGAACGATACTACAAATAGTTAGCTCCGATTCCACCCCGCGAGCGAGGCTTTTGCGCATTCACCAACTCCGCCAACCGCCTGTACGAACTGAGGATGACCTCTGAACCCAGACGGCAGGAGTCATTGGTGCCGACATGAGCAACAATTTGCAGTCGGGTGCTCTCTATCGCCGCCGGCAGGGCCTCCTCCACATCTCGGATGAGAGCCCCCGACAAGCAGACAGAGCGACATGTAAGAAAAATACAGTTAATACTTAAATTAAGGTAGCTCGCTGTACAGCAGACGTGAAGCAGACGGCGGTTAGGGCGACAAAGCTGCTTAGGTCATCGGTACCTAAGCTTACTCACTATTTAATCCAACTAACCTACGTTATGGACAACACACACACCATGCTGGAGGGAGGACTCAAACCTCCGACGGTGGGCACTATCGGCATACACCAGCCAACCTACCTACACACGCTTCACGTCAGACGCTAATTCCACACCACATGCACACATTCACGTTACCTCGCTGCCCCTCCCCACCCCCATCTTCCATTATTCCACTCGCTTTCGTCCACACTGTATTACCGCGAGGGTTCGGACTATTCAAAGGGTACAATACCTCCCGACACTGAAAATAGGTACAGCATTCTTCGTTATTCTTGTCATAACAACATATTTTTAGTAATAATAATTCAATTTCACTTTATACACCAAAGCTGGATACCAGTGTAGGAAAGAAGGATAATTTATTTATTTAATTGATCACATGTGCACTCCCACAAAATAAATCCTTACATCCAAATTGTTGAGATCTGTGAAATGCATGAATGTATGGTCGTCTGTTAACCGCAGATAGTGAATGTGAATATTTGATCATCTTTGAGACGGTCCTTTGGCCACCTTTGGTGGAACCAAAGAAATGAAATTTACCGGAGTTTTGAGCGCAGATAGTGAATGTGAATATATGAGCATCTTTGAGACGGTCCTTTGGTCACCTGTGGTGGAACCAAAGAGATGAAATTTACTGGAGTTTTCAGTGCCTGAAATGTGGCTGACCAATACGGTAGCAAGGTGCTCCCCCACTTCGGCAGAGGTGCGATATGGCCTGAAGAACGGCCATGTCTTCAGCATTCTGGCGCTGGATCTTGTGTTGGTAAGACCTGTCTTAGGTGTGCTCTGTAAAGACAAAAGAGTGGATAGAATGGTATGCATGTGGAACACTTAAGAGTAGTTTGGTATAATAATTTCTCTATTTCAGGAACTTTTGTGGGGACAATTAAATGTCAGGCACGTAATATTAGGGGGATCGTAGTAATCTTCGGAAGTGACCAACGGTCACAATGAAACCACGTCTAGCAATAAGTTGAAATACTTCCAAGTGCTAACGTTAAGCAGAATTACTGGCGTGTGTACTATAAGCTGGAAATATTTAAGAAATGGCGTGTGCTGGACCTGAAATTAGAGTCGAGTACTTCCACGTGGTGAGCACTGTGTAAGTCTCAATCTGTGTGTAAGACAAAGGATAAAGAGAAGTACTCGTCCATGGTATCAGCTGAGGGCTCGCTTGTGTGACGAATAAGTTCTTAATATTACTTTGCGTGTTACGTTTCCGTGTGACGCTTAATTCAAACTACACTCCTGAAAATTGAAATAAGAACACCATGAATTCATTGTCCCAGGAAGGGGAAACTTTATTGACACATTCCTGGGGTCAGATACATCACATGATCACACTGACAGAACCACAGGCACATAGACACAGGCAACAGAGCATGCCCAATGTCGTCACTAGTACAGTGTATATCCACCTTTCGCAGCAATGCAGGCTGCTATTCTCCCATGGAGACGATCGTAGAGATACTGGATGTAGTCCTGTGCTGGCGAGGGTAGTTGACTTACACCTTCTGGAGCACGTTGGGTGGCTCGGGATATATGCGGACGTGCATTGTCCTGTTGGAACAGGAAGTTCCCTTGCCGGTCTAGGAATGGTAGAACGATGGGTTCGATGACGGTTTGGATGTACCGTGCACTATTCAGTGTCCCGTCGACGATCACCAGAGGTGTACGGCCAGTGTAGGAGATCGCTCCCCACACCATGATGCCGGGTGTTGGCCCTCTGTGCCTCGGTCGTATGCAGTCCTGATTGTGGCGCTCACCTGCACGGCGCCAAACACGCATACGACCATCATTGGCACCAAGACACAAGCGACTCTCATCGCTGAAGACGCCTCGTCTCCATTCGTCCCTCCATTCACGCCTGTCGCGACACCACTGGAGGCGGGCTGCACGATGTTGGGGCGTGAACGGAAGACGGCCTAACGGTGTGCGGGACCGTAGCCCAGCTTCATGGAGACGGTTGCGAATGATCCTCGCCGATACCCCAGGAGCAACAGTGTCCCTAATTTGCTGGGAAGTGGCGGTGCGGTCCCCTACGGCACTGCATAGGATCCTACGGTCTTGGAGTGCATCCGTGCGTCGCTGCGGTGCGGTCCCAGGTCGACGGGCACATGCACCTTCCGCCGACCACTGGGGTTCACGTCCACGCTGTCGCGGTATGCTACCAGTGTCAAAGACTGCCATGGAGCTCTGTATGCCACGGCAAACTGGCTGACACTGACGGCGACGGTGCACAAATGCTGCGCAGCTAGCGCCATTTGACGGCCAACACCGCGTTTCCTGGTGTGTCCACTGTGCCGTGCGTGTGATCATTGCTTGTACAGCCCTCTCGCAGTGTCCAGAGCAAGTATGGTGGGTCTGACACACCGGTGTCAATGTGTTCTTTTTTCCATTTCCAGGAGTGTATAATACTCTGAGAGTGAAGCAAGGTGAGTCAGCCGTCTATCCAGCAACGCCACTTGGCTTGCGTTGCACAGGAACTCCTCCAGAGTTCATAGTAGGAAACAAAAGCTACGAAGTGGGGCAATGTCGTGTGAAACTGGGATCAATTCTAATTGAAGTGGGAAAGCTGAAAGTAATGTGATTATAACGTTGTGACTATTCCTTGTGTTGTATTCCATGTTGCCAGTGTGGTGTATTTCATGTAATTTGAGTATGTGTGGTCTGCATGGGAGAGTAGCAAGATAGGTACAGAGGCAATGGATTATGCATGTTCCTTTTGTACCGCTCGGTCTGAAGGAAATTTTCGTGATGATGGGTGTGAGAGTCGAAGTGTGAGCTATAGCAAAAGATCTACAATCCTATCCAGAAAGTGCACTGTAGTGTTAGATAATCACGAGACCATAAGATAGAGAATCACTAATGTAAGGTCATGCCCCCTGGGCGGAGTTTCTCATGTGAAATTGTTGTAGAAAACGTAATGGTTTGCTTAGATTATAGAATTTATCGGAATAAAAAAGATAGTGAAAAGAAAAAGATTGCTGGCCTTTTCCTTCGAATTGTATGTTGTCATGATATCCAGAATTTATAAAGTGTGCGCCGTTCATATTCAGTGCAATGGCCACGTGTTGATCAAAGCCGTTGAGCAAGAAAGAAAATGTGGTATTGCCAGTGCGTAGTGAACAGTCAGAGTTGTGTAAATTACTAATAGTCAGATGTGAGTTATCCGTTTCCGTTGCGTAATATTCATACAGGAGAATAATTTGTAACTTGATTGTGAGTACTAGAGCTCATGTTACTCGACAAATAAGAATGAATCCACTCGCTTGGCAGACCACTCATCTTGCAGGCCTGACTGCTTGATGCCACAGTATGAGCAAGGCTTGTGGGTGCCTCTCACGATGACGTGCGTCTAGCACTGAAAACTTTCAATGACTCGTCAATACCTGAATAATTATACATGGTGTTTCAGGAGGAGCCAACCGAAGTGGCCGAGCAGTCCTAGACCCTTCAGTCTGGAACCGCACGACTGCTACGGTCGCAGGTTCGAATCCTGCCTCGGGCATGGATGTATGTGATGTCCTTAGGTTAGTTAGGTTTAAGTAGTTCTACGTTATAGGGGACTGATGACCTTTGAAGTCAAGTCCCATAGTGCTCAGATCCATTTGAACCATTTCAGGAGGAATATTACATATTGTAGGAGGTGGTAGGATAGACAAATTGCAGAATAGCGGCATTTAACATGCGTCCAATTTTTATTGAGTACATATAGCTTGGTTCAATGCATTATCGTTTCGTATTTTGGTGCTTATAGGACTCAGTTGTCTACACTTCCTTGAAAATGAGCTTCCAGAGATATTGGTAGAGATTCCTTTGGCTAGAGGAATGCGTATGTTCCTCCAACATGACGGGACTCCTGCCTGCACATTCTAGTCGTCAGGTGACACATTATCCGAGCCTAATATTTCCCGGAAGATGGATCAGTAGATATGAGCACTTTTCTTCGCCACCAAGGTCCCCGGATCTTATCTCTTTGGATTTTTTCGTGCAGGGATGGTTAAAGGTAAACTCTACAAAGAAAAAGTGAACCCAAGAGCCGATTTGATCGTTCGGATTATTAATAGTGCAGACCTCATAAAAGTACGCAAAGACGACCTCAGAAGAACTACACGTGGTGTTATCAAGAGAAGACAAATGTGTGTTGATGATGGTGGGGCAATTTTTTAAAATCAACTTGGGAAGTCCTCATTTGACTTTCCTTTGAGTTTTTTGGGGTTACATACTAACAGCTGTATCTCTGTACTCAATAAAAAATGGACGCATTTATTTGGAATTTTTTATGCAATTCGTTTGTACTACCACGTGCTAAAATATCTACTACTCCTCCTGCAACACCCTGAGTATGAATATATGTGTGGTGTCTGTTCTTTCAGACATGTCGGAAAGAAAAGACACTACGAATCCGGGTTCGAACCTGATCAGGCTCAAATTTCCATTTGACGCCGTTGTTCTGTTTCAACGCCCATGACAGCACGGGCATCTGTCCTTCGATATTTAATTGATTGTCATTGAAAACGATCACAACGAAATTAAGTATTGGAATCCTATGAAATCCTTGAGTTCATACTGCGGTGCTGTGCAGATGAAAAAAGTTGTTTTTTACAATCATCAATTGGCAGATGGAATTTGTCAGATTCCACTAATTATGACCGCATTATTAATTGTTGGCTCACAGGCTCTTTTTTACCGCTTATTGTAAAGGTTTTTTGAATGTTACAGCTGGAAGAATAGAAGCATCAAATATTTGCCATATGGAATATTCGAATTCACCTTAAGTCTTCACGTTTCGAGCAAAGGCAGAATATCCGTCAGAAAAGCTGACAACAAAACGTCAGGCCATGCTTGTCCTTCGGCGGATGTGACAATGACAGTGATATCAATAACAATATTGTACAGAAAACATACGTTGCCAACTGAACCACTGGAAAGCTCCAAAATTGTTAATCGTGTCTGGTGAATACGCTTTCAAGGTTTCGGTCCAATTAAGACAGTAAAACACAAATAACTGTCGCAGTTACTAATTTATGATATTTAGTTTTCACTCAGTGCAGCGATGTATTACAAGAAATTATACTCTAGCCCCTAAACCCAGTTACAGATATGCGACTAAGACTCATTGACATATAATGAGGATATTGAAGCCCTCGCCACCCGCAACTTTGAAACGAAGCTATAGTCACTTCCGAGGTCACTCACAGAACACATCAGCTGGTGTCCTTCCTGGCAGTATAAATGAAACTTGGCAACAGCGCAGAATACGTTTGGAAACTCTGTGATCGATGAGTTACTTCCTCGATGGCACAGAACTATCGTGCTAAATTCACTTGATATTGTTGTGTTATTTCAAATGTATAATGTGATTTTCTCTTGCAATGTGACATATGAATATCAGTACCTGTTTTTGAGTCAGTGAAAGTAGCTCCATACAGGAAATACAACTACTCTTGTCCCTTATATTGCGATTTATCTGCCAGTGCCTACTGGGCCAATAAGTAAGACAGAGACACTCCATCCGTTCGCTAGCTCCCAGGTAACGTGCTGGCCTGTTAGGTGTACGTTGCCTTTATTCCCCTTACGAGACTCGCTGAAAGCCAGATTTTTTATTCTTTTGTAGCAGAGCTACAAGCAGGCAGGTACACATTCAATAAGGGAATCGTAAGACAACGCTCTTGCAAAACTCGTTACTTTTAGTAACTCTTAGTGTCAGAGCGAAAACCTTACGGTACTGCCAAATTCATATTGCAATTTTTGTTTTCTGCCAATAAATTTGTTGTTGTTGTGAATACATAATTTTATCTATGAACTGCCAAATTTGCATAATACTTGGGAATGGTACAGGAAATGAAGTAAATACAGACCTTTACAGAGTCATAATTCAGTAAAATCCTACTAATTCGTGTTAACATATGCTCAGTCGTCTTACAGATACTTAATGCTTTATTACGATAGACTTCCATCATGATGTTTCTGTAGTAAGATGAATTTAATTTGTGTTAGTGCAGTGAATATTATAATTGCGTTTTCAGTTCGTTTACTGAACACAACAGTAATCACCAAAGAGAAATTAAACAGCAGCATAATTTTCTTCCAAGATATCTAAAACAATCTGAAAATGCTAAAGTAGTTAACAAATTTTACGCCCGTAGAAACCAACTGGTTCTAACGTTGTCATTAAACCAGTGTAGTTGGAAGAGTGATTTCGTCTAGAAAAGAATTCCCTTGAAGCGAATAGATCGTTAAATTGGATTACTCGAGCTGATGCCATATAAAGAGAAGCGACGTCGCCACCACACTATCTTTACTTAAGTAGGTAGTCAGCGCTAAATTATGTGCCCAATCATTAACGTTACTGTAAGCAGTTTGACATCAACACCACCACAACTACTGACAAACTGTACCATTATCATCACATAGTTGTAACTCCCAGTGATTACAAGTTGCTGATGTTTGTCAAGAATAGCGGAAAGCACCTCATGAATGTGAATTTCCATTTGCATTACGCCTAAGACGAAAAGAATCCTAAATAACAGTAATAGGACACCCTGCGAAGAGAAAAGTCCACGTATTGTCTCAAGTTCTTGCAGTTTGATATTAATGCTGTTCCAGACGGTTACACACTAACGGGTTCTTATGGCTATCGGAATACACATATGGGAATTATCAAAGTGTAATTACTAGAACCCTCAACTACCTTAATAAAACCTCATTCTGGATTGAATACGACTCAGAAAGTGACGTTAATTTGACGTTTCCGTCAACCTCCTTACGTCTTACTGAATGGAGTCTGAAGTACATCCGCATGGATTCTGTGAAGCATTATGGCAGCTGGAGTCATTGCTGAATACAGACGTGTGCAAATATCCTCACTGCTTCAGGGAAACTCGTCGTTGTTGCATTTTGCCATGCCGTAATTAGCACGATAACATAAGGCTTATTGTGCTGAGGAACGTGATGCCCACAGGTGCTTAAATAAGATTCTCCGAGCGGTAGTAATGCATGAAAGAAAACGGACTGTACGACAAAAGAATAGACAGCTCCCTGCTTTTTGCTTTTCCGATAGCGCCTACGATAAGAATCCGGTGTCATATTATGTTTCAGAACCATAAACTCTTTTTTTTTTTTGCTTCATACTAAAACAAAAGCTATGATATGAGAAGACGAAACGACTCAAATGCTTCTCAGGAACTTTAGTTTTTCGTGTTTGTTTTCTCACTTCATACTAAAACAAGGGCGTTGATATGAGAAGAGGAAATGAAATATACACTTCCAAGACATAATATTTCCTTGTGTGTTACAACTGCGTGCATGAAAACTCTGTAGTTAATTTTTGCCTATTACATAATTTTTAATATCATCTCACATTACTTTGTGAGGAAGTTCGCAGTATTTGGAATTCAAATAGAGTGGACATTTCATCACTGGGAAATATTCTGATGACTAATTACACGACACCCTTTGCAATTCCCCTATGGCACCTGTGAGTGGTCTCACGCTCGTTACTATAAGAACATGCAGTCAGAGCCAAGGTGATTTCTTTCTGTTTATGGCGAAGCGTTGCTGCAGTGACCACGCTTAGCAAACATAAACAAAACGCTGCGGCATTGGGCACTGCTAATCACTGGACTTGTCGCGAGCCGCGACAACAAGAGCACAATCTCTCTCCTAACGATATTATGGAGTTAATACATCTTACTAACTTAACGTAATATGCAGGACGTGGCTTGGGTAAATATTCAGTTTGTAACTTCCCATCGCATTAAAATACTTTACAGTCGTATTTGGTGCAATATTTACTATTGGTTGTCTATCTAAACTTACTAATATTGTTTCAGATTGTGCGTGAACACGAAAACACACACACACACACACACAAACACACACACACAAACACAAACACACACACACCCAAGCAGTCATTGATTCCAGCGAGGCTGACGACTACTGTGTATTGAACAACACATGCACCAATGAATTCCTCAGTTGACGTCGAGTGAGTGAGATTTTTCAATTACCTTGTGTTGTGGTTGGCAGGAGAGCCAACACAGGGTTACTAAAAGGAGCCCGAAATGCACGCGTCTAGGTTCACGCAGGCTGGCGTGAAGTCTGGAACAGGAGAAGGGAATTAGAATTGAGAAAAACGCACATAGCTGGTGGAATACTTAACTTTAATCCATTAATGAAGAACGTCGCTCTTTGTGGTACATGATTCACAATATCAATAGTACGGATACTGGAGCCTTGCTAGGTCGTAGCAAATGACGTAGCTGAAGGCTATGCTAACTATCGTCTCGGCAAATGAGAGTGTAGTAGTCAGTGAACCATCTCTAGCAAAGTCGGCTGTACAACTGGGCGAGTGCTAGGAAGTCTCTCTAGAACTGCCGTGTGGCGGCGTTCGGTCTGCAATAACTGATAGTGGCGACAGGCGGGTCCGACGTATACTAACGGACCTCGGCCGATTTAAAGGCTACCACCTAGCAAGTGTGGTGTCTGGCGGTGACACCACATTCCTCCCCCGCAAATCGGCGTACGGTTGTTGCATAAGGATTCCGCCCGCCGTGGGGAGGACCGCATGTTGACGTATGCGACGAGGTGGGGAGCCTAACAAAAGGCGAGGCTGTGGCAACCGCACCCTGCCATTCGGTCCGCGGGGAATTAGTAAACTCCTGAAAACCTGCTCCAGGGTGCACGCCAACATGCGGTGTATGCGTCCGTAGAGACAGGACGGCCCGAAGGGTCGACATCCATCGGTCTCGGGCACCCGACGGGCAAAGACGACATATGGTCCGGAACGGACAAGAGTTTCACGTCGGGGGAGAACTGGTCACGGGAAGCGATCGGCGGCGCGGTACCCAGGAAGGCGCCCGACGTTTGCACCGACGCGTCCACGCGTCCACTGCCGGCGGGAGAACAGGCGGCGACGGCGAAGGCGGCGGCGCGCCGCCATGGGGCAAAATGAAAGGCAGCGTCGGTAACACCTGGGGCTGAGGCGTGCCAGTAGATGCGTGCCCGGGGCGCTCACCGGACGGTACCATCTCTGAAAGCAGACGGCGAGCGACAGATCCCGTGCGACGACAGAGGCGCAGCTGGTTGAGATGCCGGCGCACCTCACCAGAGGCCCCCAACACCAGATACATAGCGCGTCCGAGGCAGCGAAGAATGCGCCCTTCGAGCCAACGCCGTGAAACTCGGCAGTGACGATAGTAGACAACGTCGCCTGGAGCAAAAGCAGGTGTCTGCCGCTGCCAGGAACCTGATGCGGCGGATGTAGCAAAGACATCAAGGTTCGATGATGGCGACCGTGGAGCAACTCAGCCGGCGAGGCTGAGACCGATACGAGGACAAAAAGAGCAATAACGCGTCCTCCTGAGAATGCGACTTTTTCGACTTCAACATCTGTGACTTGAAAGTCCGGACCAATCGTTCAGCGGCACCGTTTGACTGCGGCGAAAACGACGCAGACGGCAGATGTTGAATATCATTGACCTTGCAGAATCACTGAAGTTCTGCGGACATGAATTGTGGGCCATTGTCTAAAACAATAGTCTGTGGAAGACCTTCAATGCAAAAGATAGCGGATAACGCTTGGACGGTGGCAGATGACGTCGTGGAAGACATCCGGAGAACAAAAGGAAAATTTCTGAATGAATCTACCACAACCAACCATCGAGCATTCCCGAATGGACCAGCAAAATCGGTGTGTAAGCGTTGCCAGGGGGAAGTGGCTTTTGGCCATGCAAAGAACTTGCGCGGTGGTGCTGATTGTTGTTCAGCACACACCATGCAAGAAGAGCTCATATTCGTAATCGCGGCATCGATTCCGAACCAAATACAGTGCTGACGAGCAAGTTGTTTCGTTCTCACCATACCCCAATGTCTTTTGTGGAGAAGCTGTAAGACAGAGGACTGTAACAAACGCGGTACCACGACCCTGGACTGCTCATTATTAGAACGCAACAGCAAAACACCACGTCGTACAAAAAGTCTCTCTTTGTGAGCAAAAAATCGGCGAACCAACGGGTCCCCAATCCGTGACTTTGACAAGGGACATTTCGTAGCAACAAATCGCAATACGGGAGCAAGGACAAGGTCGGCAGCTGTGGCTGTAGCGACACGACGAAAATCAATCGGAGACGATTCGACCACACCAACGGTTTCCGCATCACTGAACATGCAAGCAAGTTCGGAGGAATCGAATGCCCTATCCTCAGCAACAGACAAGCAGGAGAACGCACCGGCGTTTCCGTGCTTAGCAGTGGAGCGATACAAGATATCGTAGCGGTACTGTGAGAGGAAAATAGACCAGCGAATGAATTTCTGCGCTGTACGTGAAGGTACAGGCTTGGTCGGATGAAAAAGCGATGTCAGCGGTTTGTGGTCTGTGATTATGGTAAAGTGACGACCATACAAGAAATCATGAAACTTTGTAACACCAAATACGAGAGCCAATGCTTCGTTCTGGATCTGTGAATAATTTCTTTGAGCAGACTTGAGCAATTTGGACGCAAAGGCAATAGGGCGATCCTTCGATCAATCTTTGTGCGCAAGCACAGCTCCAAACCGGAAATCCGATGCATCCACCATCAACAAAAGGGGCTTCTGGGGATCGAATGGCGTAAGGCAAGTGTTGGAAAGCAACGCCGATTTCAAGTGGCGAAAGGCGCGTTCGCATTCCGTCGTCCAGACGAACACTACACCTTTACGGCGTAAGCGATGAAGCGGAGCTGAAATGGAAGATGCGTGTGGAACATATTTGTTATAGTAATTTATTTTTCCCAGCACACTCTGTAGCTGCTTCAAATTCGGCGGCGAAGGCAAGTCTTGTATGGCACGAAGGTGAGTTGGACTGGGATGTATGCCTTGGGCATTGAGTACATGTCCCAACTATGACAAGTCCCGAGCAAAAAACACACATTTTTCCTTCCGCAAGCGAAGACCATTTTGTCGCAAGACTTGAAATAAAGTTCGGAGATTGGCCAAATGTTCTTCTTCCGTCTTTCCGGAGATCACAATATCGTCCAGATAATTTGCTGCAGTAGGGACCAACACACAAACAGTTTCCAGACATTGCTGAAACAATGCAGGGGCGGATGCACACCCGAATGGCACTCGTTTGAATCGATACAAACCAAGATGTGTGTTAACCACCAAAAGGCACTGGGATTCTTCGTCCACCGGTATTTGCAAGTACGCATCTGCTAGGTCCACCTTCGAAAAATATTTACCTGGGCACAGTTTGTCAAAAAGATCTTCCGGTCGGGGTAAAGGAAAAGTTGCGATCACTAGTAGTGGATTCACTGTTGCCTTGAACTCCACACAAAGTCTCAACTTTCCGGAAGGTTTTGGCAAAATTACTAAGGGTGATGCCCAGAGAGAAGCCTGCACACGTTCAATTACACCTTGTGATTCCAAATCGTGTAATGTTTTTGCGACCTCATCACGCAATGCGTGGAGAACATTGCGCGCTCTGAAATATTTCGGTTGGGTGTTTACTTTCAGTTCAAAAAAAAAAGTTCAAATGTCTCTCAGCACTATGGGACTTATCATCTTAGGTCATCAGTCCCATAGAACTTAGGACTATTTAAACCTAACTAACCTAAGCACATCACACACATCCATGCCCGAGGCAGGATTCTAACCTGCGACCGTAGCAGTCACGCGGTTTCGGACTGAAGCGCCTAGAACCACACGGCCACCGAGGCCAGTTCCAAATGTGCTTTATAGTTCTTAGCGCAACCGAGGCCCGGTGCAAAAATGTCTGCAAATTCTTCACATAGACTATAAAAATTGTCTGAAGGCACAGTCTTGTTCACTGATAGGACCTTATTTACTGTAGACAAGTTAAACAACTGAAATAAATCGAAACCAAACAAGTTCACTTCAGAAGAAGAACGAAGGACGTAAAATGACACAAGTTTCGTTTGTCCTTTGTATGTTGCAAGAAGGCTGCACTGTCCTAACGCAGGGATCTTTTCTCCTGAATGCCTAGTTAATTGAACATTTGTGGCACGCAACGGAGGTGTTCCCAGCAGTTTGTAAGTGTCTTGATTGATCAGTGAAACTGCAGCTCCGGTATCGAGATGGAATGGTATCACTTTGTTGTTAATGTCCAAGTCTACAAAAAGTTTATTGTCCTTCTGACGACAAGAGCGACTGTCTCGTGCAACGTGTACTGACACTGGTAGATAATCACTTGCGACTTGATGGTAGTTTCGACGATGGCGACTCACACTATTTTTGGGACGAACACAGTCTCTGTTAGATAGAGTGGCACTGGGCGGAGTGGAATGAACTACATGAATTTCCATGGGCGAAGTTTCGCGAGCCTGAGTATCGTTGGTTCGATTCCGATTCCGGCGCCAAGCAAAGGGCCTGGAACGGTTTTGAGCTTCCGATCTGAGCTTTTTCTGGCAAACACTCTGAACATGTCCTTCTTTATTACAATAAAAGCAAATAGCTTGGCGTGACAGGCAATCCTCACGCGAATGTTCAGTATCACACCGCGGGCATGGTTTGATCACTGCATTTGCTTGCCGGCGCGGTACACGTGGCTAAGAGCCTGGCAGCAGCGGCGCGGCCCGGCGCGACGGCTGTTTACTGGTCCGTGCAGCTCGCCCGGCGGGCCGGTTAACCTGACACACTGCTGGCGAAGTTTCAAATGATTCCTGTGCAAAGTCAAGTGAGTCCAGACGACCCAATATGTCCATCACTTGTTGAAGGGAGCGATTTACTAGTTTCAAAATCTGTTCCCTTATACGAAGATTAGAAACGTTCTGTGCGATTGTATCACGTACCATAGTATCTGAATAAGGAAGTCCACATTGACACTCAAAACACAATCCCTACTAAGGCCTTGCAAGATTGCAACCCACTCTCAGATGAGTCTGACCTGCCGTACGTTTTGTACGAAAGAAGGTGTACCTTTTCGCAACTACATTTACTGATCCTTTGAAACATGAATCTAATGCAGACAAAATTTCTTCGTAGGACAGAGTTGCTACGTCACGTCGGGAAAATAATTTGACTATACACGTTACGTGGTCACCCCTACTGACGATAACAAAAAAGGCTGCCGCTCGTTACCTTGAATTCTGTAGGCGGCGAGATGGAATCCAAATTGGCGTGACCACTGCGTAAAGCTTTCCAGTGCAGCATCAAAAGGTCGAAAAGTGGGTGCAACAGCGTGTTGTGGCTGCGTTAGCGGTGAAGCGGCTGCTGTCGCATCGTTTTGCATCGCACGTTGACCCTGAACGAGCTGTCCAAGGGCATCCAGTAAGGCCTGTGTCTGCTCATTCTGTAAGCGATAATATTCGGATAGTATATCTGGAGATTGTGGAGAAGCCATTACACAAGTAAATCAATGCAATTTAGATAAGAACACTTTTACTCTCTCCGCCAATGTTGTGGTTGGCAGGAGAGCCAACACAGGGTTACTAAAAGGAGGCCGAAAAGCACGCGTTTTAGCTCACGCAGGCTGGCGTGAGGTTTGTAACATGCCAAGGGAATTAGAATTGAGAAAAACTGACGTAGCTGATGGAATAGTTAACTTTAATCCATTAATGAAGAACGTCGCTATTTATGGTACATGATTCACAATATCAATAGTACGGATACTGGAGCCTTGCTAGGTCGTAGCAAATAACGTAGCTGAAGGCTATGCTAACTATCGTCTCGGCAAATGAGAGCGTAGAAGTCAGTGAACCATCGCTAGCGAAGTCGGCTGTACAACTGGGCGCGTCCTAGGAAGTCTCTCTAGACCTGCCGTATGGCGGCGCTCTTTCTGCTATCTCTGATAGTGGCGACACGCGGATCCGACGTATACTAACGGACCGCGGCCGATTTAAAGGCTACCACCTAGCAAGTGTGGTGTCTGGCGGTGACACCACACCTTGCATTGCAAGAATTGTAAGGAGGAGACTGAAAGTAATTGGACTTGTAAGCTAAAGAGGTGCGACAAAGCAAAACTTGACCGATTGTCAGATAATTGTCCACATGGTTTATGTGGGCGAGTATACGTTTAGTAACCAACACACCCACCATCATCACGTAAGATTTCTCGAAGGCGTAAGCTCATTGATTTCATCAAGTCGTCGATAGTGTAGCGTGATCGTTTACTTCCCACCACACGTTTTCTATATTCGTCCAAAGATCGCTTGCATTTGTAGGTCCACATGGTAATGACCTTGTTACCTCTGCCCACATATTCAATATCTGCTTGATCATCGGTGATCGAGCAACAGACGGCAACCGCTATATCCTCTTATCGCTCTGGCACCAATCTTGCACTACCTCTGCTATGATGGATGGGGCTCTGCCCCTGTATATTAACTGTTATATCTCTACTTCATATATTTGTATTTAAATAACGTATTTGTAATAAGCACATTCTATTTGTGTTTTCCATTGTGTTTAAGATTTCAGGACCTGTCACAGATAAGTGATCTACATTCAACAGTCTGATTGAGAATGTGATGTACCCAGTCTATCATATGATGAGAGCCGTAGTCGGATATCCACATTAAGACTGGCTGAATCCGATTAGAACGATCTGGTATCGAAATGAAATTACAGATATCGGATACTTTGAACGTCTGAGTTGCAATAATTCTGTGCACATAAATCCTTTGATGGAGTAGCATTCAGCAACTGTCTAAGAAAAAGTGAGATATATGTCTACTAGCACCAATGTTAGGCAATTATAACCCATATTTATGTGATGGAAATATTGAATCAAACAATACACATCTATTTCAGTGGTGGAAAGGGTCACCATATCGGATTTGCTGATGAAATAATGCTAATAATAATAATATACACGTGTGGCGGAAAAGGGATAGCCTCCCACATGTGGGTGGTACCGAGGAAATCAAATACTTGGGTTGAACCAAATACTAACACAATGCTGAACGGCTACTCAATCCGTTGAACCGAAAGTCCAGACACGTCTTAGTGAAAATCAGCGGTACTCTGGTCACCGTCTGTTAGCTCAATAAGCTCGGCTGAAAATATTTGCTTCAAAGGGCTTCAACACCCTCTCGTCTTGTCTGTCCTGGTATCAGCCAGGCCAAAGCAACGAAACACAAGCGAACATGAACTGTGAACGCAAAGTCAACTTTACCGCAGGTGGTACACCACCCGCCCATCGACAGACTGCAGCTGGATTTTCGGATTCTGGGGAGTCCACGATAGCACGGCAGAGAATATCGGAGATCTCTGGCAAATTTCCCTACAAGCAGAAAACTTGAGGTTCAAACTAAACATCGATACATTGATCCAAACACCAAAACTAAATACTCTCACGTAAGAAACCAACCGACCAAAAATTCCCACCCTTTCTCTTCAAGAACCACGACTAGCTGATTATGGAACCTTGCATTACGGAAACCATCGTATCTCCAAGAGCAAAACACAACAAAAGGTAGCGAAAGGCGCACCAATCTTCGGCATGTCATTTCTCGAACACAGACCTATCATTAACCCTGTCAAAGAAATCACACCCGTCAACAATCGGCTTATGACTATCCCCATCAACATCAAAAATAAGAAAAACACCGAAAATATCGGAAAAATCTGGAATATTCTCGAAAAACGCATGAGCAGAATTCACCAAGATGACGTGAAAATTCTAATGGGAGAATTCAACTCTCTATTTGGGATAGGAAAAACCTATAGGAAAATCATTGGTATAAATTCAACACATCGAAACACTTACACCAACGGCACACGTCTGACTGATATTTGCCAACAATTCAACCTCATAATGATGTCTACCCAATTTAGGATGAACCCAGTTCTCAGGTAACATGCTTGTCTACCTGATTCAAGCTGCCTTCGTTCGAATTTCGAGACTAGCTGAAAACCAGGTTTTTAATTCTTTTGTAGCGGAGCTAAAAGCAGGAATATATACATTCAATAAGGGAATCGCAGGACAACTCTCGAGCATAATTCGTATACCTACTTCTAGTGTCAGAGCGAAACCCTTACGGTAATGCTAAATTCATAATGGCACTTTTGTTTTCTGCCAACATATTTGTTGTTGTTGTGAATACATAATTTTATCTATGAACTGCCACATTTTTATAATACTTCCGAATGGCACAGGAAATGAAGTAAATACAGACCTTTTCGAAGTCGAATGTCGGTAATATCCTACTAATTCGTGTTAAAATATTCTCAATCGTCTTACAGATACGTAATGCTTTATTAAAATAGACTGCCGTTACGACGTATCTGAAGTAAGCTGAATTTAATTTGTGTTAGTGCAGTGAATATTATAATTACGTTTTCATTCGTATACTGAAAGCAACAGTAATAATCAAAGAGAAATTAATCAGCAGCAGAATTTTCTTTCACGATATCTAAAACAATCTGACGATGTTAAAGTCGTTTACGAATTCTACGCCCGTAGAAACCTACTGGTTCTAACGTTGTCATTAAACCAGTGTAGTTTGAAGAGAATTGTCGTCTAGAAATTAATTGCCTTGGCGGTTGATCGATCAAGAGCGGGAAAGGTAAAATTTTACGAGTATATGCCGAGATGGACAAGTGCCTGAGAGAGGACTTTTTTACCAATACAAGTGCCTGAGAGACGACTTTCCTATCAGTCTCCTGGATGGTTTTGTTTCCCAAATCAACAGAGTGCGTTATCATGCAATAGTACAGGTGATGTAGTTTTGTCAGTCTATTTTCTTACACTGCGACCAAAAGATGTCTCAATTGTTAGCAACATATTCCAGAGGTGATGCACACACCCCTTGGAGCAAATTTCGTAGCCCAGATGTAAAATATTGTGTTCAAACTCCCCTTTGCTCGAGTTTATGTCTTTTGATGGGGCTCTACCTTTCATTTCTTCTTAGGGAGTTAACGATAAAGGCATCATAACTCGTCACCAGTAACAGTAGCGCGTAGGAATACTCAATGAGCGACCTGATGACATTCAGTAATAGTCACTCCGTTGATTTTTGTTGTTTAGAATTAGTGCATGCTATACTCCTACACCAGACACCTGAACTTTGTCTGTTGAATGCAAATGTCGCATGATGGTTAAATGGTAATGTATCACATATATCAGTAGTCGAGACTTACTTAATGTGGAAAATAATTCATGCAAGAATGATCTTTGTTGAAACAAGAATATCTTTTTCTGGTATATTCTTCACAAAAGCACTCGCTCCATACAAAGTTCAAATCTTTCTAGCTGCCTCCTCTGCATTCACCCCTCTGTTATACCAAAAGTAAATATTGTGTTGGAGATGTTACACTTTTCTCCACTTGTGACTCAAACTTACAATGTTTAACCGCCATTGATGATTTTCAGGTATGCAAAATCCAATGCTTAACTGTAAAAAGATAACTAGAACTTCAAATTCGAAAATGACAGTTGGGATAGACACACTGACAGCGTCGCACCGCGTTGACCTGGGCGGTGCCGGATTTCAGGCGGCGGGTGGCGTCTGGCGGGTGGCCGGTAACCGCTGCAGCGCGAGGAAACGTTCGAGTGTAAGCTGTTCTGATCGCGACGCAGCCACGAGTGTCCTGCGGAATTGTTTCTGGAAGTACTTATTATTGCTCTTGGGTAGAATGTGAAGCGAATTATCTCCGACGTTCAATCAGACTCATAACTTTAGTCGAGGGGCGAATTGTGGTAAAAAAAAAAAATACATTTGGACTCGAACAGGCGACTGTAAGTTTAGAATGCACGACGTTTACAACTTTTTTTTTTAAATCTCATTTTGTTCGTCATTGTTCGTTTCAATTGTTCGTGGCGGACGTGACCTGACGCCCATGGAATTTTTTTTTATCCATTCACTCAGTTTTTTTATTACAGAGGGTAGCTAAACCCTTTGACCGAACACTCTGAGCTACCGTGCCGGCACCATTAGACCACAGACTCACACAAGCCAACAACATCTCGGAAGTAGACAACACTTCCTCCTTACAATTCCGCCTATTACAGTGTTGCCAGATTGTGCAGATGGCCCGACTTAAGACTGTCAGGGGCGTTTAGTTTTATTGGCCACCTTAAGTGAACGACTCGCACTTAGTCTGTGTGGCGGCCGTTTGGTGGTCAGTTTTTATGTCTAAGACTGTACATCTCCGCTACCAATTTCGGTCCCATTTGGATAACTCCTTCGTCGTGTGCCTTTTTCTTGTCATAGAGTGAGTATTTCAAATGTACTAACTCGTTTTAAAAGGAGTATTAATTACCTGCTTGCTGAATACCTTCTGAGAGCACATTACATTGTAAAGTAGAAAAGTCCAGGTCATTAAAAAAGATTTATTTTTGTAACCTATGTATAACAAATAAATTCCTGTCATTATCTGACATCTACGAAATATCACTGGTATTTCGACAGCTGGCTGTTAGTGATTAGCGATTTATATAACGCCTTGCTCTAAAATTACGTCATAGAGTGAAGATAAATGTATACTATCAGATTAAATCTTAATTTAAATGGAAGATGTACAAATGGTAATGTTAACTGCAGCTGCTAACCGAAGTATAACTTCCATTCTCTGTGTTCTTGGAAGAACATGTAAGGAACTTAGGTTAGTTCTGTTGGCACGCTAAAGCTAATACTGCAATACAAGGCGTCACACCCATTAAACTTCGTCACTCTTGAGCTCCTAGCTTTTAACTTCCTTACACGCTGTGAGAGCTGCCACAGTTGCATAAGACCTCTGCACACAGCTGCCGCCCCTACTCAAGAGCTTTGTCTCCCAAGTTTATGCTTGCAGGATAAGGAGAACTAACGAACTACATGGCAGAAGCGTAATACTGGGTGAAGTATGATATTAATAGTGCAGCACCGTTTCAGAGCGTAGCTTCTGAACAAAACTAATCCATCAGATATTGGTCTGCCGCTATGCGGAACAATTAACGTGAAATTTATTCTTTAGTGACTGCCTTGCGGCATGGCTTTTCTTGAAAGATGGCTTACAGTTTTCAGATAAGTCCCGTGAATGCTTCTACCAAAATTTGTTATTACTCTAGTTTCGAAATGTTGATGAAATAATATTTAATAGGAAAACACTCTTGGTCCCCTGCCATATGTTGTAAACTTCATCAAAAATCACTTTCGGATTCTTTTGCGTTCATCAGGTAACAACTGAACATAGCAAACAGGGATTACAAGTTATACTTTATGTTTTGGTGTGTTGATAATTGTAACTATTTCTACATAAAATTTTATTGATCATGTGTGTTGGTAAATGTAACGATTTCTGCGTAACATGAAAATGTAATTTGCTTATCTGTTAACTGCATCCGAATTGCGCATCTGTATCGGTAAACTTCTATAAGTGGAACGAAATTCCATCTGTCGTTCTTTTTTAGTCGTCGTTTCATCTGTCTTCTGACTGGTATGATGTGACCCGCCATGAATTCTCTTATCTTAGAGTAGCACTTGCCACCTAGATCCTCAATTATTTTGTGGCTGCATTTCAATCTGTGCTTTCCTCTATAGTTTTACAGCTTCCTACTCTCTGCACCTCACTCCAGTGCCATGGCAGTTATTTCCTGATGTCTTAAAAGATGTTCTGCCATCTTGTCCCTACTTCTTCTCAGTATTTTCTATATATTCCTTTCCACGTTAATTTCACGAAGGACGTTCTCATTCCTTACCTTATCAGTACACTAAATTTTCAACACTTTCTCCAGCTTACGGTTTCCCACAGACCATGTTTCAGTGACCGTACAATGCCTTACTCCAAACGAACATTCTCAGAAACTTCTTATTCACATTAATGGCTATGTTTGATACTTGTAGACTTCTCTTGGCGATGAATTCCATTTACGCCAGCGTTAGTCTGCTTCTAATGTTCTCCTCCTACTTCTATCATGGGTTAT
The DNA here is from genome assembly GCF_023897955.1 of Schistocerca gregaria. Lineage (NCBI taxonomy): Eukaryota > Metazoa > Arthropoda > Insecta > Orthoptera > Acrididae > Schistocerca > Schistocerca gregaria. The sequence goes on along the minus strand of NC_064920.1, from coordinate 94,537,313 downwards.
TTTGCTGCCTAGGTAGCAGAGTTCCTTCATTTCACCTAGTTCGTGGCCACCAATACTGACGTTAAGTTTCTCGGTGTTGTCATTTGTGCTACTTGTCATTACTTTTGTATTTCTTAGACTTACGCTCAGTCCATACTCTGTACTCATTAGATTGTCATATTCCATTCAGCAATTTCTATAATTATTTTTCCCTTCTACTCAGGATAGCAGTGTCATCAGTTAATCTTATCGCTATCTTCTCGCACTGAATTTTAGTCCCACTCTTGAACCTTTCTCTTATTTCCACGATAGTTTCTTCGATGAATAGATTGAACAGTAGGGGCGACAGGCTACACGCCAGTATTACACACTCCTTAATCGGACCACGTCGTTTTTCGTCTTCCACTCTTCATGTTCGCCCTTGGCTCTTGTACGCATTACCCACCTTTCTCTATAGCTCACACCTATTTTCGTCAGAATTTTGTACATCTTGCACCATTTCGCATAGTGAGATGGTTGAACGCGTATTTCTTTTTCTTTAATCTTACTTTCACTATTAACCGCATTGTCTGACTTGCCTCTCTGGCGCCGTTACCTCTCCTAACGCCAAACTGATCGTCATTTAACACATCGACAGTTTGCTTTTCTATTCCTGTGTAAAACGTTCTATTCATAAAATTTTATTCATAAGCTGTTAAGCTGACTGCGATAATTCTGATACTGTGGGCTTTTGCACTCTTCGGAATACAATGGTAGATTTTTTTCCGAAAGTCAGATCGTATATCGCCAGACTCATACATTCTACACATTAACAAAATTACACGTTTGTTTGCCACTTCCCCAATAACTTCAGAAAATATGATGAAATGTTATCCATTCTTAATATCTTATTATTCACTTTAAATCCTTCCAAGCCTCTTTGAAATTCTGATTCTAATACTGAATCCGCTAACTCTTCAATATCTAATCGTTTTACTTCTTCCATCACGGTATCAGGCCAGTATTTCCCCACATAGAGGGTTTCAGCGTACTCTTTCCACCAACTGTTCTCTCCTTTGCGTTTAGTGCTGGAATGCCCTTTGCACTTTTAATCTTACCACATTTGCTTCGATCATCACCGACGCTTGTTTTGACTTTTCTATATGCCGAGAACATTCGACAATTATTTCTTTTTGAGGTCTTCACTTTTTTCAAGTAGCTATTTAACCTTGGCTTCCCCGCAGTTCCTCTTTATTTCATTCCTAAGTCACTCGTTTCCTGAATTTCCCTGAAAATTTTTTGCCTTCTTCTTTCGTCGATCAACTGAAGTATTTGTTTTCTGATCCATGATTTCTCCGCAACTGCCTTCGTTGTCCCTATTTTCTCCTTCCCAAAATTTGTGACTGCTCTTTCTAGAAACGTCCATTCCACATAAACTGAACAATGTATGGAGCTATTCAAATAAACTGCCTGCTGAGCTATTCCTTATCGCAGTGTCTATAGCGTCAGAGAATTTAAAGCGTAACTCCTCATTCCTAATTACTTCCGTATCTCGTTTCTTTAGCATTGATTCTTCCAGACTGTCTTCTTAAACTTCAGCCTGCTCTTCATAACTAGTAAACTGTGATCTGATTCTGTATGTCCTCCTGGGTAAGCCTTGAAATCCAGTATCTGATTATGGAATCTCCATCTTACCATGATGTAATATAACTGAAATCTTTACATATCTCCCAATCTTTTCCAAGCACACCTCCTCCTCTTGTGATTCTTGAGCAGAATGTTCACTATTAGTAGCTGAAATTTATTGCAGAACTCCAGTAGTCTTCCTTCTCTCTCTTTTATAGTAAGAAACACATATTCTCCCGTAACCCTGTAACCCTGTCTTCTACAAATTTCCTTACATGTACTTTCCAGTCCAACATGAGTATTAGATTTTCATATCCCTTCACGTACTTAATTATTCGTTCAGTATCCTGATATACTTAAGAAGCCGGAAGTCCTTTACTGAAAACATAAGTAAAATTTGACAGATAATAATTACTCGTTTAACACTGTTTTGATGTTCTGGCAGGGACTGAGGAACAAATTAAGTTTCAGTATTTGTTAAAATATCTGGCAGTATAGCATTGCTGTACCTTAAGTGTAGAACTTAATTATGCAGTCCAGTCCTCTCCAATTTCTACATTCTATAAATGATTCGAACTGTCTCTCGCACTATGCGAGGCATTCAGTGCCCCCCCCCCCCCCCATCTATATAGTCATTACCTCAAGCTTGGTTGGGTTCAGCATAGAGTGAGGTAATTATATTTTTCTTTTCTTTCATATTTTACCTCACCTTTGTGTGTGACTTTAACAATACACTCTTCCATAACTGTAGACGAATTTCGGGTGGGTCTTACAGGAATTACCAAACTGATTATTTCCCACGATGACTTCAAAGCACTCTGTCTCAGGCAGTGCGATATGAACTGGCTGGAGACGCTGTTATAAGTACTGGCAGTGGAACGATAAGGCTCTTGGACTTCAGGAACACTCTACGAAAAACTTGAGTAAAAATTTGAAGTGAGAGGATAGACACACAAGAAAGAAATTGAAGAACAACCTATGGCATGATGTAGAGTTGTTTACCAACAACAGAATATGAACGTTATTATTCGTTCTCGTGTTTTACGTGCGGAGAAATTCTTAGCTAGAAGTTGCAGTCCTGTTTCCGTGTTCACGTAGATTTCATGTGTACAGTGTTTTCAAATCTCTGAAGAAAAAAGGTAACCAGTTATGATATTAATTCTGTTAGTAAGTAAAGTTAAATGCAAATAATTAATTTGTGAACATTTTAATGAAACAGTAAAATCAAGACATTAACATTCATTTAAGACTCACACATATTCACGACGTAAAGGCACAACATAGTTTTCTTTCTTATATTTACAAATGTTGTTTAATAATTCAATTTGAATTTTCTCGATGTACACGCAAATATAAACATAATAATAAATGATATTTGTCAGTCGCGCACTGTACTGGATGTGCGAAGTTGTTTGTATTTTGTCTGTCCAATCTGTCAGTTTATGTGTTATTATTTTTATGATTTATTTTCCTAGAATCTCCAATAATGTTAAAACTGTAAAGGGAATAATATGAATGAATATAAAAGTGTAAATAATTTATTTACCGTGTCAAAGAGAAATGCTCTGCGCACGCCAAAGATGTTATTTATTGTTTAAAGAGACGAACAGCCTAGCTCTGAGGCTGAGAGTGAGAGAAGAATGTGGTTTATAATAAAGCTGTGCACACTACTGGAATTCGGAAAACCGCATGTGACTGATTGTGTGGACTGTGAGCATGTATGTATTTACCATCTGAGATTGTTTAACCTATAATATCTTCGTAGATGCAGTGAGAGAGAGAGGCGCCAATCTGCCACTAAATTCACGAAGCCGAAAAAACAATGCGGCTGTTCAGCTTAGTGGGACACCATTTTCAAAGTGAATAGCCTCGACGATTTTTCTCAAACATTTTCGACAGTAATTAAATTAAAGAATGTCAACGAAACTGCCTTTTTGTTAATATTTAAAGCTGAACTTATCATTATAATGCAATAATAGTCATGACTGCGAAACAGATGGATTCAGTATTTACATTTGGCACAAAGTATCAGATTTTGTTTCACGTAATCGTTCAACCAATATTTCTAGTGGCCATTATAGCCGCGTATCAGATTTTCATTAGCTGCACAGTATCGTTTTCCATTAATCACGGTGTTGGTTTTTGCAAGATCACTAACGTAGTGTGTGACAATGAATAATTATTATTAATAGATCATATTCGTGTTTAGAAAATGCTGTGCTGGAGGATACCAACCCATTTATGTCCATAATTACGTCCACCATCCATTTAGCGTATAAACGACATTGTTTTTCATCAAATTCAACTTCAAAACTCTGCAAATAGAAATTAAATAATTTTTCTGCGTGTACTAATAAAAATATAACACTGTGTTGGGCGTCAGGTACCCACACGGTCATCATCCCAAATTTGAAAGTAAATCCAAGTAGTGAATGCCAATTGTTGCCATTGCAGCGAGCTGTTATGTCAGATGAGATATAATCTGTATTTTGGAAGAAACGTGTACGCCCAGAACTTTAAATGTGTGATGGATGGCGATCCTAGAGGATATTATTACAATTATTAACAAATTTTTTATGGAAAATGATGTACTGTTGTGTCGAATGCACTCGATCATTGGCGAAAATCAACAGAAAAGAACACATTTAGAAAACGTATGGTAAGGATGGTCACTTCGCACTCGTTTCGGCTGATTCTGTGTTGCCAGCTTTTCCACAAAATTTGGACACGTCATTGAAAGATGCGGATGTAACAGGCGTTAGTAGGAGAATATCATTACCATTGTTAGGAGAATTGTTCTACCTCACATACTCTGACATTCACTCTCAATGATTTAATGCTCATGTCACATTCAATTGGTGTTAAATATGGTCTACACGCTTTTGATCTAAGACACTTTACAAATTTTTTTGGTGTTGTTGCGGTCTACAGTCCAACACTAGTTTGATGCAGCTCTCAATGCTACTCCTCATCATGCTCCTGTCTTCATCTCCGAATGACTACTGCAACCTACATTCTTCTGAATCTGCCTACTGTATTCGCCTCCTACTACTTTGCCTCTTTCCTAATCTAATTCCCTGAGCAGTATCTGACTCCATTCAACTACATTTCATTGTTGTCGTTTGGCTTTAGTTAATGTTCATCTTATATCCACGTTTCAGGATCTATCCGTTCCGTTCAATAGATCCTTTGATCTCTCACAGAACTGCGACGCATCGACAAGCCTCAAAGTTTTCATTTCTTCTCCTTGACTTCAATCCCTTTTCCAAACTATTCTTTGCTTTCATTTACTGCTTGATCAGTGTCAAGACAGAAATAATGTCAGGAGTGCGCTACAAACTTTTTCACCTCCTTCTCAATCGCTTCTTCCTTTTCATGCCTCTCGACTCTCATAACTTCTGTCTTATTTCCGTACAAGTTGTAAATAGCCTTTCGCTACCTCTATTTTATCGCTGGTACCTTTAGAATTTAATAGAGAATATTTCACTCAGCCTTTTCAAAAGCTTTCTCTAAGTCTACAAAAAATTACTACATTTCATTTTGTTATTGTGTACACTGCAATTTTCGCTGTCACCGTTCTCCATTTTTACTGTGTGTCATAGACATTTGGTAGAGATATTCCATCCTTTGCTTTGCTAATGAAATAACAGTTTTTTGTTGTGTTGCTTATGTATTACAGAGTACTACCTCAGATGTGACCCCACAAATTTGGGGTTTGCCAGTGTTATGTTCATCTCGTTCACCTATGGAACATCAACTGTTTGACTTGAAATTTTGTGATAAATGTTCAGTAATATATCAAGGACCGGTAATGATAGCTGTTTGGCTTCACTCTGACAGCCTTGTTGGTGTATCAGCTTATAATGAAAAAGAGATAGTTTTAGATCATCTGTTTTGTCTTCTAAGTATACAAATGCAATTCTGAGCCCATATGTTTGTAGTGTTATGTCAATTTCGTGTGTTCCGTATTTTTCGAAGTTTTTTGCACGTATGATGTTCACAAACATCTAGAGACAATGGTCTGTGACAAAAACTGGTAGATGATGTATCGGTCGAGTAAAATATGGCAACATGCATTTTCCTACGTACTTAAAGGATATTGTTTCTCATGTGATGAAAACAATAAATGTTCTCTCATAGCCGTAAGTTTACTTAAATTATGTGTGTTATGGAACAGATCACTTTCGGTGTAATTTGTGCTATGAATATCCACAAATTCAGCGTTCATCAGTTGGTCTCGTATTCCTCTCTAATAGCTAAGGAACGTTTAGCACATTAGAAGATCCGGAACTGAGGCCACACACCTTCGTAAATTGACTGTGCCGAGAAGCATATGTTATCATATGATATGCTGTAGAGAGTGAGTACCCATGTCATATACGCCATTTAAGATAAGCAAACACCCTCAAGGAATCTCGCAAAGGTGCCAACGCTGTTGCAGCATCCATCGAGACTGATTACCGACCGAGACTTCGATCCTATACAGAAATTTTCTACTTTTGTACTGCATTACAGAGAAGTGGATACAGTATACGCATTAAATACAGTGATCATCACTGTAGGAAACCTGTTGGACAGGTAAGCACTTATACGTGGCAATTAATAACTGCCAGTCACAGCAACACAGGCAGTTGTGCTAGACTATGGATTTGAAGATTCTGGATTTCGATCCTACGTCGGCGAGACACAAGATTTGTTCCTTTACCTTCCTTCAGCAGAATGTTTCTTTCTGTGTTGAGGCATTCACTATAGTTATAAAAGTACGTTTAATACTGTTACACATATTTCGTGCATACGATTTCCATCAGCATGGCATACCTGTTTTCCTACCTGGTCATTACACTCTAGATCGATCCAGGTGTCTAGTCCGTGGTATCTTGCCGATGCCAGAGATCTATCACCAATGGAGTAAGAACAGTAGAGGGTCACTCGGCCTATTTATGTGCAGTAGTTACATTTACCAGCATTTAGTTACCTGTAATAGTTATCCATCCTTTGTTGTGCGTTACAGCCTTTTGCCGTTGCTATATAATTTTAAACAGCCACATCATCATCCAATTTGCGCAGTAACGCGATACATACTGCAAAACACCGATCATCATGCGACGTTTTTCATTGTTGTGAGTCGACATAAGAGCCACTGACTGACAGTGTTCAGATCGTTCCTTACGGAAGGATATACTCTCGTATCCATGTGTGCATTCCCTTATGTGATGTCATCACTTTCCTATACTGCTGTGTAATTTTATTTGCCGATATGTTTCCACAGAACACGCGTACCGATGGTGCTGATAATACTCTACCAGGTAGGATGTTTACAGTCGCTTATCGTGTCCTAACTTTTTTGCAGATTATCCTCTGTAGTACTGGTTTACAAAACTCGAGTGATCCATCAGGTTACAGGCCCCTGCGAGTTACTGCTGTGGAGTTAATAGTTTATAGCGGATGGGTTTAACTTACTAGTAAAACTTTGAAGGCAACGGATAACGCAGTCTGTATAACCGGTACATAAGGCACCTATGCAGGGCTTAGTAGGAAGCATAGACGTTAAATTATTCTTATTTGTTGACCGAACATGCGACTTAGGTATGGACTAATGTGTGGTGGTTTGCCTGTCATCTGTAATGGACAATTCCTGTTTTCCATTTTGTAGGGATGTTTGTGTATTTTATGTTTTACCTATACCTTAATTTGTTAATGATAAAGGGAGGAAATAATCAGTAGGGGATTTCGATTAATTGATATTTGAATATCTGTAGCATTTGAACAGTTAGCCATGTATCTATTGGAATTAGTTACTGCCCATTCTTATGCAACAGCAGAAACTCTCATACATCGTGACAAAATGTCTCTATAATAAACCGGATTTACTTTGACCACGTAATTGTAGACAGGGAGAGGAGAGCAGAGACCTGGCTTTAGTAGAATTTTATGCAGGCACACAGTTATGCCTAAACACATGCCTCCTATTAAATTTAATTACTATAGGTCAGAGAGAAGAAGTTCACCACAAGTGAACTCTGTGAAGATGGAACGGTATCTGCCTAACTACTTCAAACTTCATTAAACGTGGGCCTAAGAGGAGGTCGAAAATAGTTCGCTTGACACTGAACGGCAATTTTTGTTTAATCCTGCGTTCCGAAACAACGTTACTGAAATGGGGCGCTGGAACATTTATTATCATGTGGCGGGAAAGTTTTGCAAGTCTCGATCCTAACAGAAGAAATGTCAAAAAAATCGCAGCCTTCTGCGATAAAATAGTTTACCTTAATATATGATAGCATACTTCATCGTATTTGAATCAATGTAGTTATGGGGGTACAAGAAACACTGAATATCAAACGGCGGGAAAAACTACACAAGTGTCCATTTCATTAAGAGCCATTAAAATCGGGATTTTTCAGAGGCACAGTAGTTTAACCCGAGTATTACATGTAAAACACTTTATTATAAGTGAATCAAATAGTTACAGGGAGGTACAAGAGACATTTACTAATTATCACCTTAATACCATTTCACACACGTAGCGAAGTTGGAGTAGCCAAGAGAAATGCAAAAATTCGTACACAGAAGATTATTCCTGTCGTACCTTCCACTCACGCGCTACCGTATAATTATGTATATAATTATTTACTCGTACCTTGTACCCATTAATTTGCCCCACCTTTGTATTAAAGAACTATGACGGAGTTTCACGCCAAAGTGAATACGCGCACATTTCATTTATCATAGTTCGATTCTCTGCACAAAGTTACTATTTTGTAACTGAGCTGCATGAAACTGTAGCGAAGCAAGTGTACATTTTTGTAGCGAAACTACATTCTGGAAACTTTCTACTAATGTGGCGGTTGCTCCAACCGAGCACATGGCGAGAAACCAAGTAAAGAAAGAAGACGTAAGAAAAAAAACAACTCAAAATGTCACTGTGAAAGAAACACCACTTTGAAATACATTAAATGAATTAACTCCTGTTACGCGCAGACCTAGGAGCTTCAGTCTGGAACCGCGTGACCGCTACAGTCGCAGGTTCGAATCCTGCCTCGGGCATGGATGTGTGTGATGTCCTTAGGTTAGTTAGGTGTAAGTAGTTCTACGGTCTAGAGAACTGATGAGCACAGCAGTTAAGTCCCACAGTGCTCAGAGCCATTTGAACCATTTTAATAGGAATTTAAGACCTATTGTGCGTGACTGACCAAGGGATAAAGATCTTACTGAAATTTAATCAAATAACGACAATTAACTCCCTTATGGGGATTTCGGGGTAATCTCACACTAGATTTCGACATCTGGACCTTAGTAATCACCAGATTTCCTTGATTCTGATACGTTTGATAATATTACCATCAAATCGAGAGCTAGGTCTTCAAGGTCTGCACAGCACGGCTACCTACGAACCAGTGCGCTGTGGGCCACAACGCTTAACACTTGTACATTCAAAAGCGGAGGTACGCCAACCTGACATAGCCAATACTTCTGTCTTCGCGACGTCTCTTACCCGACTTGCACACATTGCCTTTGCCAAACTTGTGCTCCATTTGGGTATGGCACTACCGTACCACAAATCGCATTGAGCACTATGGGACTTAACTTCTGAGGTCATGAGGCCTTTAGAACTTAGTACTTAAACCTGACAGACCTAAGGGCATCACACACATCCATGCCCGAGGCAGGATTCGAACCTGCGACCGTAGCAGTCGCACGGTTCCAGACTGTGGAGCCTAGAACCGCCAGGCCACTTCGGCAGGTTATCCTACCCCAGAGCCACTCATGCAATGCTATGTCGCGAAAGATAGAAAACAGGGTTAAAAATCAAGTAAGATGCAGGCTAGGAAATTCTTGCTACCAACGAGGTGGACGTGACCGGACGTAGCTGGTGTATAATACACTCCTGGAAATGGAAAAAAGAACACATTGACACCGGTGTGTCAGACCCACCATACTTGCTCCGGACACTGCGAGAGGGCTGTACAAGCAATGATCACACGTACGGCACAGCGGACACGCCAGGAACCGCGGTGTTGGCCGTCGAATGGCGCTAGCTGCGCAGCATTTGTGCACCGCCGCCGTCAGTGTCAGCCAGTTTGCCGTGGCATACGGAGCTCCATCGCAGTCTTTAACACTGGTAGCATGCCGCGACAGCGTGGACGTGAACCGTATGTGCAGTTGACGGACTTTGAGCGAGGGCGTATAGTGGGCATGCGGGAGGCCGGGTGAACGTACCACCGAATTGCTCAACACGTGTGGCGTGAGGTCTCCACAGTACATCGATGTTGTCGCCAGTGGTCGGCGGAAGGTGCACGTGCCCGTCGACCTGGGATCGGACCGCTGAGACGCACGGATGCACGCTAAGACCGTAGGTTCCTACGCAGTGCCGTAGGGGACCGCACCGCCACTTCCCAGCAAATTAGGGACACTGTTGCTCCTGGGGTATCGGCGAGGACCAATCTCAACCGTCTCCATGAAGCTGGGATACGGTCCCTCACACCGTTAGGCCGTATCCGCTCACGCCCCAACATCGTGCTGCCCGCCTCCAGTGGTGTCGCGACAGGCGTGAATGGAGAGACGAATGGAGACGTGTCGTCTTCAGCGATGAGAGTCGCTTCTGCCTTGGTGCCAGTGTTGGTCGTATGCCTGTTTGGCGCCGTGCAGGTGAGCTCCACAATCAGGACTGCATACGACCAAGGCACACAGGGCCAACACCCGGCATCATGTTGTGGGGAGCGATCTCCTACATTGGCCGTACACCTCTGGTGATCGTCGAGGGGACACTGAATAGTGCACGGTACATCCAAACCGTCATCGAACCCATCGTTCTTCCATTCCTAGACCGGCAAGGGAACTTGCTGTTCCAACAGGACAATGCACGTCCGCATGTATCCCGTGCCACCCAACGTGCTGTAGAAGGTGTAAGTCAACTACCTTGGCCAGCAAGATCTCCGGTTCTGTCCCCCATTGAGCATGTTTGGGACTGGATGAAGCGTCGTCTCACGCGGTCTGCACGTCCAGCACGAACGCTGGTCCAACTGAGGCGCTAGGTGGAAATGGCATGGCAAGCCGTTCCACAGGGCTACATCCAGCATCTCTACGATCGTCTCCATGGGAGAATAGCAGCCTGCATTGCTGCAAAAGTGGATATACACTGTACTAGTGCCGACATTATGCATGCTCTGTTGCCTGTGTCTATGTGCCTGTGGTTCTGTCAGTGTGATCATGTGATGTATCTGACCGCAGGAATGTGTCAATAAAGTTTCCCCTTCCTGGGACAATGAATTCAGGTGTTCTTATTTAAATTTCCAGGAGTGTATTTACTCTGCTAACAGGAGCGGACTATGCCGCATCATGATGCTGGAGAGCCGTTACAAGCCTCAACCCCTGGACACATCGAACATAGTGGAGTACTGCCTGTTCGTCATGTAGGCATTATGTGGTGCTGCGTGACACACACGCAGTGCTCGAGAGTACTGGAAACTTCTAGAACAGTGGAGCCGGGTGCATTACTTCTTATAAAAAGGCGAGCATCACAGTGTTTGCGCAGTGATGGCAGTGACACAGTCAGATATGGGTTAGCTGGAGTAACGATGCTGTGAGATTGTAGTGAAATGCTGCATAACTACGAGGGGACTTAGACTCATTTCCATGGAGTCAACACTTAGTCTGGTGCTCCCGCCTCTGCTATTTAGGACTTAGACTCAGGGTGCTATGAGAAGTTACACTACTAACAAGGAACTTAGTAGACTTTGAAAATAGAACTGTTTATAAAACGGTTGTGCTAGTGGGTGCTTCCAGTGTACATATCCTCATGTAATGATTTATGATTGCATCCAGTGTACACTGAGATCCCAGCCGAGTTCCGTATCTAACTCACCCTACAGCCTTCTTTTCAGTGGAGCGAGACCTCCTGCCAAGTATGCTCTATGATGAACATTCTTGCAGTACTTCTACTCCCTCTTAGGACTCGTCAGTGGGACATGACAAGAGGAGAAAACTATTTGATTATAGGTGGGGAGTAGGAGTGGAGAATCGGCAGAAATGTACATCAGTAGGCAAAGAGGCATCAAATAGAAAAAGCAGAAATCCACAGCGTAGACGCACCATGTCTACGCAGAGGGTCGTCGCCTCGTGCCAACGTAAAGCGAGAGGGTAGACGCACCGCGTCTACACAGAGGGTCGTCGCATAGCACCAACGCAGGCAGAGGGTAGACGTACCGTGTCTACGCAGAAGGTCGTCGCTTCACGCCAACGTAGCACCAGCGTCGCATCGCTCTGTCACGGATTCGGAGGGTCGCAGGTTCGCGCCACCGCAGCAGCTGACCCATCTCACACTGCAATCGTTGCGGGCAGGTCCACGTGTTGACATCGAGAGCGCAGAGTTCGCCGTACAGGCCACAAGAAAAAAGGTTTGTGAAGACGGGTAATGCTAACGCATTAATCTCAGGTGGGAGTATGCAAGTAAGCCCCAGTGAGGCCAGGTTATATTTATGTTATAGTGAGGCCACAAAGTTAGTACCACATAAATTTGAGGGGGACGGAGAAAAACTGTCCGAATTCATAGCTAATTGTGATAACGCTTACAGCTTAGTAGATCCTAGTTATAATCAAGAATTTTTAAAATTTATTATTGGCCAAATAACGGGCTCGGGCCGCAGTAAGGTATTAGTTAGATATCAAACAGATATTTTTGGTTCGACGTGAGGAGAATTTTGTTAGAAAATTACGACAGTGAAGGCACTATTGATTACTATGCCCGCACTTTGTTCAATAGTAGGCAAGAAAAGGAGGAAAATGTGGCACAAATTGCATCTCGCGTGGATTCCATACAATTCCATTTTCGAGAAGCAATGAAGAGGGTCATGTATAACGAAGAAATTGCGGGATACAATGCGTTGATAGGGAAGTTACGACGGCCATGTTTATAGAAGGGTTGTATGGTGAGCGGATAAGGACGGTAATACGGGCCCAAGGTGAACGGGTCACCCTATATGAAGCTATTGATTTAGCAGCTGCCGAGGAGTGTGCAATAACCTCGGAAAGAGATAAGCGCTGCATAGAAACTGTAGCCCGGCCAGAGAAAAGAAGTATTGCAAAATGTTTTAACTGTGGGGAAGAGGGCACATATCGCGTGAGTGCAGTAAAAAGTATACTGCCCAGAAAACAAACACTGTAAAAGGGATTCCAAAAAAGAAATCAATGTTCGTGAATGAAAAGGGACTGGATCGCGTTCAAAGTGTCCCCCAGCAGTACAATGTACGGTATGTATTCTGATGGGGCACTCGCCCCAGTGTACTAGAGCAAAGTCAGTGACATGCTTCACGTGTCACCGAACGGGACACTAGGTGGGCTAACATACGTAGGAAAAATGTTCAGGGAAACGAGCTGCGGGCATAATGCTACAGTACCATTTCGCTGTGTCAGGAATCACTGTACAGAGCAGGGATGGGAAAGGCTCTGATACAAAGTTATTGATAGATTGTGGTGCCCATATTAACCTTATACAGTACAAGATTCTGAAGGCAAACGTGAAGTGGGATCCTAGAAGGGCAGTAATGATAAAAAGTATCGTAATAGAAGAGGTCAGGACAGAGGGTCCTGTGTCAGTATATTTAAGCAATGATGAGGGAAGCAACTGGGTCACGCAGTTCCAAGTAGTGAAAGAGTGTATAGATTTGCCATTTGATGGGTTACTGGGACGGGAATTCCTGGACAAAAATAAATTCGTGTTGGATTGTAGGTATGAGGCGAATGGATAGAGTTGTTAGAAGAATGCGAAGAAGCACCCGTCAATAGATTAACTGCACAAGATGATATAACGAGTTTTGGGAAGATGCCTTTGGGTCAGCGCGCACACAGAAACAGTCGCCGCTACGCAAACGGACGATAGAGGCCCATTCCGCGTAGATAACGAGGGTATTGGTTAAGATAAATACACGGCGAGGGGCATCAGCCGGCTGATGCCTATGTCCTGAGAGGGTTCTACGAAACCAAAGGAAAATGAAACCAAACGAAACAATTATCCTCCCCAAAGAACGAAGAATCAATTAAAGGTCACGACGAGCAGGAGCGACCGTCTCCAGTCCCGGAAGATTCGGAAGAAATAAGAATCGGGCAGTGAGAAGAGAGATTTAGAAAAGTTTTGCGTGACACGAGAACAAGAGAGTGAAGCGGTAATTCCGTAACAAGAGATTAGACCAGGGGTCTCTATACCAGAAGCCGTAGTGACTATCCGAGACAGTATGCGCATATCAAGTGTGATGAATACCAGGGGACAAGAGGTTTGTTTTATTATGTATTAGCGGAACGAATTTCGCCACCCAGCAGTTGTAAGATCCGACATGCGCCGCACGGAAAGAAAGACGGGAGCAAACCCTGGCATAGCTTGTTTAAAGAAAACATGCGCATAGAGCACTTGAACCAAGAAGAGCAAGAAGCCACACAGGAGTTGTTTCTCGTATAATGATGTCCTTCGTTTACTAGGAGACGTGCTCACCTACACCACCGTAGTGAAGCACCAGCTTCCACTGGTACCTGAAGCAGAAGGGACAGTCATAAATCAGAGGCCGTACCCAATCTCTGACGCACACCAGTAAGCACTGAAAAAGGAAATATATGGCATGCTGGATGTCGGCATAATATCACGAGTACCAGTACATGTAACGTCCTTCTGTTACTATTACCGAAGAAGCTTGATGCCAGTGGCATAAAAAGTTGACAGTGGTTGTCGATTATCGGAAATTAAATGATATGTCGTTGAATATGGTCTACCCACTGCCCATAATTGATGAAATACTAGATAGTCTAGGGAGGGCAAAGTATTTCTCAACCATAGTTCTCACGAAAGTTTACTATCAAGACCTAATAGACCAACGGGGCCGCGAAATGCGGTATTTATCACACCTATAGGCCATTATGAATACAATAGGATGGCAATGAGCCTGACAACGCCTCCATCCATATTTCAGCGGTTAATGAATACCGTACTGGCGGGGTACAGGGAAATAAAGTGTTTATTTACATAGACGACATTGTGGTCATGTGTGCGTCACTTGAGGACTATAATGAGCGACTTGAGAAAGTATTTGATCGCTTACGGAAAGCAAACGTAAAATTACATGTCGACAAATATGAATCCCCAAGTGCGGAAGTCACGTTTTAGGGGCACATTTTGACAGCAGAATGTCTGAAGCACGATACCACTAAAGTAGCAGCAATAGAAAAGTATCCGCGACCAACTACAACTGCAGACGTAAAAAGTTATCTGGGCATGATTGGATACTAGGGAAGATTGCTAAGCAACTTTAGAAACATTAAAAAAAACCTACATGAACATTAAAGAATGGCGTTTAGTATGTTTGGGGGGAAGCCCAGGAACAGGTGTTTCAAACATTCAAACAGAAATTAATTAAGCCACTGATATTACAGTATGCAGACTTCACTAAAGTGTTTTTATTAACAACTGACGCCAGTAAGTATGCATTAGGGGCACATTTTACTCTAGGTCCAATGAAAAAGGATTTAACAATTTCATACACATAACGTACTCCCAACAAGGCAGAGTTGAATTACAGTACAATAGAGCGAGAGCTGCTTTCCCATAGTATGGGCAGTTAAATACGACCATATCTCTTTGGAAGGAAGTTCAAGATACTCACAGACCATAAACCACTGATGTGGTTAGGTAGCATTACGGATACAGCATCAAGATTAATGAAGCTTCAGTTAAAGTTGGAAGAATACGATTACCATATCATGTATAAGGAAGGAAAACAAAATCGCGTTGCCAACGCAGCTATCACGCGTTTGGAGTGTACAAGACGGCAACAAACGAACACAGCAGGTTACAAAGAGGGGCAAAACGAGACTGATAGGCATGAAGATAAGCAAGGGTACCCTGCAACTAATTCGACAAAAGAGGACTCGAATAGCCACGAGATACCGGAGACAGAGGTGACAGCTTAGACAGCAGACGCCGAAGAGATGGCTGACGCGGCTGAGATAAGTGGGGGCAGTAATACATCACAGATAAACAAAGATCATGTTCTGAGTGCACAGGATAAATTGGCACTTCTAAATCAGATGCCCATTTCTCCCTTAGGAGCCACCGAGGAATGGGAAGGACATATGACTGAATAAGAGTACTATACATGGCCAGTTTTGAAAGCTGACATAGAGATGTTCATAAGGGCTTACGAAAGTTGCCAAAAGAAAAAGGTCACACAAGTTAAAACTAAGCAACCACTAGAGCGAACTCCGACCCCAGAATTTATATGAGCGCTGTAATATTGATGTAGTTGGTCCATGACCCATTACCCAGCTCGGCACAAATATATTTTGACTTTTCAAGACTCTCTCACGAAGTTTGTAATAGCCGAACCAATAGCTCGGCAAGACGCTGATATGACTGCAAGAAAATTGGCGGAAAGGATTATTTTAAAATTTGGGGTCCCGACCGCTTTGTTGAAAGACTTGAGAGCCAATTTCATAGGCGATACCATGAAACGAGTCCGCAAATTACTGAATATGCAATGGAGCGCTAGAACGTACACACCGTACCTTGACGAAGATGCTGCGATAATTTGAACCCAGACCAGACAGATTGGGATGTATGGGTTCGATTCGCGTGTTTTTTGTACAATACTACTTCTCATAGTATCACGGCCTACACGCCATACGAATTATTCTTCGGCAGGAAGTGCGATTTGCCAAGATGGCTACAAAAGAAATCAGCAAACGTAATCTAAAAATATGATGATTATAGCGACTACAAATGTTACACCAAGATGCCCATGAGGCAACACAAGTGAGCAAAGAAAGAAACAAAAATACCTACTACAAACACAAAACCCGAGGGAATTTATAAGGAATGATCGCATGTTGCTGTATGACGAGAGCGTTCGTCGGGGACGATCGGAGAAATTAGATAGCCAATGGCGAGGGCCACTAATTGTGGTTTATACTCAAGAACCTAACGTAGTAATTAGTCTAAAACGGAAGAAATGTATAAAATTGCATGCTACTAGGCCGAAGGAAATTTACTTAACTGAAATTTGGACATTATATTAGAAGATGTCATGTAAAAATATGAAGGACCATAGATGATAAAAGAGCAGAAGAGTGGCAAGTACGTTTCTATTACAGATGCCAAGGATGAAGGCACTGTGGGTGACAGTGATACGCGCGAATATCACCTCGCGAGGGAGAAGCGCCAACGCAAGATGTATGAGTGTAAAAATTCCAATCAGCTCCGGGGATTTACTGCGACAACCAGGGCAGCGGGAGTTTGTACAACACAACATGGAGAGTGGCGAGCTACTTTAACCTCAAGGAACTGCATGACAAATTTGAGGACATGGAAGTGGTTGCCAATAGAGTGGTAAGACATTGCATGAGTAAGCTGAATCCAGCAAAGGTAAGCACCGGAGAGTGCGAGAATGTACAGCGAACTGTGAAATGGCATGTAAGTAAAATTTCTAAATCGAAAGAGTTAACTGATCAGTTGGCTAGGCATGACCAACCAAGGGTCAAAAGAGGAATGTTAAAATTAGTAGGAGAGGCAAGTAAGGTATTGTATGGCACATTAAACGAATATGATGCGGCATTTTTAAAAGCCAAAATAGATATACTCGAGGAACAGCAGAAAGAGCTGTTACGATTGTCGAAAGAAAGAGTGACCATTGTGAGAGCGTCAGTCACAAGGGTGAATCAAACACTTCACGCGGTAACTAAGAATACTCAGATAATTGCAAAAAGGAATAAGAAAACACGTAGAAGATTATGAGAATAGCACTAACTGGAAGCTACAACATGCCCTGATTCTTTTAACTATTACAGAGCAAATAATGCAGATTACTGTTATGTCCAATGAAGTCGAGAGGGAATACGACTTATTAGTCTCTGTAATAGTGAAAGCGCAAGAAGGTCTATTAGAGCCACACTTGATTAACCCCGTACAGGTGGTCAAGTATTTAGAACTGATAAAAGAAGATTTCAGAGACAAAAAGTTCCACGTTGAACTCACGAAGGACCAAGGGTATCTGTTTCTTCGTATAATAGATATAGATTACAGGACTACATTAAGTTATGTGTGAAGGGTACCTATAGTGGATAGTAGCGTATATACGTTATACAGAATATGGCCTTTACCCGCGGAGTATGATCAGGCAAAGGAATTGTTCGCTTATGTAGACCCTGAGAAAAACTGCTTTCTGACTGATGATGCGAAACAGCAGTAGGCCCTACTGTCCCGTGAACAGTTACACAGTAAACGGTCACGTTGAGAACTGAGATTTACAGGTAGAGGTTTCTTTTAAAGTCCACCTATGACCACGATCGATGTGAGGCTCACGTGCTGCAGCCTATAAGACAAGTTCCTGAAGACTGCAATCCAAAGTATATCATACTGAATGAAAGTACACTCCTGGAAATGGAAAAAATAACACATTGACACCGGTGTGTCAGACCCAACATACTTGCTCCCGACACTGCGTGAGGGCTGTACAAGCAATGATCACACGCACGGCACAGCGGACACACCAGGAACCGCGGTGTTGGCCGTCGAATGGCGCTAGCTGCGCAGCATTTGTGCACCGCCGCCGTCAGTGTCAGCCAGTTTGCCGTGGCATACGGAGCTCCATCGCAGTCTTTAACACTGGTAGCATGCCCCGACAGCGTGGACGTGAACCGTATGTGCAGTTGACGGACTTTGAGCGAGGGCGTATAGTGGGCATGCGGGAGGCCGGGTGGACGTACCGCCGAATTGCTCAACACGTGGGGCGTGAGGTCTCCACAGTACATCGATGTTGTCGCCAGTGGTCGGCGGAAGGTGCACTTGCCCGTCGACCTGGGACCGCAAGGCAGCGACGCACGGATGCACGCCAAGACCGTAGGATCCTACGCAGTGCCGTAGGGGACCGCACCGCCACTTCCCAGCAAATTAGGGACACTGTTGCTCCTGGGGTATCGGCGAGGAGCATTCGCAACCGTCTCCATGAAGCTGGGCTACGGTCCCGCACACCGTTAGGCCGTCTTCCGCTCACGCCCCAACATCGTGCAGCCCGCCTCCAGTGGTGTCGCGACAGGCGTGAATGGAGGGACGAATGGAGACGAGGCGTCTTCAGCGTTGAGAGTCGCTTCTTCCTTGGTGCCAATGATGGTCATATGCGTGTTTGGCGCCGTGCAGGTGAGCGCCACAATCAGGACTGCATACTACCGAGGCACACATGGCAACACCCGGCATCATGGTGTGGGGAGCGATCTCCTACACTGGCTGTACACCTCTGGTGATCGTCGAGGGGACACTGAATAGTGCACGGTACATCCAAACCGTCATCGAACCCATCGTTCTTCCATTCCTAGACCGGCAAGGGAACTTGCTGTTCCTACAGGACAATGCACGTCCGCATGTATCCCGTGCCACCCAACGTGCTCTAGAAGGTGCAAGTCAACTACCCTGGCCAGCAAGATCTCCGGATCTGTCCCCCATTGAGCATGTTTGGGACTGAATGAAGCGTCGTCTCACGCGGTCTGCACGTCCAGCACGAACGCTGGTCCAACTGAGTCGCCTGGTGGAAATAGCATGGCAAGCCGTTCCACAGGACTACATCCAGCATCTCTACGATCTTCTCCATGGGAGAATAGCAGCCTGCATTGCTGCGAAAGGTGGATATACACTGTACTAGTGCCGACATTGTGCATGCTCTGTTGCCTGTGTCTATGTGCCTGTGGTTCTGTCAGTGTGATCATGTAATGTATCTCACCCCGTGAATGTGTCAATAAAGTTTCCCTTCCTGGGACAATGAATTCACGGTGTTCTTATTTCAGTTTCCAGGAGTGTATATGGACGGAGATGCAAGACCTTAAATGGCTGTATGTCGCACCCAAGGACGAGAGTTTAACGATATTGTGCAATAAGTTACCCCCTAATGATCTTATCATAAGAGGTACTCGTAAATTAACATTTACAAGCCAGTGCAAAGGATATGATGCGCAAGTCATGCTACAAGCTGAACATGTAATTAGTACTAATGTAAGCAAGAATGGCATAGTACCTATATTAAGTTTAGATATAAGTGAGGAGAAGCAGGAGGTCACAAACTCCCTGTATCGTTACCCTTAGAACATACTGTAAGACACTTAGAGGGCTTAAAGACAGCAAGTCACAAAATAGATGAACTACAAAGCAAATAGAATAGCAGCAGCAAACGACCTTCCGAGTCTGGTCACAAAGTATGTATTCCGTGTGGGGATACACCGGTTCATTAACCTTAGTTGTAATTATTATAATATGTTGTTCATGTATCTATTTCAGGTGTTGTCGTGGGTGTGGCTTAAGATTCTGTGACGTAGGAGGAAATTGTTGTGTTAAGTGTGTGTGAAAAATACGGTGGTAGCATATAGCCACCGTCAAAGAAGTGTCCGATTCTCTCCTTCCCTCCATTCTGTATAGTTGGGAGAGGAAGAAGATGGTGGAGAGTATCAATTAAAGTATATGTGACGTACTCCTCTTGCCCATCGAGTGCAATGGAGAGAGCAAAGTCAAACACTAGGACTCACGAAACAAATCGAATCACATATAAATACAGTAGAGTCGTTGGTACCCAAAACAGACAGGAGATGAAAATACAACTTAAAAATTATGTACACGTGTAATTTGAAGTTGAATGGTAAACTATGTTCTATAATATTTTATGAAAGCTTAACCTTTTCCTTTCATTTTGTGTTCTGTTGCAATCTATGTGTATGCAGTTTTATAGTCAACATACATTTAAAAAAGAGGTCTGTACTGTGTGTAATATTATGTGAAACCTTGGTAATATTAGGTAAAGCTCTGGACTTTGAATTGTGTAATCGAAAACTTTGTATTGTTGTGTTAACTACGAACAATGAAAAGAGTGAAATACAAGTGTAATGTGGAAGTTAATACGAATAGTATTTGTGGACAACAAACAGCCAATTGTAAGTTGTGCTTTCTATTTTTATGACAATGCACTTGTATTAGAGTTAAAATAAGGTCTGGCAAGTTTCACTGGCACCGCACGTAGAGATCGAAAAGTTTGTAACCTAGAAAGTGCGAGCTTACACAATTATCCCCTGGGGAAGGGAGGTGTCGCGAATGATAGAAAACAGGGTTCAAAATCAAGTAAGGAGAAGGTTGGGAAATTCTGGGTAACAGTGAGGTGGATGTGACCGGACGTAGCTTACGTGTAATTTTTACTCTGCTAACAAGAGCGCACTATGCCACATGTTACAAGCGGCAACACTTGGACACAGCGAACATAGTGGAGTACCGCCTGTTCGTCACGTAGGCATCATGTGCTGTCGTGTGACACACACGCAAAGCTCGAGAGTACTGGAAACTTCTATAACAAGTGGTGCTGGGTGCACTACCGCATATAAAGAGGCTAGCCGCTATAGTGTTGGAGCAGCGATGGCAGTGATGGACTAGCTGGTGACTCGGTCAGGAATGGTTTATCTGGAGTTATGATGCTGTGAGATTGTAGTGCAGTGCTGCATAACCACAAGGGGACTTAGACTCATTTCCATCTAGTTAACACTTAGTCTTGTGCACCCGCCTCTGCTATTTAGGATTTAGGGAGCTTTGAGAAGTCACCCTACTAAGAAGGCAGTTAGTAGACAATGTATATTGAACTGCTTATAAAACGGATGTGCTAGGGGTGCTTTCAGTGTACATATCCTCATGCAATGACTTCATCCAGTGTACCTGAGATCCCAGTCGAGTTCCGTATACAAACTCACCCTACGGCCCTCTTTTCAGTGGAGAAAGTACACACAAGGCAGCCCACGACCACGAGATCTCCTGCCAAGTACGTTCTTTGACGCACATTCTTGCAGTCCTTCCACTCCCTCACAGGACGCGTCGGTTTGACACGACGGCTGCAATCTCTGACTAAAGCTTTCTGATACTTCACATATTTTGTCACTCATACAGCCCAGGTCGCACAAGGGGAATGATGCAGGGAAACGTGGCACACACTAAATGAAATAAATAAATAAACAAACTAACGCCGTTTGATCCATCCCTCCTGCTTGTTACCAACTGATGTATTTCTGCCTAGAAAAATCCTCTCACTATTAATTCTTTTGTACTGGAAATTTAATGGCAAAAATATGGAACGGTACAAAAAGTTGCGTATCAATGTGTTTAAATAGTTTGTTCGACCCAATATGTAATTTGATGTATTACTTGCTGTGCATCATTGTTCCTCTATTAAAGTACACATTGGTGCCCGCATCTCTCTCTTACTGGTAGTACAGTGAGATAGCAAACACCTTGGGACAGCAATGTTTGTATGAATCCAGAAAGCGGTAGTGTCGGCTACACTTGCTGTTAAAGGGGAGTGCATTGGCTGAGCTGTCATTTGTCCTCAGTTGATTCATGTAAAAGGATTTCCGACGCATTTATGGCGGCACAACGGGAATTAACAGACACTGAACGAAGAATGGTAGATGGAACTAGATGCATGGAAAATTCCATTTCTGAAATGGTTAGGGAATTCAGCAGCTCGATATGCAGTGTCGTGACTGTGGCGAGATTACAAAATTACAGGTATTTCCTCTCACCATGGGCGACGCAGTGGCCGGTGGCCTTCACTTAATGACTGATAACAGCGGTGCTTGCTTGGAGCTGTCAGTGCGAACAGGCAAGCAACGCTGAGTGAAATAACTGCAGAAATCAATGTGGGACATACGACGTACGCATCCGATAGGATTTTGAGTTAATGAGCGTGTGCCTTTGCTAACAGCACGACATTGCCTGCAGCGCCTCAGCTCGGATAGTGACCATTTCGGTTTGGTCCTAGACGAATGGAGAACCGCGGTCTGTTCAGATGAGTCCCGATTTTAGTTGGTGACAGCTGATGGTAGAGTCTGTGTGTGACACAGACCTCGCGAATCCATGGATCCAAGTTGTCAACAAGGTACTGTGCAAGGTGGTGGTCGTTCCATAATGGTATAAGCTGTGTTTACATAGACTGGACTGGGTCCTCTGGTCCTACTGTAGCGGTCACTGAGTGGACATAGCTGTGTTCGGCTACGTGGACTCTTTTGCAGCCATTCGTGGGCTTCCTGTTGCAGCCACTCACGGAATTTATATTCCCAAGCAAAACCGAACTTTTATGGATCTCAGTGCGCCATGCAACTGGGCTATAATTGTTTGCGATTGGGCTGAAAAAAAAAAACATTCTGGACAATTCTAGCAAATGATTTGGCCAACCATATCTCCTTACTTAAACCCCATAACATATATGGGACAAGATAGAAAGGTCAGTTAATGCATAAAAACCTGCAAAACCAACACTTCCGCTATTAGGAATAACTGTAGAGGCTGCACGGATCAATATTTCTGCAGGGGACTTCCAACGGCATTGCTGACGCCATGCCACGTCGATTTACAGACTACACTGGGCCAAAGGAGGACCGACATGATACTAGGAGGTATCCCATGGATTGTCACTTGTTTGTGTGTTAATTAGCCCCAGCTTCAGTTACAAATGTACTGCTGTTTCTAAGTTTATCGATAAATTACTCTAATGTGGCATATTGGCGTATGCAACGAACTATAGTTTTTATACTACGGGTCTTAAAAGTAATAGATATTTTTCCATGTAGTGGAGAATTCACATTGCTTCTAGAGTACTGTTATCCAGATCGCAGGGCTACTTGTAATGGAAGGTGCTGAACTTTCTTTCGAAAGAAATGTAAATACCGGGTAATTCAGCTGCTTCTACGTCTAGGTTTTATGCAAATCACGATGTTGTCAAATACCACATATTTTTATGTTCTGTCGCTCATTACCCGCAAACTATTAGTCTTACAGAAAAAGATGTACAGGACATTTATGCAGTCAGACATTGTACAGGGACACGTTTCTGGTAGAGGCCACAGTTTTTTTAATTATTCAATAAGAACGAACAAAAGTGACCTCCAAACGCGTTTTTCTTGAATAACTCGATAACCATAGCCTCCATTGAGAACGTATTCCAGTATAAAATTTAGTTACATTTCGCACAGAAACGTCATGTTTCTTTTTCTGTACGGATAGTAGTCGGTGAGTAGCGAGTGAGAGAATATGAAAATCTTGCATGTGGGCTTTAAGGCGTTGTTGGTTGCCTAAAACCAACTGGGAAGGTCCACTGAACCATCCTGGATAGTAGCCACCATTAAAAGTTGACCTATTTAGGTACAGTCAACCACGGCAAATATTTACCTATCAGAATATCTTTGACCCCTTTACCTCTTGTTTCAAATGGCTGCTGCAACACCACTTTCGCTAATTTGTAATAAACGTGAAATATTTATTTCCTCTGTGATTTCTGGTTAGTATTTCAATGTCTTCCTTACTTCTACAACCTCTTAAGCTTGTGATTATACTCTAATTGGGCTGGCTGTGCTGAGAGCCCCTGGCGACAGTGATCTAAGTTGAACAATGGCAGGTGGATATAAATATCTTGATATTTTAATGTAAACCTGCAGTATTGAATTGACACTTCTTGCTTTTACTTTTTAGTTGCACCTGATTTCCTTCTGGCAAAGTTTAAAATTATGTGGAACATTAGATATAGGAAATATTTTAAGACTAGTCTAAGGTTATCCTGGATGACAACGTAACATTGTACTAGCATTAAAACTGAAATTTTACTCTAAGCACTCATTATATACAGATGAAAATGTTACATTCTCTGTTGTGATGTGTGATTTATGCTGTGTCCAGTATTTTCAAAAAATGTTAAAATAATGGTACAAAGTTACGCTAGTTAATTGCATTACTTTCCTCAATGTGCGATAATAATATACAAAGTATCGTCTGAAATGCATATCAGTAAATATTAATGTTGTGTAGTTTAGTAGTATCCACTACGGATGTGAGGAAATGATTCTAATGCTTTTCGACAGCAGTAGGTGATAGTAATCTACCGTATTTTGATCCTAATCGCAGCTCAGTAGTGACCTGTGTGTAAACAAAAATTTTATTGATGCTACATGTTATTACTGTAAATGTAGTATACGTTTATTTAGGGAAGTCTCTATAATTATTATGTACAACTGTAATGTGCCATTTTGAGTCTCTGTCAGTGTCGCTGACTAACCATACAGTGTCTCGAGGTCTGTCTAAGAACATAAGAAATATACAGCAACAAACATGTATGCCTTACATATATTTCTTCATGACAGGCCCTACATCTAAGAAACTGTCAAATGTGGTCCTCTCCGCCATCCCATACATCGAACACATCTACGCTGAAAAGTTTCAAACTTGATAGCCATCCCAAATACCCAGGCCAGATGCAGACAATCATGATTGGTCGACAGCTTATGGATGGGGTATATAAACCCACCTGTCCACCGATGTTGTTTTGTAGAAGGTGTACCAGCTTTCTCTGTACAACATTCTGTGAAGCAACCTGCAGCCACTCAGCTTCCGCCAGTCAAGGCTCTTTGTGTGCCAACTTCTGTTTCTGTTCATTGAAGAACTGACAAATACAATCGTTGTCTCAAAGATGCACAAAGTCAAAATGTGAAGTCTTTCTTAAAATGACAGCTCTCCTACGGCTAAGCGTCAAAATGCAGCTGTGGTGCGAGAACTACGCGAGACGTTGTGATTCGTGAGTACATATCATTTGGCCACCAAGATTCAAAGCTTGTTAACGTCGGGACTGCGTCTAATTTGAAGTTATGATTAAAGCAAAAACTGCAACAGTGAGGTACAAAGGTGAGACACTTTCATTTGGCAGCTGGTTTCCCTCTTCAAGGTACACAAGTTTCGTTCTTTGTAGTTTTTTCGTTTGACGCTTATTTCGTGAGATATTTGGCACTGTCACGATCAATGGACCACGATATATATATATATATATATATATATATATATATATATATATATATATATGACGAATTTTAACACAGTGCTGTGTGACATAGTAGCAACAATAATGAGCATATATATATATATATATATATATATATATATATATATATATATATATATATAGCTCAGTTAAATCACATCTACTCTTAAGGCAACAATATATTCCTTCAGTCAGTATGATGTGTACCAGTGTAGTTCTTATAAGATGGCTAGCGAATAGTTAATCTCCATACAAGTCTCATTTGTAGCATTTATAAAGATGCTGACACCTGAAATACGTGTTTTACGCTGTTGAGGTATTGCACCTAACGATTGTCCTGATGAACATGTTTACCTTCGATCACGATGGTAATGATAACATTATTATTAGGTATCTGAATACTTTTGATCAGATGGAGAGTGTGGAAAATTCGCATAATGAAGACTTTTAATTCTGCTGCTGCTCCCCCACATCGAAAGACTACTTGTATCTCTCAGGGCTGGTCAGTGGTAAGCGTGACCTCTCGTGATAGTGGAGGCCACATGATCGACGGTGGATGGCTGGCAACTGGACACGATTGGAGTCATTTCACTTCCCGTGTCCACTCCAACACATTGCGGATTGTGGCTGCGGCACTTAAGTTGAGTGTCTGTTATAATAATGTTGTTGTACTTG
The DNA here is from genome assembly GCF_023897955.1 of Schistocerca gregaria. Taxonomy (NCBI): domain Eukaryota; kingdom Metazoa; phylum Arthropoda; class Insecta; order Orthoptera; family Acrididae; genus Schistocerca; species Schistocerca gregaria. Next base: position 94,511,199 of record NC_064920.1, on the reverse strand, counting down.
AGCCATTCCTTCTATATGTTACTGCTACTACTACTACGACTACCACTGTCATTACTACTGCACGTTGTGGTACAGCATGACTGAATTTAAAAAAAAAAAAAAAAAACACTTCAGTCTAATTTTTTAGCAATTTCTGTACGCGTTATAACGACATGTTAATATTTTTTCTTGTTCTTTTGTGCTAGTAATATTCCTTTCACAAATATTGTGAATTGATTGTACAAATACACCGATCAACTAACTACAAAGACAGGATTCTTATCTTTGGAGTTTATATATCATCGTTTTAACATCACTTCTGTCAATACTATTCCTACCCCTGGACTCGGTATATTCAGACGTAGTATCGCTGTAACTGTGTTCATGCCAATAATTACCCACTTTGTACGAGAAATCACATTTGTTTTATTGTTTCATAATATTTGTCTCTCTTTTGTATTATTTACATATTACGAAGTGGAAAAGTGGGCGACTGTTTGTATGTAAACCGCAATACCTGCCTTGCGTGAAGTTTACGTAGCCGCCATTGCGGTCATTTCACCGAGATAGTTACAAACTGTAATAATTATTTGGAACCTCCTCTTCATTTAATTGAATGTAATTCCTATTGTCTAGTGCAAGCTAAATTATCGGTTCTGTAACATCCAGATTAACTGAGTTGAGAAAAACACGAAGTTGTCTCTGTTATTCCAAGAGAATAAGACATCCTAGCATTTCTTCATCAATTTAATTTTCCTAGCTCTGACTGTGGTGAGTTAAACTGTCAACAGTTAGGAACACAATTGGTAACGGATCTTTAATATACCCTATGTCTAATTTTATTTCAAAATATGTATAATCCTTGACTGTCTGTTTCTTTCCCATGTAACCAAGCGAGACGTATATGTTAATACTGAAACGCTAATAAAAATTAAAAACTGACAGCTTTATTGAAAATAAGAAACGAGTTAACAGAAAGGAGTATAAAATAAGGAAATCCTATGAAATAATTGTAACGGCTGCAATATAAGGTAAGAAAATGCCCCATTCAGTCCAGCTAGTACTGCTTTCTGAAATTTTTATTTGAGGTTTTCAAGACAGAAAATTTGTTCAGTATTAGAACTTTTAATTTCTACGTAATTATAGTATGCTTCATAAAACAAGGTGTTTTTGTAATTAGGCGCTGGCAGCTTGCAGTAGCAATTAACATATCATCCATACACAAGTATTTTATGGTGTTGAGTTACGCAGAAAGATCCTCTGTCAACTGTTTACCACCTAGTTGTATTACGATGTGGATTCATCAAACAGTATTGTGATGCACTATAACGATCATCAGTTAGAAATTTAGAGTGATGCCTTCTTCACGTAGAGGAACTCCGTATACTCAGGTACCAGAAGACGAATGCGTCACTGAAAATATAAATGACATGATAGCTGTGACGAGTGAAATTACTTCACCGTCTACAAGCGAGGAGATTGCTGGACCTGTTAGTGCAGCAACAGAACCTATTACATTAATTACACAAAATATAAATGCCATTGGTGTTGATTTTATCACAATGGAGCAACAACAAAATTATTTGACTAACGTGGTCGTACAAATTAAAACCGAGGTTGCTAGTCACGTGACCAACATGTTGCGAGCTGATCTGGAGACTATAAATCTTGAAAACACCATAAGAGGTATTCCTCAATATGTAGTGAAAATGACCGAAAACCTTAATACTTTGCTACTAGGGCAACAAGCTTTGAAATTCACGCTTCAACAGGTAATACCCCAAGTACAAGATCTGTCCACTGATCACGAAAAGAAATCAGATGACGTTTTAAACGAAGAGGATGAAATATATTATGGAAAAATTAGAATTAAAATTATAGAAAGTTATGCAGCAAACTACTGTCGAAGTATATGTTCCGAACACAGCAATTCAGTACAAGCTATAGATGAATTAGGACACGTACAACAAGCCTGAACACAATATTTGCCTAAATGGCAAGATAATGTCCAAAGTCACCATAATCACCAGATAGGTAACACAGAAAAAGAATTAAACATGGGAAAGTAACGCGTTAAGAATGACCCATCACAAACAGCTCAGGTGGGTGAGATTTATGATGGTTGTCATAGACCACCGTCCAATGAAAGTACGTAAGCTGATGAAATGCATTGTATCAACCAGTTGCCCCAAAAACCATGAGAGCCAACTTTTTCTGTTGTTCTGCCAGACAAAAGTCTATTCAAAAAAAAACGGTTTCGAAAGTTCGCCCTTATGACGATCAGTAATAATGAAACTGACAGAAACTACAGCGTTTGCGCCGCGGATTAGTTCTCGCAGCTGCACGTGAAATTCTGTAGGCGTGCTACGTCACGGGACGGATACGTCAATTCGATGACGCAAGCAATGACGCGTTTGCTGCGCTACACACGCCACTTAGAGCGGAAACCCAAATGGTTATCATCCACCTGGTTATGACACATCCACGATAAGGACATACAGAGCATGGTATGACGCAGTATACAAACAATGGACCACGAAGTTGAGGTGGACCAATGTATTTTCAAATTGCACATATTCTACACAATGACAGTCATTTTTTGGCATATTTTACTACCAAAAAGGATTAAAGCACTTTATTCAAACTAGTAACTTAAGAAATACTTGTCCTAAGTAAATGTAAGCCAAAGACAGGTGAGAAACATTCGACAGGTTCACGAATTACACTTTACACGCTCGGTTAATGAACACTGAAGACACTCAAATCTATGACAGAACTAATCCAAAGAAAAAGCGAAAAGCTGCTGCTTAACTGCTATGAAATTTATTTCTTCAATACACCGGCCATATTTTGCTACGTAAGTAGTAATGCGATTTTATACATAACTAGGTAAATAAGGATGATCATAAGACCACTGTACCTTTTGGATAATTCTGTAAAAAGGAATGAGATTCAGATGACCCGGTTGAAATAAATATTTAGCTGCAGACTGGTCGGTAGGACGGAATTAGTCGAGGGGACGAAAGAATCGACCTTCCATAAGGAATGAAGTTTAATTGTTGAGAAAGTAAACAGACAAGTATGAATTTTTGTGAAATACATGTACGCAGGAGTGGATACCACCTTAAGTAAGATTCAGGGTAAAAAAGAGTAATATTGTCTATATTAGCTAAAGATTAAATAGCAATGTTCTCAGATATCAGAATGAATGAGTGAGAAATTCAGTGTCAAACATCTATGATAATAGAAATTGAAATTAATAAAATTAGCATATATACCCCCTCCTGAAGTCTTAGTGTTACACTTTCAAGCAAAGTGTTATTTACAATATATGTGTGAAAATATTGAATCGATATTCGCTAGATAAAAGTTATCTTTCCATCTCATGATAGCAAGAATAATGTACTAGGCCCTATAGATACCATTCAACTAATAAAATGCAATCTGATGATTATCTGGTGGTTTATTTTTTGAATATATACAAAATTACTACTTGATGTAGTTGAATGGAAGCAGTGTAAGCCATGTACAGAAATTTCAATATTAGTAGTGTGAATAAAACGTAAGGAGACCCTAGTCATCAGAGTCACAAGGAATGAACGTTACTCAAATTATAAAGATAAAAATATGGAACTTCCGACGGTGCACATAAACTTATGACATTCTAGTGAAAATCTTGACCACAAAATTGATATACCTCGTCTGAGTAATTAAACGTTCAGCCCTGCATGTAGTAGGAAATAAGGAACTCAAGAATTAATGCAAATTTGTAAATAATACTAAGATGCTTGATATGCTTCACAGGCGACTCTGACTAAAATTTTAGATAGAGTGATAAGTTTTGAGTACCACATGACATTTGCACTACTGTTTTTATTTCCATGAACTATTCTGAACATTTATACTTGTATTTCTAATGAGTAAGTCAGTTGCGCTACACTGAAGTAGTTATTAACACATGAATAAATGAAGGGGTAATGTTATGTCAAAATTCCAGTTGGATGTAACAAGATAAATAAGATATATACATTCATATTAATGTGTAAGATTTATTCCCATGGACAAGGAAATAAGTGAAAGGTGGTCTAGAATTCTATGCACAAATCACACACAAATAAATTTTTCTCTCAATGCATCTATCTGTAATCTCTGCAGCTAGAGTTTTATTTATTTCTCCTTGAATGAGACGTTCTACCGTACTCGTTGGTGCTTGCCTGAGCTCTTTCGGAAGTTAGTAATTCGTTACGCTTATCATCTTGTAATAAAGGAATGAGATACATTGTCTTGCTTAGAGTGGTCATCAGAACGCTGAATATATAAAGCTGTGTTCTCGTCTGAACGGAAACGAACACAAAATTTAATCACTTACAATAGTCTAATTATCTGCCAACACCGAGAAAGAAAGCTGCAATTACATGAAAATTTGGCATGCAATATAAACGTACCACGTGAACATTTAGAAGGATGCTAATTAAACTACAGGCGAGTGTCGCCTAAAATCTGTAAAGTGCACCGCAAGTAAGCCAAGGAGGAAGGAATAAAATTTTTATTATACAGTGTAAACAAGAGGCAGATTTACATATAGGCCCACTAGGGACACGCCTACAGGCGGCAGCTGTAGAGGGCGGTTTTTTGCACTGCATTCATTTTATTTTATGCACTGTCTTTATTTTAAATCAGCCGTAATGACAACAATCGAGATACAAGATTAGAAATATCAGTTTACGTGGTGATTGAATGGAAATTCAAACGTGCCATTTCCATCCAGCATCGTGTTTAGGAAATTGCTTACTAATATTTTTCGGTAAGTAAGCTCTCAAGACGACAATTCAGTTGGGAGCGTTGTTATTCCTAGAATACTGTCAGCTGCTATCTTCTTTGCAGAGAGAACAAAGAGACGGCAAAATTAACTTTTTCTGCCTGGTGCGGCACTCTGTGATATGTGCAAAGGGACCCTCCATGTTGTGCTGTTTGCTTACATAAAGACGTTGAAATTACACCATCCTGCATCAACCGCTGTGACAAATATTTTACCATTAAGTATCCTTATCAAATTTGGTGATAATGTCTAATATGTGCTGGAGTTAATTAGATTCTTTTAAAATTCTTTCAGCTCCATCGCTGATAGTTGGATGAAAAGGAGCCGAAGCTATAGCTGTAAGAGCGTAGAAACCATCGTGTGTTAGGCATATAACGTTATAGAGTATGATCGTTTGTATTTAACACACGTAAGCATCAGGTTAGTGAATATCTAATCGATATTAAGTTTTAATTTCCAAGATCATAGCTACCACCTTTTTCGCTTCGGGATATGCGTGTATTTTGTTTCAACAATGCTCTATGGTTATTGAGAAACATGTAAAAGTATTGTATTTATGATCTCAAAGCGGGGGTATTTTCGAAAATAATCAACTCTGCAACAAATACACTCAAAACTGTAGATGGCAACAGAAAAAGGTAGTCATGTGTCCACAGGCTTGCAGAAGTGCTCCCGGGGTACAATACTTCAACCGAAATTTCAAACATGAAATAACTACATAAAAGCCTGAGATACAATTCAGGTGGGCCCAGTAGTTAGAACATGAGTCTGGAGTCCATGTAATGGTTTGTCATGAACCTTCTACTACGGTGAGCAGAACGACAGTGACAAGACATACACAACTGGCCTGAAATCTTAAGTAATCATTTTTGAAACATAAATCGGTATAATTACGTAATCAGTGATGGAGTCTGTAACGCTAACACGGACCACCTTAAACGGCAGTCGATGTCTGCGAGGAATTTTTGAGAAGGTTGTGACCGTGAGATAACCTAACGGGAACGCAGCAATGAATCTGGAATTCGTTTCGGAAACACTGTAGCAGAGTATAACCAAGAGTAAACAGGTGGTTCAGGAACAGACGTTGTCCCAGCACAAAAGCATATTATCTTGGAAGTCAGACAAACATATCGTCAGTGAGATAGCAAACAGTAATGCGCCTCTCGACAACACGCACCATAAATGAACTAGATGCAGCAGTTTATAGAATCAATCACCAATACACATGAAACTAGTAGCAATACTAAACATGGAAGCGCATGAAATGATCCTGGTTTAAATGATGGGGTCTGTTAATGATCACACCACATAACATCAATGCTTGGTACTCAGTGAAAGTGTATTAACCAACTTACATTAGAATAGCTAACACAGTAAATGTTTCTTTCTGAAAGTCGGTTTGAAGCAATGAAACAGAATGCAAATCTAACTACAATGGCTGTTAAGGAACCTTTACATTGCATCATTAACTAACATGCCTACTACATGACGACTCTTAAACTTTCATGGTTTTAAGAACCGTGCTTTTTAACAACGCTACACAATTGTGTATGAGAAATGGTGAATATTCTCAACAGTAATTATTAATTAAGTAATCCACAACTCACTATAGCTGTTTAAACAACAAATGCGCTTTGAGAAGTAGTCTTTCAGCCTGCTCAAAATATTGTTGGCTGTACAAATGTCAACAGAACACTTTCTCAGGAAATGAACACTAATAAAACTTTGTAATTCTGATCGACATGCGTAGATGCACCAATTAATATTTTTTTCACTTGAGATCAACTTTACTGTTTTCAGACAGCTTTTCAAGTAAAGCAATTTTTTTTAAGAAAATGACCGCAGACTGATTTAAAAACACACTGGAAGTGGAGAATTTCTCAAACAATAAAACTGAACTTTAAGCACTATAACTCCTCACATTAAAAACCAATCATAGCTATTTTTACCCAGCTGCCAAATAAGTCGTTTCATAATTAAGTAATACGCTCGAAATTAAATTCATTAGGACAGGATTTCTGTCCACGTTTGTGAGTTGGGATAATCACGGCAGTAAGACAGAGCTTTTAGCAACACCCCGATAATTTTTAAAAATAATCAAATTTCACAAATATCTGGTCCATTTGCAGAGTGCCAAATATAAACTATTTAGTGGTAGGCTGGTGTTACTAGTGGCGTAATTTGCAGTGGTTATTAATATGGGGAACATGGCCATGCAGTCATGGCAGTTCTGTTGGCATCGCCCTGTTACAGATCTTCTTGGCGTCTGAACTGTATTTTTATAGGACCAAAAGCAATGCCGTGACAATAGTTTCATCAAATTCAGCATCCGAGGCCAATAAATACTGCCCTTAAGCCCCTCTGGCCCCAAACCACCAGGAATATGAGCCACAATAGTATGCTACTGCTTGCGAGATGTTAACCACAGCACTGCTCTGCGCAGAATCCTTACCCATCACAAAGGACGATTTTCCACTTGCTAGCCAACCACATCTTTTCCCCTCCGCCAGCCTACTTCCGTAGCTTCGGGGTTTCCACACATCTTTTATATTCAACCTCGCTTTCCTACCTATGCATCAAGCCAATTACAGCACATTATATGACAATCATTCCAGAAATTATTTAAATCCACAAGCACAGTTTAAACAACGTCCTTCAAAGAGTTCACATAACTGAAATATGTATACATGTCAAAGAATTTCCATGACAGATACATCACTCTACACATCGGTACAAATACAAAACGGGTCAAAATTAGGTGTTATAATTCCTTAATTACATAAATAATAATATAATAATAATAAATTACACTAATTGGACAACAGATTATGAGAGTTCATTAATGAACCTGGTAACGAGGCTAGCACAAGTGGCTGACTTGTAGAGAACAAAGGACCCCTTGTCTCAGGGGGTGGGGGAGGGGCGGGATCGAGACCGGAAGGAGAGAGGGGTTTGTTCTCATCGCATCATGTGGTCATGATCAGTGGCAGAGGCAGTTGACACCAGCAGCTAAACGTAGACCACTGTTCGATTACAGGTCCTTTTCAAGGTCATTTAAATGCAAAATAGCTTGCGGGCACCATAGCTAAACTACTGTGGACACCCCAACCAAATTCATTTTGTCATAACGCTGTTCTGAGATTTCGTTATTTTTCCTATTTATTATTATTAAACCATGTGCTAATGTATTACCAAAGGAAAATTAACGCATCACTTATACGCAGTCTTCAGTTAATAATGCTCAGCAGCATTTATGTTTTGTGTGAATCACTCCCAAAATTATTTTCGTACCTGATTTATTTCTAGCTTAGGAATAAGGAGCTATAAATTTTGGGTCTACTGCTAACCTATGTATGATTCAAGGTAGCATAAAAATCTCACAATCTTCTGCCATAAAAGTACTAATGTGAAAAAAATGAATTTGAGTATAATTGTCAACGTGTATGTGGGAAACTATTTTTAGAATTGTGGAGAATGTTGGGAGAACTTTTCTATACATGTATTACATCGGTAGGCCCTAAATGCAGTTACGCCCCTGTGACTCTATAGAGAACCGTTACGGCGGGGCCCTTTGTGAAACGGACATTAGACTGAGGAGCAAAGCAGATGGCGTTTAACTCGGCTATTAAAGCTGCTTAGCAGTGCGGTAAATGAGGAAGCCGTTGGCTGTATATCATGGCCTGCTCTAGTTAATTAAGATTTAAGTAATTACTTCAGCAGTTAATCATCACTGCTAAGCGCTTCCAACTTGGAGATATACGGCCTCAGTTAAAAGCCGTTCTGTGTGCGACTTGTGTTACAGCTTCCTCTGTTACTCGAGATCGATCGACTGTTATGTCCATAGAATAACACTGAAGTGTGCATAATCTCGTGCTGACTTAAAACTATATGCACGGGATGTTCTTATTACTAGAATCCTAATAAATTCTAGATTTATCCAAAACCCTTAATGTCTCCCTAGTGGCGGAACGTCTTCGACTCGTCTTTTAAAAGGAGTTGATACCGAGTTCTCCTGAAATGCTTTTCTGCTAAAGTTTAATGAAACTTCCAACGCCTTTGCATAGAAAAATTCCTAATGAATCGAAGTAAAATTATATGGCCACATTTAAAGGAATATCTGCATTTGAGTAACGCTTATGAAGCAAAATTATTGATCAATCATGGAAGGTGTTGAACAGAAAGAATTTTTGGGAGTTTTTAAACTCCTACCATGTTGTCGAACAATAGTCTCATTACAGGAACTGTAACAAGAATAATTATCTAATTATATTTATGTTCTGGTATGTAACGAATGTATTATATTTAAAGAGTTTACTTTATTACTTTGCTAGACGTACCCATCATTGACAAATGTAGCCTGCGTATTAATATATGTCGACGCGAAGATAGAGTAGAAATAATTTTTGGGTGGTCAAAGCGTAGTATGCATTTAGTTAGAATCAACCGGAAATTAGCAAGTGACTTTTTCATCCTGTACTACACATTCACGAACTAACGAAACTTTCATACTACACGTTTTTCCTCTCGTATTCCAAACTCTTCATCTCAGGGTAGCAGTTTCAACCTAGTTTTCGATGTATTCCAATCTCTGTCTTCCTTTATTGTTTTACTCTGTGTAGCTTATGGCGCAACACGTTCTACCATAGTGTCCCTTCATCTTGTCAGTGTATGTTCTTTATTTTGCCGAATGTGTGAAGAAGCTCTACATTCTTTATCTTTTCAGTCTACATTATCTCATCATCTTTCGAGTTATCTACGGCTAAGGCCATTTGACTCTTCTCGTTTTCCACTTCTTCCGATCCTGACAGTCTACTTCTTGTAGTCCTCTGGCGTCCATCGCGTTTCGGATCTCTCGACTTCTGCTCTCTCTGGGTCGCCACCTCTCTCATCTTTCCACTGGGATCTGCTGCCACACTTTTTTTTTTGGCCATCCTTCCCTGATATCCACACCACTTTAGACGCCTCACCCCTGTGACGTCTATTATTCATTTATTGACATCCACAGGCTCTCTTGTTTTTGTTCGTGTTCGGTTCACGGGTCAGTTACCAGATGCTACAACTTCGTTTGCAAAAGTATACCTCTAGTTTAAGCAAATCATTCCTCCGACGCTTGTATTTTACCAAGGTTTCTGTTCCACACGTAATAATGTTTTCAACAACTGATGGATATGTAACTTGTTTCAACCTTTTAGTTAATTTGTTATTACAAAGGACAGAATTCAGTTGTAGTACGTCCATCCAACAGTGCCCTATTTAATTATTTATGTCATCTTAACTTTTTCCATTCGAAGCCATCATAACCAACAGATACTTAAAAAGACTTATTCCCTGATCATACTGGCTCGCAGCTCCATATCTTTCATGGTACTGTCACCAGCTTTCGGATATTCGGTTTTGGTCATGCTTGTACTGAGGCCCCCATCTTTGATACTCCTCTTTTGCTTCCGAGGCACATACTCAGGCCAAAACCTCCAGGTGCAAGGCACTCAGGTCAGTACCAAACTTTTTATGCCAATAGAGTATCAACCAAAACTCCGATTTAGTTCGTATTGCGTGCTGTCGTCCAGAAGAATGGACGTTAACGATAATCATAAACAACAACAAAACCACCACAGAATAGCAAAACGATGTCTGTGAATAACTGTGACTTCCATGAATAACGGTCCCGTGTTCAAACCCTATCACAGACAATTTTTTAACGGTTTGCGTGTGAAACTCTTATATGTGAGAACTTTTTCGTGCTAAGTAAAAACTCTTTGGAGTTTGTAGGAATGCTCTTCTTGCAGTCTGCTCTTGTTTCATTTGTTGAAAGTATAAAGTGTACACCTGTATAGGTAGGTGTTGTGTTCTATTGGACCTGTGCGACAGAACAGACACCACTCGTAGTAAAGCACAGCGACTGTTGTGTGTGTACAACAACGGAAATAACTGAAGATGAGAGGAAGTGTGCAGCGTTCCTACTGGAGATCAGTGACCAATGTAAAGCGTCGAGAGTCCCATAAGAGAAAATGTTAGATGTCGACGACCGCACGCCAGGTGGAGCGGGATCGTTCGTATGTGACCAAGTGATTGTAGTAGAGACGACATCTACAATATCGCCACCAGGAGGATTCTCAGGAGATGGAAACGATGAAATGCCACAGGGGGAGAAAAGGGTAATATTTTACTCAAGAAAAGAGAAAATGGAATTGCCCAGATATTAGCTTAAAGCCGAAGCCAACCAAACCATTTGCACATCGCTCGATGCCTGCAATGAAAAGCTGATTTCGCAATAATTGCTTCCGCACGGAGTATGTTGTAGGAACGCAAACGGCAGTGAGAAAAGTAGAGAGTTAATATCTGTGAAAGGGAACTACAAAATATTACAATGCGTGTTATGGAGATCTTCAAACACCGCCAGGAAGGTCGATGTCTTCATGACGAAAACATCAAATAGTGGACGAAAGCAATAGCGAAACAGTTAAAATTTCCCATGATTTGATGCCAGTGACTGTTGGGCCTTGCGCTGGAAGCGTAGAAACCGTATTCTAAGCCGTAAAGTCAAATCTTTTGTTGTAGTGAAAATGTACTAGAACAGAAACGAGATCCAGAAAACGATAGAGTAGTAGCAAGAAGCAACTCGTGGGCTCATGAGAGCCTACGCAGACGCAAATATCTACTACAACGACGAGAACAGATGTAACAAAGGAGATGTCTATGGGCCGCACTCTTGCAACTGAATGTTGTAAAGGCATTGTAGGAGTGGTACAGTCCGTTCCAACGATACAGTATACGTACACAGCTACTCTATTACTTTTTGAGGCGGGAGAACTTCCTCCAAAGCTCTTTGTTGTCGTTCAAGATCCTCGTCAGTCCATGTGTGTGTGTGTGTGTGTGTGTGTGTGTGTGTGTGTGTGTGTGCGTGTGTGTGTGTGTGTGTGTGCGTGTGTGTGTGTGTTGGTGGGTGGGTGGGTGGGTGTGTGGCGGGCGAGGTGGCACTTATTATTAATTTTATTATTACAACTGTTAGTTTTATTAGATTATTAGTATTGATATTATTATTCTATTTGCCTCTCGGAGATCCAAATCTGGGACTGTCCGGAATGTTTTACCAATGGGCAAATTATCATGACACGTTTTCAGTTAGAAGCCACATCTCTTGTGGCTACACGCTATATTTCCATTTCCTTGCGCACCCTCATGTCGTTGGTCTCCGCTGATTCTTCCGTCTTTGAGGGCAGTCTCTTATCGCCAAGTCAAGAAAGTGCCCTAAACTTCTGCCCGCGTCTTCGGCCTCTTCCACGAGGCTGAATGAGAGTGACTTCTTATGCCGGGAAGACCTCGGCCGCTATTGCTGACGGTTTCTATTCAACATTTAAGCAGTATTGAAATTCGAACCCGGGATCAAGGACGTTTCGATTAGTAATTAAAAACGCTGCCACTGGACTACAGGGTCTGCAAGAAGGATACTATCTGCCTCACATACTCCTTTAGATGTACGTGCAGAAGGCTCAGGATCTGTGGTGCCGAAGTGCACGGGTATAGGGATTCAGTTAAGGGACCTGTGATGCTGATGATCGGGTCGTGGCAGCAAATGATGAAGGCGATATATCTGTTTTGTCCGTCGGTGTAACACATTGAACGCTAAATAGTAATTAAAAAAATGGTCCAAATAGCTCTCAGCACTATGCGACTTAACTTCTGAGGTCATCAGTCACCTAGAACTTAGAACTAATTAAACCTAACTAACCTAAGGACATCACACACATCCATGCCCGAGGCAGGTTTCGAACCTGCGACCGTAGCGGTCGCTAGGTTCCACACTGTAGCGCTTAAAACCGCACGGCCGCTCCGCCTGGCAGATAAAGGGATTTATATAACATAATATACAATGTATTCGATATTAAACACACGAACTTTGTAACATTGACTATTTCTGCTTTCTGTCGTTCCACTAGTTAAGAGTATTCACTATCAGTTGCAGTAACACTAGTGCCGAGTTAGATTTATGAAGTTTTCGCTGCAGTGTTGTCCAGACGCTGGGTTTGTTCAGAGAGTAGATAATTTGAAGACAATCACAGGCGGAGCTCTAAGTGTGCTGGATTACCAAGATGCGGTGACCAATTACCGAATGACGACAAAAGAGGTCCTGCTCTGAAAAAAATTGTACCCCATAACCCATACCAACAGTCATAGCAGTCGGCCCGTGTTGCGAACGACAGTCAAGGTAGTATCCCACCGATGCCTGGAGCGCCTCTATACAGGTCTTCGCTAGACCCAAGGGCCTGGAATCTCATTGAATGGAGCGGAAATGTCTTCAGTCATGATTTCTGCTTCGAACTGATGCCCGATGAAGAGCGACGACGGGTCCGAAGACGTCCCGCACAGCGCTGTGATGCCAACCTGTCTGTCCCTCACCATGCCGACAGCTATGGTGATGGTCTGGGGTGCCATTTTATTTCATAACTGGATCGCTGTGATTTTCATTCACGTTAACCTTACAACACAGCGGTAAGTATACGATATTTCTACTTCCGATTGTGTTGCCCTCCCCCCCTACAGTGAGTGTTCCTACGGCTTATCTTCGAGCTTGCCAAACTCTGAACTGCCTATCACGGTCGTAGGATCTATCCGAATGTTTGTAGTATCATGGGCAAGCCCCTCCAACCCCTAGGGATATTACCATATGGTGCGCCAATTGGCACCATATCCAATAACTCTCTCAGTGAATACCAAGATAAATAATTGGTTGAATAAGCGTTACGGACTTGCTCAATTTGTGAATCTCTTTCTCTTGAATAAATCATCCAGTTTCCTGAAATAGTAATCATCTCTTTGTTTGTACATGTACATCTACTGATTTCCTTCGCACTGGGATGATTCCTTCGTGGTGCGTTTGTTTTAGAATGTATGTTTCTATCACCAGTGATCTGTAACGACACATTTATATCAACAGGTGGTAACACAGTTTATTATGAAGTTCAAAAACTTCGAACTGATATCGCAGAAGTTGGCCGCCCGTCTCCAAAATCCGTTCGGGGCACTGAGGAAGTGCATGTTAAAAAATGACTACGCTATAAATCGCTGATATCTCTGCATTGAGGCTCATCGTGCATACCGGCAGTCCAATAGTTCAGTTTTACTGTGATACGTATTAATAAATCTTCAAATTTTAGCTATTAAACACTCCTTTTTGTCACACATTTTCACTCTACGCTTATTGCTCGGTGTCAGAAAAAGTAGACGACCAGCCAAATTCGAAGAAATCCCTCGGAAGATTTTGTACTTTGTAATACACATTGTTTACATCTGTTGATACAAATCTATCGATACATATGCCTGGTGGCAGGAATATATGAGTACATTCTGAGACCAGGGAAACGACTGACCACCACGGACTTACCCGAATGCGGCCATAATCAGTATATGTGATGTACCTGTACAGACAGACAAATGGTTACTATTTCAGAAAAAATAATGGAAAATAAAAATACGCGTAATATTCTATTTACTTATTTAGGTTTAATTGTTGCCAAGAAACTTCAACGTTGCTGCTAAATGTTCACCTCACTATTCGAAGACTGCTTTACGAATCTTTGAGTTGCTTTCACTGAGTTTTTGTGACAGTGGTAGCAGGTTATCAGCTGGCAGATCTTCATTTCATCCGCTTCAGCGAAGTATTTTGTTCGTTTCTACATTTTCTCGGTCGAGTAAGCCTTCGCAATTCTGTACAGTTTCAGAATATATTCCAGCCATTAACCAATTAGGTGAACTACAGACGGCCAAAGCTACAGATTCCACATGTTCTGGAGCCAAGAGAGGTATTTTACTTAATACTCTACATAATAGCAAAGGCCTTTTTCACTATATGCTAGCTCTAGAATGTCTGTAGTCACAAACTCTCATGAAACATTGACTATTGAATGGGTAATATTAACTTGAATGGTAAAGCTTGAGCAGCTCTAAAAACATGTGGCACGCTCAGTCTTCTTCCTGGGAGAGACGTCTTTTCGTGCCCTGCTGCTGCGATTTGCATCTGTGAAATCTGTAACTCCACTGGCTACGAAGACTGCTTCTTCTGATACTCTTCTAAATGCTCCAAACTGCGACAACGAGGAATCAGCAGTCGTCAGTAAAGCAACAATAAGCAGCCATTGATATAGTTACAATAATACCCGCAAATATTCCGTGGAGGTTCGATATGAATGTAGGAGGGTTCGAACTTTAATAGTGGCAACTATTTATTTATAGCTCATACAAAATAGATACCCGCTTCAAAGTTTTACTGCCTTAAAAGTAGTCACCAGCGTTATGTATAACCCTTTGCTAGCCAAGTGTAAGTCGTAGGATATTCTTACCAGTGCAAGTTGTGTTGACAGTTCGAGCGGCGCAGTCTATTGCCCGACGAATTTGTGGCAGTCCTGACGCGAATGCCGTGAAGTGTTTTCTTCAGTTTAGAAACAGAGTAGAACTCACGAGGGCTTAAATCAGGGGAGTGCAGTAAATGGTACAACACTTATCAGCCCCATCAGTCAAACAAATCAGTAACAGCTTGCACTGTACGTGTTTGAGCATTGTGCTCCAAAATGATGGCCAAGTCTTGCAGAAAGTGTCATCACTTCTGTCTCTAAGCTGGTCGTAGGTTGAGTTCCAAAAATGAACATCATCCTACGTCTGACAGTATTTCTGTTTAATAAATGTTGTATCTTGTGGTGTCTTTTGTTACTAGTAAACTTCAGTATGAGTCCATTTTGCATCACTTTTCCATTATCGTCCTTAGTCTTGAGCACATATTTTACTATTGGAAAGTTTATATGGGCTGTGAATGCATTTTCTGTGATACAATAAGACTGCAATTTACGTGATTCACCAAAATCTTAGGATATGTTGAATGTGAATACTATGTATCTGATAAAATAACTGGATGTTTGCAGTGTTTAGAAAATTAAGTAGTCAACAATTAAAAATTATGAAAATAACGCCAGGGGAATGTGAAACTACAGGTCGTTGCCGGATGTAACCCCAGTCTTACATGGAAAATATATTTTTCTGAATTGTAGTCCAAATGTGTCTGAAATCTTATGAGACTTAACTGCTAAGGTCATCAGTCCCTAAGGTTACACTAAATTATCCTAAGGACAAACACACACACCCGTGTCCGAGGGAGGACTCGAACCTCCGCCGGGACCAGCCGCACAGTCTGTTACTGCTGCGCCTCCAGACCGGTCGGCTAATCCGGCAGGGCGAATTGTAGTCACGAAATAAACAATCACTTATTCGACAGTGTAGAACGTATTAGCATATTCCAGCAACTTCTACACGTTCTATAGTTCAAAATTATTTAAAAACAGACAGAACTGACCTTTAGTTCTCTAAGATATGCTAACTCAGCAATAAATAGCTTTCTTAAAATAGATATAGTAACCTAGCGCGAACATGCAGGAAAGGAATTAGGTGATACACAGAAAGAACGTAGTGCAATGTGTATGCGGCTATCAGGAAAAGAGAGTTTACTTTATTCTCTGAGCTAAAAGGAATGGAAGTAACATACTGTATACGCCACGTAACGATTGAGAAGGATAAGGTAGGTTTCTTGATTACTCTTGAAAAACCAAATTACGTAATTTGAAAACAGCCTTTTCTCTGAACCACAGTTCCTTTAACAAGTGCCACTTACTTGTTTCCATTCAAATGTTTGACGCTGTCACGTTGAATACACAGGCCCGCGAAAAACCGAGTACGTCCTTTACTAAAGCAATTCCTTTCCCTTCCGTAATATGAATTTTGTAAGGTTCCCTACCCGAAGAACAGCCCTTAACAATCGGTCGGTCGAAAATTCTACAAGTAGTCTCCTTTCTGGACAAACTAGTCTCCCAGACAACGACAGACTGTTCCTAATTTATACGAACAACAGCGGAATGTTCAGATTCTGCAGCTTTCTTTCATGAACATAAAATGGTTTTCTCCAAGTGCTCGTTTTTTGCTGCATTTAATTCCATTGCATCTGGCGTCGTCTTAATAATAATTAAACACAGATTCAGGAAAATCCCATCTGCCACTGATAAACGGATTGAAGGAGTTCTCATCGTGGTGTAAAAGCTGAGGTAAGCGATATCCGGTGGCTCTTACATCTGCTAGATTCTGTGCGTATCACATAAAACAGTAACGATGAGGGCGTGAAGTGATCATTGGAAACATGTCAGCGACTGTTTTGAAAGGTCAAGATCAATTATCAACACTGCAAAGCTTGGTGAGACACAGCTCTAACTGCAGGCCACGGTCTCTCATTTCCTTCCAATCTGTCAACCAGCTGACCGAAAGGAAAGAACGGTAGGTTAACGCCAGATTGAAAACAGATAACTCCAAGTTTAAAAGATTATACGGTTCGCAGTCTTACACACGTGTACAAACTTAATGAAACATGAAGATCACTGTCGTAGAGTAATCCTAGAGTTTTCTAAAAAACGCGTTTCAGGTACGAGAAATACAATTTGTTTTTATGCCTGTTTATAGTTGTCTATACCTCCGCTGACATTAAGTTCAGGTTGAACTTATCGATTTACTTTCAGAGTAGCTGCTTATGGTGCTAAAAGTGGCATTACACCCAGAATAAAGAAAAGTGTGAAGTTATTCACATGAGTACTACAAGAAATCAGTTAAATTTCGATTACAATATAAGTCACGCCAATCTGATGACTGTAAATTCAGCTAAATACTTAGGGATTACAATTACAAATAATCTAAATTGGAACGATCACATAGATAATACTCTGGGTAGATCAAACCAAAGACTGCGATTCATTGGCAGAACACTTAGAAGGTGCAACAGGTCTACTAAAGAGACCGCTTACACCACGCTTGTTGGCCATATTCTGGAGCACTCCTGAGCGGTGTGGGATCCACATCGGGTTGGACTGACGGATGACATCGAAAGAGTACAAAGAAGGGCAGTTCACTTTGTATTATCGCGAAACAGGGGAGATAGTGTCACAGACATGATACGTGAATTAGAGTGGCAATCATTAAAACAAAGGCGTTTTTCGTTGCGATGGGATCTTCTCATGAAATTTCAATCACCAGTTTTCTCCTCCGATTCCGAAAACATTCTGTTGCCAACCAAGTACATACGGAGAAATGATCATCACGATAAAATAAGAGAAATCAGGGCTGTCACAATAAAATTTAAGTGCTCGTTTTTCCCGCTTGCCGTTCGAGAG
This sequence comes from Schistocerca gregaria, assembly GCF_023897955.1. Lineage (NCBI taxonomy): Eukaryota > Metazoa > Arthropoda > Insecta > Orthoptera > Acrididae > Schistocerca > Schistocerca gregaria. The sequence continues at coordinate 94,493,205 of NC_064920.1, read as the reverse complement.
TGGAATGGTAGAGAGACAGCTTGAAGGTGGTTCCTTGTACCCTCTACCAGGCACTTTACTGTGAATAGCAAAGCAAACACGTAGATGTAGATGTAGCTACGAATCACTTGGCAGCCACAGATAACTGGGGGAAGAAGAGTCGCAAGCTTATTTGCGCACAGCTTTATTGGAAGAATAGAGATAGTGGAGATTGCAAATTAATTTTGAGAAGACGAAACATGTATGTTGTGGACAGGATAAAAATAGCTTGGATGTTGGTGAACCTCAAATAAAAGTTTTTAAACAGTTGAATTATCCTGTCACATGATGGAACATTCGCGAGACATATCCAACAATGGACCAGGAACGGAATGATACCTATCCAAAAATTATATCCTATACCTCTTTACTCAAAAATGAGTTTAAAGGTTAAATTACGATTATACAAATCCATCCTGGAACCGGTATCAAGTTTGGGAATGAGTGGCGGGAACACACTGAAACAAGTAAAGAGAGACTTCAAGTTGCAGAAATAGACCGCCTGAGGAGAGTATGTAGTATTTCCCTTCTTGATCGCGTAAGAAATTAGGACATAAGGGAAAAGACGCAGACCCATTATAAAATTAGTGACAGAATAGAAGACAGGCAGTCTGGAAAGTTAGGGCGTGACAAAAGAATGGCAACCACCAAAGACAAGACCACGAAAGAGGCACTCAAAAAGTGATGGAGAGGAGAGCAGTGGAAGAATACGACGACAAATGCCGCAATCGACGCGTTTACCGACACAGCGACAGGATGCAGCGAAAGGTGTAGGACGCACGAGGAAAACAAAATAAGAATCAAATTACGGCCTTTGTTGGATAACCGTAGACTTTATTTGGCCATTAGTACCCGATTTGCCTGAGTTAGTTCGCTTTCTTTTCCTCCTTTCTTCCTCCGACGTGTGTTACTCGAACAGGTGGAAGGAAAGCAGATGAGAGGTGAAAGTCCCTTTGACAGCGCGATCGTTACAGACGGAGCACAAGATGTAATTATGAATGGATGTGGAAAGAAATCGAGAGTGCCATTTTCAAACCAACCATCCCAGTATCTATCTGGAGAGATTCAGGGAAATCACGGAAAGCTCTAATTTGGATGGCTGGACGAGAATTAGAACCGCCGACCTCGTGAATGCGAATCCTGTGGGCTAATCACTGCGCCATATCGATAGGTGTGTTATCTGATTCCAGAAGTGGCAAATGTGTGTGTTATTTCGTGATGCTCAGTTTAAATGTTACGTTTATCGTTATTTTCATTTTTGCTACTGCCCATTACTTTCGCCTTTCTTCTGTTTATTTTCAATCTGTAGTTTACACTTATGGGACTTTTTTTCTATTTAATACATCTTGTACTTTCTCTTTCACATTTATTGAAGATGGCCATGTCATCTACGAATCTTATCACTTATGTTCTGTCACTTTATATTTTAATACCTGTACAGAAACTTCCCTTTATTTCCGTATTTGCTTCTTCGATGTATAGAATAAACAGTAGAGACGTAAGATTACATCACTGCCTTACACCCACTTCGTCGTCTTTCAGTATTATGTTTCGATCTTGAATCTTGAACGTGTTGTTTATTACCCGTTTTTTCATATAGTGTACTCCTGTTTGTATTATAGATTAGAAAATCTTCCACCATTTTACTTTGTGGAACACCTTTTCCAGGTCAAGAAGTGTGCCTGGATTTTTCAGAGTCTTGCTTGCATTATCAAGCACGGTATGAGAGCTACCCTTGTGAAGTACACGAAGGAAGGAAAAGAGTAGATGTTACGAGCAAAACCCACGTTCTTCTTAAGTAACGTGACCTGGAAGGCTATGTATGTTGACGACGAAACTCCTGTAATACTTTGAAGAGCCAAGTCCTGTGTGTGGACGAGGACATAGGTCGAAGAGAGAAAATAATGGAGCCGCGGTCCGGTTGCAAGAAGATGCACACGGAATTTTCCGCTACGCTTACTGTGCAAACGCTATGGAGACAAGAGAGCACTTTGCAATGTAGAATTTTGCAGCATAATAAGAACATTTAATATTTTTCTAGATCAGTGTGTGAGGTTTTACTAGCAATTTCCTGAAATATGTAAAAGCGTTTGTCAGAGGCTTTGTGATAGGTAAATATGGAGGACGGAACATTAATTTTCCAGCCCTACATTTTGATACAAAGCTGTAGGTCTGTACATCTCCGACGTAACACCGTTGTTGCTCCTACGTTATCATGGAAAATAGACTGGTCGCAGGCTGAATGTATTAAACAGTATTAAAAGTGGTTTATTATTCATAACTATCTTATCCTATTTGTTTAATCAAACCAGTGACCAGTCCTTCCCATTCATATTTCACTGCATACATCGAGAAAAATTTCAGATGATTTTTTCTATTTGCCCATATTTTCGAAATCAGAATTTAATTATAACTGTGGAATGCTCCAAATACAAATATACCAAGGCCGAACTTAACAGCGGCGAACATCGGAAATCGTCACACCACTGCCGACAGCAGAAATACACAACATGATAAAATATCTCCAGCAGCTAGTAACACCAGCTTTGTTTAGTTCTCAAGACTTGATTCCTTACACACAGTTAATGTTACCCTGTTATAGGATTTATATGGCCCTAAACATATATCTAAACGATTAAGCAATCGACAATCAATTTCTTTTCCTGACGCAGCTTCCTATTAAAAGGACGAAATAGAACGGTAAAGGGGTTCGAGCAAATATTACTCCGTCAATATTCACTTTATCTGTCAATATAAACCAAAGGGTCTGCAGCCCAAAACAGGCAAATATTTGCAGAATAAATCCTGAAACCTATTAAATTTCGGGAATGAAAACTAAAGTTTTAATTTCTTCTACTTTGAGAATGTAAAAAAAAAAAAAAAAAGTAGTCTGACGAGAATTGGTTAGCAAAGTCAATCATTTAGCAAAACCATAAATTTACTTACTGTTAATTTAAAGGTATCCGCAGATGTGTAAAGCGGAGATTGAGGGGGAAGGAAGGAAAGGAAAAGAACTGATTATATCAGCTGCATCGGAACTTTATACGGAATCGTTGGCGAATAGTGAAATCGTGTGCCGGACCGGGGCTCGAACGTGAGGTCTTCTGATTAGAAGGTAGTTGCTTTAAGAACTGTTCCATCCGGAGAAAATGCAAGGATTATCTCCGTACGCTCTCCGGCCGATCCACATTCCCACGTAGCGCCATCTAACAACAGTCAAAGTCTATGTCCTCCACGCTCGATAAATTTTACGATCCCGCAGGTGGCCTCACATAAATGTCCATCAGACATGTCCGAAAAAACGTACACGACGCATTTATATAACTGATTCGTCTCGATGGGCAATGAATCAACAACATTCAGTCCGGATGCATAAAATTTTTTGACCTACGGCAGACATCTTAAATTTGCGAGCATGGACGACGTGGACAGAACCAGCAGGCGGGTGTGGCTGGGTGGGAATGTGACTCAATAGGGGACTGGGCCAAGATAGTCTGTGCATTTGCTGTAAACACAGTGTCCAGATGCTGTAGTGGACCACGCAACTGCTAGTAAGCCGTAGATCCCACGTTCAAAGCCCGGCCCAGCACACACTTTCACTCGTCACAGCCAAATCCCCATAAATCCATGATGCAGATGTATCATAAGTTCCTTCCTCGTCTTTCCCTTTCCCCACTCTCCACCTTCAGTTTACATAACATAGACGTAAATTTCCCAGTGACGCTCGCATATGGATCAATAGGTTTCGACCGACCAGCCGTGTCATCTTGTGGCATGGGCGTCATTGGATGCACGATGGAGTGGCAGGTGGTCAGCACACTGCTATGTCTTGGAACCGCACTAATCTGTCGAGAACTCCTGAGCTGGGACCTCACTAGTGCGGGTGCACGCTCTACCCGTTCCCACACCTTGGAAAATTCCTTGGCAATGCCAGTAATCGAACCTGGGTCCCTTGCACAGTAGTTACCTCAACTGACCACGCAGCTACATTCGTGGACTTGCCTACGTTAACCACACACAAAGCAATAAAACTGGTCACAGTGACATGTACTAGCTGAGTAACTAAGTAACCTCTGTCTCCGGCAATGACTATACAGGGTGGTCCATTGATAGTGACCGGATCAAATATCTCACGAAATAAGCAACAAATGGTAAAACTACAAAGAACGAAACTCGTCTAGCTTGAAGGGGGAAACCAGATGGCGCTATGATTGGCCCGCTAGATGGCGCTGCCATAGGTCAAAGGGATATCGACTGCGTTTTACTAAATAGGAACCCCCATTTTATTACATATTCTTGTAGTACGTGAAGAAATATGAATGTTTAATTTGGACCACATTTTTTGCTTTGCGAAAAAATAGGAGAACTGGTGTTTCTCTGAAGGGTATCGTACACAAGAGCTCATTAAGTTGTGTACCTAAGGCTGCAACATCAGAGTGTGAAATAAGGCTCTTCACTATTAAATGTTAATCTATATGTGGGTACAGTTGTTAATGGATTTAGTTTAAAGTAAGACACAATAAGCTAAGCCGGAGGGAGTAACACGCAGAAACTGAAAGCAAGGTAATGTATTACTGCTACAATGAGCTGACAATGCCGGTTGAGAACTGACAGTTTCTGTTACTATAACAACTCATTCCCGGTAAGAGGGGGCACTTACAAAGTGACGGGTTTCTTCGATGGGTGACAGGATATTCAGATTCCTTCCACGTAAATATTCGGGTAGGTGGGTTTCACTGACAGGTCGTCAATGAGAGACAATAAATAAGATATGTCCGTTATGCTGCTGCTACATAACAGACCAGGTCCGTTACAGCATCCATACCTATACGCATGCGTACTCATACTGAATGCGTTTTTCTAATGTGGCATACCATGTTTCCATTAGGTAGTCGTTTGATTGCCCCCCCTCCCCCTTTGTTGTTACCAAGGCAAGAAATGTTGGTTTAACCTCCATACATTCACCTCATTGCATGCCTAGTCCTCACAAAATAAATTTCAGTAACAGCACTGGATTTCGTTGGAGTATAGCTAATTCGTACCAGAGGAAGTAAACCATATCCAAATTCATAATTTTAATTAAATTTTCTTATCATGAGAGTACCGAAACGTGACCTGTTTTCATCGTCTAAAACCATTCAAAAGCTAAGATCGCACAATTTTTTTTCTTTTAGACACACGGTCTTATTTGCCATCTTCAGGTCTTAAACATTTTTATTGTACATAATGTTCATTTTACGCTGGACCTTACGCACAAGATTTCAAGTCGATAAAACGCAGCACGTTATAGCGATAAAAAACGTTTATACTGTGCTGAATTGTACCCACTTCACATCTTGTGCATCATGTTCAGTGAAAAATGATCGTTTATTGCTAAAAAAAAGTTTAAGGCTGGAAGGTAACAGTTTAGACTGTTGAAACTGGTGGTCTTGAATGAAACCTATTTTGTGCGGTATTGACTTTTGAATGGTTTCTAATAAGAATTTTAAGAGTGCAGCGAATATGGTGTGACACATGCACTATCCAATCAACAATATCCTAAGACACCTATGTGAGGCGGAATTGACCACTAGGTGTACGAGAGATCGACACACCAACATACACCACTGGCCATTAAAATTGCTACACCACGAAGATGACGTGCTACAGACGCAAAATTTAAGCGACAGTAAGACGATGCTGTGATATGCAAATGATAAGCTTTTCAGAGCGTTCACACAAGGTTGGCGCCGGTGGCGACACCTACAACTTGCTGACATGAGGAAAGTTTCCAACAAATTTCACATACACAAACAGCAGTGGATCGGCATTGCCTGGTGAAACGTTGTTGTGATATCTCGTGTAAGGAGGATAAATGCGTACCATCACGTTTCTGACTTTGATTCAGGTCGGATTGTAGCCTATCACGATTGCGGTTTATGGTATCTAGACATTGCTGCTCGCGTTGGTCGAGATCCAATGACTGTCAGCAGAATATACAATCGGTGGGTTCAGGAGGGTAATACGGAACGCCCTGATGGATCCCAACAGCCTCGTATCACTAGCAGTCGAGATGACAGGCATCTTATGCGCATGGCTGTAACGGATCGTGCAGCCACGTCTCGATCCCTTAGTCAACAGATGGGGACGATTGCATGGCAACAACC